>NW_004955416.1:26664857-26665945 GCF_000276665.1 Chinchilla lanigera
GGCGTGGGAGGATCGCGTGGCAGGTCCCCCGGCCCGGCCCGCGGCGGGGGCCTCCGCACCCCTGAGATCGCCGCGCAGGGCGAGTGGGGCCCCGATCTGTCCTGCCGCGACCCGCTGTCCCCGTAGCCCTGTCGGTGAGCCCGGCCCGAGCTGCAGCTCCGCGCGTAACGACCTAGTGCCCGCGAGCTCGCGCGTGTGCCCGAGACTTCTGCCAGCGTTCTCGAGTACCGGGGAAATTACCTTGTTACAGATGCTTTTAATGTGCAGTTTGTAATTCTCGGATCTCCCGAGTGGGGAAGTTGGAGTGGGTATTCTGTCCATGTAAGGGACTCTTTTCCTGTAAAATACTCCGCACAAAAATAAGTCACAAAAATAAGAGATCGCTGTTCACCCGCCAGAAGCTCGTGTGGAGGTGCAGCTGTCCACACTGCTTTAACTATAGACGTGAGGTAGTGAAAGGCAATGGGGAAGAAGACGATTCTGTGAAAGGCTGGCTCTTGCCAATGAAAACGTAACGAAAACAGTGAATGTTGTTGATCATTGGCACGATTGATGTCATTTGTATAGACTTGAATCTCATAATCTGTCTTTGTAGCCAGACGTATTGCAACAGGGGCTTTCATTGATACTGATGTTTCTCTCAGTCGTAGCAAGATACAGTTTAAACAAGGTGCCAGTGTTTTTGAGGCAACCAACCCTAGCCACCCTAGCATCGAGAGAGAAAACTGTCAGGTTAGAGCTAATGATCTTACTGAATCTTCCATCAGTGAGCGGCGGTTTTGGATATAGTTCGACTTTACAAAGTCTTCCATGTTTGTAAGCTTTGTCTACTACTTAAGTGATGAGAGGAAAAATCCCCGGCTACATTGAAGTGCATGACAGGCTATATGGTAGGACGACGTGCAGGCTTTGCTGCGAGGCCACTGTGTTGGAATTCTCGAGTACCGGGGAATTCTCAGTTACCGTCTGAGAAACTCATGCATAAAATTCATGAAGTCCTATCCATTGCAGTACATGATTTTGAGGACTAGAGATGCTTAGCATAGATAACAAGTTTATGGTCTTGACATGGGTGAATGAAAAGTCAA
>NW_004955416.1:26666045-26673354 GCF_000276665.1 Chinchilla lanigera
GGGATTTAACTCAGCGGCACAGCGCCTGCCTGGCAAGTGCGAGGTCGTGAGTTCAATTCCCGGTACCGAAAAAAAAAAAAAAAAAAAGACAAAAGTCAACCTCCCGACATTATTCATCATAGTATTCTAGTTCCTTCCATCTTTCATTGGCTGTTTGAAGTTTTACTCCCCAACTCCTTACTGGCTATTGAACCCAGGGCCTTCCTACTGAGTTACTTTCCCAGCCCATTTTAAAATTTTTTATATTGAGTCACAGTCTCAGTAAATTGCCCAAGCTGGGTTTGAACTTGCAATCCTCCTGCCTTAGCCATCCAGACAGCGGGGATGATAGTCACGCACTACTTCCAACCTGAAGGCTCACTCTTTGATACTGTGCTAGGTGCAAGTATTTGAGCAGAAAGAAAGCAGCAAAAACTCTGCCCTCAGGATTTTACAGATTCTTGGCTAGACTGACAATAGACAAGTACGCTCATAAATACACAGATTACAAATTATGCAGAGTCCTGTGAAGAAAATCACACACCTGGATTGCTCTGAAAGAATAGCAGAATAGTTTAAGATCAGGAAGTGGTTTTTACACTGAAACCTAAGGGATGATGGGACAGTGCTTCTCAGGGTAAAAAGAGAGCAGCAAGTGCTGAGGAGTTTGCTAATTCCAAACACTGAAGAGCCCAGAAAGAGTGGAAACTTGTCCCTGGGGAAAAGCCAGGGCTAGTGCTGCAGTTGAGGCTGGAGAGGTGGGTGGAGCCTGATGGTGAGGAGCCCTGAAGACCTGGTAAGAATATGATTTCCTGAATAAGAAGCTTGTGTAAGGTCCGTGTCTGATCAGCAGGTGTAGTTGGATGTGCGTTTTCAAAGGCTCACTGCTGTGATCGGTGCGTTAGAAGGCACACAGGAAGACCAGTAAGACGTTTGCCCAGGCAGATGATAATGGCTTGTGGTCTCAGCAGATGGAGCGATGCGGATAGAACTGAGATGTATTTTGAAAATGGAAACTACTAGCCTTTTGGTAGGTTGGAGATGTGGATGAATGAGAGGGTGGAGCTCTTCGAGACTTCCAGATTTCTGGCCTGAGCTGGAGGAATAGAAACGCGCCTATCCCATGTACTAAGAGTGGGTTCAGATTGGCTTGGTGCAGATTGGTGATGAAAATTACTGGCTGTCTGTGTGTATGAAATTAGGTATGTTGTGGAACATCTAAACAGCGTGCAGTTTACTGCGTTAGTGAATAATTACCTCAAGGGCTTCACTCTCCACACAGATACGCTAGTTACTATCTAGTTCCTCTTGGTTTTAGAGAGACAAACTGTCAAGAGGTAAGTCGTGTAATACGTCTCCTAATGTGTTTCATAAAGTAGGTGAGTAGGTGGAAGAGATATGGTAAAATATCGGATGATTATGTTACATTGAGGATATTATTGAACATTTCATATTCTTTTCTTTTTTATATGGGAAAGTACTGCCTTATTAGGTAGGAATTAGAGTTTAGAAACTATAGAAAGTAACCAAGAGTTACAGAACTCTGCTTTTGTTGAAGGCTTTGGGATTAACACTTAGTGAAAATTGTTTTCTTAAGGGAAAAGAATGTTTAAAAGGTACTGTACTTTTTTTTTTTTCTCCAAATAGGGAGTTTTGGAAAGATGCCCGGGAAACAGATTAGAATCTTTGAGGAAAGCTTAACTTTGTAGTTGTTTTAGCATTTCCTCAGTATCTTGTGGAATCTTGTAAATCAGTGCCTGTAAAGAACCCACACTCTGAAAACCCTCGGGCCTGGTGTCAAACCTTTCCTTTTAATCTCTTTTGAGCTGTTCCACAGAGGCAAATTAAGGAAGCTTGAAGTCTGATTCTTTCTGTGTTAAGTAATGAAATTTGTTTCAGCTCTGTGTCCAGTGAGTAAGATGTCAAGTGTTATCTTTTTTTCCTAGCCTTGCCAATATTGTGGCTAGAAGAAAATTTGAAATAATTTATACTGGACTCTGGCCTTTACATTAAAACATGAATTGCTAAATCCATTTTATGTTTTAGTCAACCGAGACACAGAGGGATTATAATGGAATAATACAAGGTTCTGGATTCTGAACGCAGTGTTTCTTTTTGCACTGGAATAATTTAAATTAATAAAACTAGGTGACATTGGATCTATTTCTTTGCTACTTATGATAGTATGCAAAGCTAAAAAAGGAAAGAAAAAGATAAATATGTTGGAATATAGGACAGTATTTAGATATTAGGAAATGAAGGGAGCTAAGTTCTTAGTGATCTAAATAGAAATAACGTATATTTTAATATTTTTAATAACCTTAAATTAAATACAAAATAAGATAATTTATGATGGAAGTGGGCCTTGGTGCATTTGACTTACAAGCTTTTTCTTTGGTGGCATGTTGTAAAATTTGCCTCTGTTTTCCTGGGCAAGGATTCCTACTCCAAGTCTAGAAAGTATTTTTCCCCTAGGATTGTTTCTGATAAGTAGTCAAGATAGCTTAATCATAGTGTTTCTGTTGTTTATTTTAGCCTCCTAAATATATGTGACAATTTTAGTTGTTATAAATGAAAAAATAAAGGATAGAATGTAAAACTGTCTTTTCAGTGTCTGAATATATGTAGCTTTGTATCATATTAGGTTTATTGTCACTGCCTGTGAGAAGTCTTATAATGACTGAAGTTTGTTATTCTCTTTATAGAAATGGACCAGTTTTGATAAAATGTAGTACTCCAGCATGCCTGACGGGATATGTTCAGTCATGGCTTCCGAACTTTGCAAGACGATTTCTGTGGCAAGGCTTGAAAAGCACAAGAATCTGTTCTTAAATTATAGGAACCTGCAGCATTTCCCACTGGAGTTACTGAAAGGTGAAGGCCTGCAGTACTTGGAGAGGCTCTATATGAAAAGGAACTCCCTTACAACCTTGGTATAGTATTATATTCCACTTAAAACTATCATGTATAAATGTGGTCCTGGCAAAGAAATATTTCATGTACCCTAAGAAGTCACACCAAGATGTATAGCCCTTCTTGTTGTACACACAAGTAAATATGTAAACATCATCTGTGAATTCATCATCCCAGTCCCTGCAGTTGTGAGGTTACAGGAGAAGTTGTGTAGGAAACCAGAATATCTACTAATACACTATTTACAAAACTAATCCTCCATCAAAAACCCCACTTCATTTAGGATGTGTATATATCCTGGCTGAGGATTCTTTGTGTTTTAAGCTTCCTATGAGATTTCTGAATGTTAAAGTGCCCAACAGAATAGTTAAAAACATATTTAGGGGAATAACCTTGTTAGATGACTGACTGATAGGCCTTAAAAGGAACGATTTGAAGGTTGAGAGAGGTGTTTGGGAAGCTTAGTGAAGCTTTTGGGTCTTAACAAAACAAACAGAAACCTTTATGCTTGCCCTGGGAAAATCAAAATGATGTTGAATTGGACTATCCTGTAGTTTGTTAGAAAAAAAAATTTTGCTGCAGAAGCAACATGCCCTAAGAATAATTTTCATTATAAGCAAAATTGTATTACATGTGAAATAAAGTATTTAGACTTTTTTTTCAAGAGAATGTCCTACTCAAGCTTTTATTCCTACTGCTTATTATAAAGTTTGATCTTTATTTTAAATGAATTTACTTTATGTGCCCTTTTCTAGTTATCACTTAAGTTCCTTTGAATCTTGTACTTGAATTCTAGTTCTAACTCACTTTATATGACTTGTGACATGTTGGATTTTTGTTATTCTTTTCACTATATTGAACTTTGCTAGATATCTGGAAAATGTATCCTGTTATATATATGGCATATGCTCCTAAAAAAAGTTCTATTTAATCTGTGAGTGGGTAGAAAGCATTATCAGGTTTATCTTTGCTATATCTGGAAATAAATGGGCGCATATCTTTTATTTTTAGTATTTGGCGTATTGGTCCATATGTTGAATGCCTAGATTTTTAAAATTAGATTTTCAGCTTTTGAATTTGGAAAATCTATATATAGGTTGTATGAATTCGCTTTTGCAAAATCACCATTGCATGATAGGAAGCCATGTTTACCTAAAATTTTTTTAATGCTTTGGGGAAGATGTAGTATAAGAACTATTTTGTCATGTATGGTAGCACAGATTTTCCCATTTTTTTTATAAGCAAAAAAAGTGTGAGTGAATTACTTTACTCTCAGTCTGAGCTTTATCGAGTAGAATTTGTGCAAAGAAATTAACTTTTGCTTATAAAATTTAAACTTGGTCTCTGACAGTTTGTCACCTACAGTTTTCTGTTTGTGAAAATATCTAAGTATCAGTGGCACAATTAGACATTTTTAATGGCTCATAGCATACATTTCGAGTTCATGCTATGCCATCTTTGTAGGCATCAAAGATTAAATATTTGCACATGTTTGTGATACCAGGTACATTTTGTTTTAATTGCTTTCTCTTAGCAATTGCTAAGAATAGAAAGCAATTGCTTTCTCCTGTGTATCAAAGAACTTTATAAAGTGCTGTACAGATACCAGGGGATGGTGCGAATAGGAGCAGTCATCCCATTATCAGGTATAGTATCTGATGTAAAGACAGATTACTGCATAGGTTTTGAAAGCAGATGAAATAATACTTGTCCTAGAGTGTGCTGAACTAGTGACTCTTACAGCTCTTGGAATATTTTCTGGTGTTAAAGATGAAATATAGTTCCCATAGAAGATTTAGTTTTTGAAATTTGACTTATGTCCAAAGGGAGGGGACATTATTAGAAATATATAGTATTGCACTGTATGGATTTAATTGGACTATTGCTGTATTTTTAACCAGCTTGGGACCCTACCAGTCATTTTTATGTTGTTTTATTGTTTTGTGTTAACACCGTCTCATTATGTGAAATGCCTTCTCCACATTCTTCTCTTCTCCCCCACCCTCCACTGCATGAAGCCTCTTACTGGGAAGAGAAGTGGTCACCAGTATACAACCTTCACCTTGCTTGATGAACCATAGTGGCTCATCTTTGTAGGGTGATTGTATGTCAGAGGTTCAGAATTTGAAGATTGGCTCCTATTTAGAAATGATGCACAGGAAAAAAAATCCTCTTTTTCATCACAAAATTGATTTAATCATGCCACATGTCAAAGAATCCAGAGGAATATAGGGTAGCTCATAAATGACAGAAATGTACTGCTCGCATTTTTTGGCTACTGGAACTCCTGAGTCAGTATCCTTGCAGATTTGCAGTGTAATGAGGACCAGCTTCCTTCTGGGTGCATAGCATCTTCTCTTTGTGTCCTCACATGG
Organism: Chinchilla lanigera; assembly: GCF_000276665.1. Lineage (NCBI taxonomy): Eukaryota > Metazoa > Chordata > Mammalia > Rodentia > Chinchillidae > Chinchilla > Chinchilla lanigera. The sequence continues at coordinate 26,671,313 of NW_004955416.1, forward strand.
TGGATGGACAGGGGATCTCTCTTGGGCCTGTCATGAGGACACACGCCCCATGCAGGAGACCTCTGCCTTCATGACCTAATCACTTCCCAGAAGCCCCTACTTTATTCTATCATCTTGGGAATGGGGATTTCAATATGAATTTGGGGATGGATATAAATATTCAAGCTGTGGCATCTCCCACTCCTAGGCTTGGGTTTATGTAACTATTTACTCTTTATTTCTTTCTCTATTTTTCTTTTTTAAAAAATAGAATCATATTATACATGTTTTTCTCCAAATTTATTTTTTCATTTCCTGATATTAGCCCATTAACCTCTAGGCTGGTAGATACACATCTATTTTTATATATGAGTGCATGGATTTAGGACATTCTGAGAGGATAGATTATTACATTCATGGTGCTTTAGGTTTTTACCATGTAGATGCAGTTCAAGTACAGAGAGACTAAGAAGTTTTAGGATTTTGGCAGAGTAAATAAAATGGTGAGATATGAAATCTAAGCTGGATTGGAAGCAAAGAAAGAAAAGAATGGTGAATGATTAGGATGGAGAGGGGCCCAAGGACCCACTGCTGTTGGGCATGAGTAAGGTATGTGGGTACTGGGATACTGTGATTGTGGATAGGTACTTTAATCATGGAGTGGTCGCTGCTGCTGATGACGGGGTCTCCTGTGTAGAAGGGAGAGTACTAAGGTGGAGCCAAGATCAGTAGCTGGGGTCTTTGTCAGAGGCAGACAGAATAGAGCTTAGAAACAGCAATCACCAGGTCTTCTTAACTCTGGGGTTCAAGGAGCAAAATTAACCCTGGAAACATTTGAGGGCTGCAGTCTCAGGCAGAGGTGTTTTGTTGTTTTGTAGCAAAACTCAGGACCAAGAGGTAACAAACCCGGGTTCTATGTGCTTACTCTCTTTGGACCACATTTCCCTCATTTATAAAATAAAGGTCCCAAGAGACTTGGAGGAAAACAACCATCTCAATCTGAAAGTAAATTCACTTATCTCTTAATGGGGGAAGTAACCCTTTCTCGGATGAATGGACAGAAAAGAGGCATCTGAATTTTAGTGAAAGAGGGAGTTTGGGTTGTGACTAAGCAATAAAAAGAGCAGATGGGTTCTGATTAAGCAATTAATCTATGCTTCAAGAGAGAATTAACTTAAAAATTATATTCGCAGGTTGAAGGAAGGAGGTGGTCTGTTAATCGCGTTCCAGAATTGGGATAGGGCACAGCTGTTCTTTCCTGTTGAGGGGAGAAAACATTCCTGATTTCCACATCAAATATAAACAGGCAAATGATAGAAGAATACAGATAGTAAAAAACACATAAAAAGTTCAGCTTCTGATAGAAAAAGTAACAAAACACCAGTCATTTTTACCTATCGGATTCTCAGAGGTTAAAAAGACTAATATATAGTGTTGATGATTATTGATACCCTAGGCATGGTGACACGTGCCTGTCATCCCAGCCACTTAGAGGCTGAGACTAAAGGAATGAAAGTTCATGGTCAGCCTTATCTCAAAATACAAAAGGGCTGGGGGGTGTAGGTCAGTGGTAGAGCCACTGGCATGCCTAGCATACGTGATTTCTTGGGTTCAATGCCTAATGTTGAAAACAAAAAGATTATTAACACCCAAAGCTAGAGATTGAAGATCCTCTCACCCACAGTTAGAATGGAAATTTACTTGACGTTTGTGATGGTTGATTGGATCTTCTCTAATAAAATTGTACATGAGTGTGTGTTTGCATCCGCGTTTTCACTTGTAAGAATTTACCCAACAGAAAAGAGTCAAGTAAACAAGGATGTTCATCCCAGTATTTTATGTGATGAACACTTGTTTTAACCTGTTTTATGGCTTATAGTTAGACATCCTGCAAAGCCTCATGTGCTCATGGATGGGGGTTTTGGGAGGTGACTACATCATGGGTGTGATACTAGAGTAGCCCACTGATGGGTTTATAGCTGGTGTGACATTAGGAGGTGAAGCACAGTGAGAAGAGGTGGCTCACTGGGCGTGGCCTGGAGGGATATATATATATATAATGT
>NW_004955416.1:26673454-26726925 GCF_000276665.1 Chinchilla lanigera
TATATATATATATATGTATCTATCCATCCTCATTCCTTCATTCTGCTCTGGTCCCTACCTGCCCTGCCATGGACTGTTTCTGCTCTGTGATGCCCCTCTGCCATGCCACCCTGCCTTGGAGCCAGCCAACTATGGACTGAAACTTCTCCAAACTGTGAGCTAAATAAACCTTTCCTCCTTTAACTTGTGGGTGTCAGGTATTTTGTCCCTGCAAAAAAAAAGTAACTAAGACAACCTAAGTGTCCACCAATATTGGATTGTTTAAAATCCAGTAACAGCCAACTAACATCATTTGAGTTTTTACCAAATACCAGGCATTGTTTTAAGCAATTTATACATACTATTTAATCCTCATGACAGCTCTATGAGATAGGTACTACTATTATCCCTACTTTATAGACAAATGAAGTGGGACATTAAGAAGAGTTACTTCAAACTCACTAGTGATCATAGCTGGGGCCAAGAAGGTGGAAGGTAGGGGTGGGAGCTAAAATAAACAGGGGTATAGTAAAAGAGAGAGGCTTTTCTGTTATGTTTGGTTTGTATTTCCTTCAGTAAGTTTTCATTTATTTATTTTTGAGACAGGGTCTCACTATATAGTCAGACTAGCTTTGAATTCATTGTGTAGCTCAGGTTGGCCTCAGTCTTGCAGCGATCCTTCTGCCTCACCCCCTCCAGTACTTGGATTACAGGCATGTACCACTATGCCCAGCTCAATAAGTATTTGTTTTTATTTATTTTTATTTTTTTATTTTTTATTTTTTTGGTTTTTCTTTGGTACCAGGAACCGAACTCACGACCTTGCGCTTGCCAGGCAGGCACTTTGCCTCTGAGCTAAATCCCCAGCCCCCTTGTTTTTAAATAATAATAAATAACATGACTGAAATATAGTACTACTAAAGTTTTATCCAGCTCTCAGATTTTATTAGTCAAAGGATCTAAATATTTTATTTCTAATGGTGATGCTGGCATTTATATTGCATTAACAAAACTAGCTCCCTTGCAGCTCATAGCCAGATTGAGAGTAAGAGGTTGATGCCTAGAGAATTTACAAATACTTTATATTCTCCTCCCCCTTGAAATTGATAATACAGATTGAGAATACTCTATCTGAAATGCTAGGAAACAGAAGCATTTTCAGATTTGAATTTTTTTGGATTTTAGGATACTTACATATAATGAAATATCTTGGGCATGAGACCCGTGTTGAGACATAAGATACATTTATGCTTCATACACACTTTCTACACATAGCCTGGAGCTCATGTAATGGAATATTTTTAGTGCAGCTACATTTTGATTGTAACCTGTCACATGAGGTCAGGTATGGAATTTGCCACAGGTAACATCATGTCAGTTCTCCAGTTTTTATATTTTGCAGAAGTTCAGATCTTGAATTATCAGATTAAAGATATTCAACCTACCGTAGACTCTAGATCAAATGAATATTGAAACAACTTCAAGGGAAAGCATTAAGTTAAGGAGATAATGTAGGAGAATCTTACATCTGTCTTAGTTACTTTTCTTTCATTGCTGAGACAAAATACCTGACAAAGTTAAAGGGGAAAAGGTTTGTTTAGCTCATAGTGTGTAGAGGTTACAGTCCATGATTGGCTGGCTTCAAGGCAGGGTGTCACATGATAGAGGGACAACAGTTCATAGTGACAGAAGACAGCAAAAGCAGCAAGGAGAGGAGACAAACTCTTTCTTTCCCTTATAAACCACTACCAGGATCAGGGCAATAGCAGTCCAATCAGTGGACTGATCCAGTAATCACCCACACTTAATCCCAGCACTGAACTATGAGTCAATCACAAACTCTAGAATCAGCTACCTCTGAAAGACCCCCATCTAAAAGTGTGTGGAGCTTTGGGGTGGGCTGCATCCAGACACAAACCCTAACATATATCTAAGTTTGGTAGGAGAAATAGGGAGAAAGAATTAAGTTTTGTTATTCGTTTAGTTCATTTTGAATCACAGAGCAAGGATCCTTTTTTAATTTTCCACAATCTGTTGAACCCTTGCAAATTCAATTGTTGCTAGATTGCAGGGCTGCCATAATTACCATGCTCTGTTCTTGAGCTAGTTGTACGTAAAAAGCATCTTGATTATTTCTTACATTAAATATAGGGAAGTAGGTATGTCAGATAATCGAGCATTCCAATGGTCTGTTTGGGTTTTAATATTTCTGTGTACGATAGTATGTATAGTCCTTAAAAACAACATTACAAATGTGTTCTGTCTTGGTAATACACTTGTGCCTGAAAGTTAAGAGTTTTATTACAAATCAAAGATTTCTTTCCTCTAGAATTTTCAGGTTTAAAAGTTTTTCTCATCATTACTGTTTAATTTAAAGTAATTCCTTGTAAATAGTTAAACTTTAGGGTGAGCCTCTTATATGTCATAACTGAAAGATTTCATTTCTTATGAAAATGTGCATTTGACCTATAATTTAATTCTGTATATTGGATCATCGAATTGTAAAGCTGGAAGATGAGTCATTAATTTGGATAGTTTTTCCTTTTGAGGAAACTAACTTAGAAGAGGCTAATGGATGGGTCTAAAGTCCCTTTTATGGCCAGTTAGAGCAAAAATAAAATCTCCTAATTTGTGGTCCAGTTAGTCTGGCTTTCATTTTAATCCTGTAGATGTCTTAGTCAGCTTTCTCTATGCTGAGACAAATACCTGACACTCACAGCTGGAAGGAGGAGAGGTTTATTTTGGTTCACAGTTCTAGTCCATGGACACCTGGCTCAAAGGCAGAACAGGATGGTGCAGGGGCTTGGTGGAGCAAAAGGGCCTCAGCTCATGGCTTCGAGGAAGCAGAGACCAAAGAGAGGAGCTGGGGAGAGAGATAGACCCTTCCCGGTCACACCATGGGTCACACCATTTGCCTTCCCAAAGCGCCTCCTCTGAGGCCATGAGCCTTTTGGGGTGCTTTAAAGCTACTCAGGCTTGGTGTAATTTTAAGTGGATTATCTGGTTTTATGAGTGTCTTGGTTACTTATCTCTCATTGCTAAGACAAAATACCTGACACCCAAAGTTCAAGTTTATTTGGATCAGAGTTTTTAGAGGTTTCAGTCCATAGTTGGCTGGCTCCAAGGCACAGGGGCATGGCAGAGGTGTCTCACAGAAGAGAAACAGTTTATGGCAGGCAGAAGGCAGCAAAGCAGCGAAGCACCAAAGTAGCAAAGTAGCAAGCAGCAAGCAATAAGTAAGAAAACAGCAACCCTCTTTCTGTCCCTTACATTCTGTCCAGGCTACAGGCACGTAGGGTGGGTAGCACTCACACCCGGGGTGGACCTTCCCATTATCCACATCCAGAACTAGGCCAAACCAATCAGTGGATTAATTTAGTAATCACACACCCTCGATCCCAGCACCACACACTCTAGATGCAGCCACCTCTGACAAGCCCCACCTATGACCACATGAGGCTTTGGGGGGACATCTGAAGATAAGGTATAACAATGACAATAAGTGTTTGCTGTTCTCTTTGGGTGTATTTTTCCATTGCTTTGAGAATTCCAACTATAAACTCATAGTTATTGAATGCATATTAAGTAGTTTTCTTTTAAAAATAAAAAAGTAGAAAGCTAGATAAGGGCAAGTGATTCTCTAACATTCAACCTTTGTTCATGACATTTATATGACCTTTACTTTTTAAAAGAATATTTTCTAAATTAATACTTAAAAGGTTAAGAAGTTAGGGTGCACCTGTAACCCTCTGTAGGATCACAAGTTTGAGGCCAGCCTGGGCAACTTAGTGAGACTCTGATTTAAAATAAAATAAGTAAATTAAAAAAATATATAGCTCAGTGCTCCTTTGGTTCAATCTCCAGTGCTTCAAAGTAAACAAACAAACAGACAAAAAGATTTATATTTCAAAGGGGATTTTGGTCTTTTTAATGTTTTTACTTCTCAGAGAAATTTTTTCTTTTTTTTTGGTTTTTCTCCGGTACCGGGAACCAAACTCATGACCTTGCGCTTGCCAGGCAGGCGCTTTGCCACTGAGCTAAATCCCCAGCCCCAGAAATTTTTTCTTAATAGACAAATTTTTGTCAAATTCAGCTATATGTCACATTTTCGTAAATGTACTAGATATGTTTCAGCACAGTTTTTGTAAGATTTTGTTAAGATAAAAAACCAGTCTTTAAGGGATGGGGATATAGCTCAGTGGCACAGCACCTGCCTACCAAGCACGAGGCCCTGAGTTCCATTACCGGTACAACCCCCCCCCAAAAAAATTAGTCTTTAAGTTTTTAATTTTTGGCAATAAAACATTTGCAGTTTTGAAGATACTTAAAAAGTTTAAATTTATATTTCTTAAAATGGCAACTTCAGTCGCTATAAATACTAAGCAAATACTTAGTTTATTTCTCAGAAGAATATTATAAAGTTTGTCATACAGTTAAATAGCTGTTCTTTGTTATGCTTTGTTTGTAAAAGAACTGAATTTGGGTGGAGGATATGGCTCAGTGGTAGAAATTTGCTTAGCATGCATAAGGCCTTGGGTTTGAACCCCAGCACTGCAAAATTAAAAAGTCCAAAATAAAAAATAAAAGACCTGAGTTTAAAGGAACAGTTGGTAGTAGATATAAAGATGTAAATTCTGTACCGTCCAGTGATAGCTACCGGCACTTGTGGCAATTAAAGTGAAATAACATTAAAAATTCATGTTCTCTAGCACATAGTTGTATTTTAAGTGATTATGGGCCACATGTGGCTAGTAGTTGCCATATCGGACAGGAGAGATGAGACCGTATTTTCATCATGGCAGAGACAAATAAAGGAAAATGAGTAATTAATGGAAAAATAAGTCAAGAGACACAAATACCAATGACAGAGGACAACAGTGAATAAATTATAATGAGGACTTTGGAGGCCTTTTATGCTACTGCAGGAGATCGGTTATGCCCATTCTCTCTGATTGCATCCAGCTGCTAGCATTCCTTTTTTAAAAATTAATATTTAGTGGCACATTTTTGTCACATGTAATGATCACATTCACCAAAGGGAATTTGTACCTGTACATAACGTATCTTAATTCTTTTTTTCCCTCATTCTCCTCCCATCCCTTCAACAGTTTTTCCCCTTCCTATTTATAAAGCTTTGTTTCTGTTGTTTTCCTTCCATTTTTTTTATCCCTGTTCCCTTCATTGTCGTTCCCTGTACCCCTACTTGTTCACCTTCCCATTTGAAAATTTTCTTCCTATTCCCCAAAATCTGTCTTCCATTTTACTCCTTATTTACCTTTTGGGTTTCTCATACATGTGAAGCAATTGAATATTTAAACATATGTGTCCAATTTATTTAACTTAAAATTATATTCTCAAGGGGCATCCATTTACCTAAAAATGTCTCAAACTTATCCTTTATGGCAGAGTAGTACTCTATTATATAAAAAGACCTTATCTTCTTTATCCATTCATCCACTGATGGGCATATGGGGTGTTTCTAAGATTTAGCCGTTATAAATTGCTATAAACGTAGGTGAACATATATTGTTGTGGTATGATGCTTTTAACTTTCAGGAAGATACCTAGAAGAGGAATAGCTGGGTCAAATGGAACCTCTAGTTTTAGTTTTTCCAAGAATCTCCATACTGATATCCATAGTGGTTGCACCAGTCTACACTCCCACCAGCAGTGGAGAATGGTTTCTTTTCCCCACAGCCCTGCCAGCATTTGTTACTGGTTGATTTCCCGTTGATCATGCTGCTAGCATTTCTGATTCCTTGTTGATAAACACTGCTTTATGACATATATAAAAATGGAGAGGATTCCTGGAGGAGGGTCGGCGGAGATGGCTGGAAGAAAGAGATCCACTGTAGTTGTTTTCATAGGAATCATGTGGTGTTTGACTCATGCCGTACACTGGCTGGCTCAGAAGCAGTGACATCACGTGACTGACCCAACTAGAAAGCTTGTTGAGAGAGTGGTGAATGAAGTAGTATTTCCTTTATTACCAAAACTTCACTGACTTGTTTTTTATAAATGTTTAAAAAAAATTCACTGAGGTGCAATTAACACAATAGCAAGTTAATCGTTTTTAAGTGAAGAATTCGAAAGCCTCTACTACACTCACAGTGTTGTAGCCCTATTTCTGTCTTCTTCTGAGCATTTCCATTGCTACAATGTAAAACGTTTGTTCATCAGTTCCTGTCCACTGCCCCACTTCCCCCAACCCCTACCCTCAGTCCTGGCACAACCATTCTGTTTCCTCTTGCTTGGGATTTATCTGTTCTGAATAGTTCACACGAATGGAATCATGTAATGTGACTTTTTGAGTCTGGCTACTTTCACTTAGAAGGATTTTGTGTCTTAAGGTTTCCTGCAAATCATACCATTATTAGTACTTCATATTCCCTTGTGTGAGTATGCTGCCATTTTGTGTATGCATTCATCCATTGGTGGACATTTGGACTGTTTCTGCCTTTAGACTACTGTAAACAGTGCTGCTGTGAACACGTGTGTACATGTGCATGTTTGAGGACCTGTTTTCAATTCTTTTGGGTACATGCATAGAAGAGGAATTGTGGGGTCATAGGATAATTCCATGCTTCACTTTCTGAGGGACTGCAGGACAGTATTCTCCAGTGGCTGAGACATTGTACATTACTTCTGGGACTGCACAAGTTTTCCGGTTTCTCCGTATCCTTGCCGACACGTGATATGTTCCATTTGTTATTGTTATAATAGCTATTCTAGAAGGTATGAAGTGGTTCTTCGCTGTGATTTTGAGAATATAATTCCTTAGGACTGATGGATGTTGAGCACCTGTGCATGTGTTTGTTGGCTCTTTGCACATTGTTTCCATCAGCTTTCCATTGCTATAGCAAGCACCTGAGGTAATCAACTTGTAAAGAGGAAAGGTTTGTTTTGGCTCATTGTTTTCAGTCTTGCAGTCCACAATTAAGTAGACCTGCTTTTATTTATTTATTTATTTTGGTAGTAGGAATCGAACTCAAGACCTTGTGCTTTCCAGGCAGGCTCTGTGAAGCTGAGCTCTATCCCTGCCCCCACCTTTTTTGAGACAGGCTTTCACTAGGCATTTCAGGCTGTCCTGGAACTCACTTTGTAGCCCAGGCTGGCCTCAAACTCACAGCGGTCATCCTGCCTCCGCCTCCCGAATGCTGGGATTACAGACGTGCACCACCGTGGCCAGCCTGACCTGCTGCTTTCAGACTTCCAGTAGAAGTGCTGGATGGGAATGGTGATGAGTACATGGTAGACCTCGACTGGGGTCAGGGTGCCACAGTCCCCTTCAGGTACATATAGGCTCCCAAGAGCATCACTCTGGGAATCAAGCCTTTATTAACAGAGGAGCCACAGGGGGACATCCGGATGCAAGCTCTAGTGCAGATCTGCTTTGGAGAAATATCCATTAATATACTTGGTCTGCTTTTAAAGTTGTTTATCTTTCTGTTACTGAATTTTAAGTGTTCTTTTTATATTCTGCATGCTAGACCCTTATCAGATATATGACTTATAAATACTTTCTCCAACTCTATAGGATGTTGTCTTTTTAGTTACTTGTAATATCTTTATAACTGCTATAAGAGCCAAAATGCTTTTAACCTGTGACTTCTTCGAAATGGATTGTTAGAGGCCAGAATGGTGCAGGTTGTGTTGCACTGTGACTACGTGGCATATAACAGCATAAGTAATTCCTCGCTTACGCTGCCTCACTCTCTTACATTGCTGGGCGCTCTGGTTCATGGTGTCCTCATTAACCCGCCGTCTGGAGGTCATTGAGGAAAGGGTGAGGTCTTTTGCACGCAAGCTCTTCAAGGATCCCACTTGAACTCTTTTTCCTTAACCAAAGCAAGTCACTAAGCCACTGCCAGCTTAGAGAGAGAAGTGCATTTCTACCAAGTGCCCAGGAGAGGGACAGGAAGCAGCTGGTACACACAGCCAACCAAAGGTTATCACGGAGCCTGTGGTGTGCAAAATAGGTAAAGGGTTTGTTCCCATTTAAGGAGAATTTGAAAATGTATGGTAAAGCATCACTGATTGAAAAATTTGAGGGAAGTTTTATACTAACTGTGCTTGCCAAAATCTACTTTTGCAAGCAGAGTTAGTGTACTACTTTTGCAGTAGACTTTAGTGAGAAACATTGTTCAGCTGAATGATAATATTGGTAGGATTTAGTGAGGAGAATCTTTGGCTCAGTTTAGAAAAAACAATTTTAAGTAGTTTAATGGGAGGCATTTATGCTCAAGGAATTTGGGTACAGGTTATTTGTCTTTTAAAACTTTCTGTGCTAAAACTCTGAAAAAGAAAAGGAAATAGCAGTGATAACAGATTGGAGAAGCTCTTTTAAACCTATTGTTTTTATGAGGGTTTTAACTTCACAACATTTAAAAGCTGAATAACTTACAAGTCATATAAAAGAGGATAAACTAGTGCCATTCATAATTGAAGATTAAGTTCAGTTTCCTACAGAGTAACAAAAATTATGACATAAACTTATAGTTGTTTAATCTATTTACTAATTCATAGAAGCATAAAAATTAAAATGTATAGAATTTCCATATATTTTTCAGCTACATTGCTAAAAGTCTGGTATTAGAAAGCAGAGAATATTATAGAACACCAGTAGGTGTCAGTCATAGCCTACACAATGCTTTATTGCTTTATTTGCCAGGATTTGTGAGCATTTGTTCGTAGGTAGTTTGTTTATGTAGGGTTTATGGGGTTTTTTTTGTATTTTAAAAAGGGAACATTCTAATGAACTGCAATTTTATCAAGGTCAGTGTACTTATTTTTAAATAAAAACACATCTTACTTTTTAATAATGACATAGTGATGCCCTTTTGGCAGCAAAAACATTTTAGCACTTGTGTCTACAACCAGAAGTTGAAAGAACTAAGAAGTTTGTCATGGAAGATTAGAATGCAGTCCGAGGGAGCCAGAAAGAATGACTGGGTTTCCTGTGACTTGGCCAGATGCAGTATCAACACTGTAATAGGGGAAGACGGATGAGGACCCAAACGCATTTCTTTTCTGGACAAGTCTTTATAGGCGTGGCCATAAGCAAGCACTGCCCCCCCCACCCCAGTTCTCTAGCTCTGTTAAGATACATTGCATGTATGCCTACAGTGGAAGTGTGTATTCTTCTGGGAGAGACAACAGAACTTAATGAAACATTGCAGGGATTTGGATGGATCCCTGCGTAACATGAGGAAGGGTATTTTGAAGGATCTTATTGCATATATAGATATAAAAAATATCAAGGGGTAGGGAGTCACAGCTTGCATAATTTAAAAAGTTAATATAAGTGGTTCTGTCAAGAGTGGGTATTTGGTAAATGTTTCATTTACTTTATAATAATATTCATATATTTAATATATTCAGTATTTGCTTATCAAGGGCAAAGATGTATATATATATATAAGCAGCTTGGGATACTATTGCTGAATATTTAAACACATCTTCATGCCAATGTAAAGTTAATGCAACATATGTAAGCAGCAGAGACCACCAGGCTAGTGTAAGGGCAGCATAACATGGAATTTATTGTGCCTGGGTGCAGGCAGAGAGCGCGGTAGGACCTTCTGCCCTGAACAGAAGTGTGTCCCTTTTATAGGGAGGCAGAGAAGGCAGGGGACACTGGGTGGGAAGGGATAGCCCAGTGAACATCTGTGAACATCATAGGAAAAACTCTTAAAGTTTTCTGGCAGTCCAGTCCTTTGAGGTGTCTGCTGTAAGTTTTCAGGTGTCCCTAAGACCTGCAAAATTCCCTGTCCTGTCTTATCTCCTTTTCTGTGCTTGTCGGTGATGGCATCTTCAGTACTGAGCTGGGTTCCCTGCAGATGCCAGAGCTTCAGCTGGCTGGCAGGCTGGGGCTGGGAGAGTCAGGCCTGGCTGGAGGCAATTTACAGTTAATAATGTTGTTTCCTGGTCTAAAGTGAACAGGCAGATTTCCATTGTGTTTTGGACTTTAAGAAAGTTATTCTTTCGTATAAAATAAAAACCCTTAATGATGTATTCCTTTCCATTCTCCAAAAAACCACCCCATATCTTCAAATTTGGTGGCCCAGCCCACTAATCCAGTGGCAGCTATCTGAGTGTTTCCATCTCAGATTGTAAACACTGAGATTGACTAGCCAATTATGTAACAGCTTTACAGTGCCTAGTACATTTTTAAACTTAATTTTAATGTTTTCAATTACAAAAGACAGGTTTATGGTTAAAAATTCCAATGTCACAAGTAGAAGGAGAATAGCAATTCTGGTCTGTTTCCTAAAAATAATCATTATTAGTTTCTTTTTAAAAAAACTTTTAAAGCTTTTTTGCTACTAAATTGATGAAAAATTACTTTGTCATTAAAACTCTAAAACTTTATAGCCCCCAACACTTTAGTTTTTCTGTTGACACAACTGTGTTTATAACAGAATTTTTAAAGGCCGAAGTTTAAGGAATTCTATTCAGAAGTTATAGCAGGATGGATTATATTTTCAGTTTCCTAAAATGCCTCCTATCTCTTTTGCCTTTTCATATGTTACTTCCTGTGCTTAGAAAGCTAACTGGGACTGTCCTCACCACCTCATGTCAGCCTCTTATACTGTACCTTTGTCTTTCAGACTTAAGTCAGGTGTGATTTGTCCTAAAAAGCCATTTGTGATTCTTCGTCATTAATGTCTGACTTACCTTGTAGTATGTTTGAATGCAGAATGAAAACACATCCTGTGTACTCCTTCAGTCTTAACGACATATCTTGGGGCTGGGAATTTAGCTCAACGCTGCAGTGCCTATCTGGCAATTCTGAGGTCCTGAGTTCGATTCCCGGTACCCCTCCAAAAAAACCCAAAAATCAAAAACCATATCTTTGTATACATGTAAATTTGAAGTGTGTGTGTGTGTGTGTGTGTGTGTGTGTGTGATTAAGAGAGAGACTGAGAGAGACACAGAGAGAGAGAGACTTTGTGTGTTAGGCTGGCTGTCAGGTATTTATAGGAGGTTTTTCCTCTACCCTGGGCCTCCTGTGGAGAGCAGTGTGCTTTCTGCCTGTGCGTGCCATTGTTCTAGGATTCCTTCCAAAAAAGAGCACTTCTCGGAAAAGCCAGCTTCCTCTCTCTGCCACCCCGTGCCTCTACCCTGGCCTCCAGACCTTTGGCCGGGTCTGACCCTGTGTCCTCCGCTGGACCACAGGAACCCCAGCCTCTGCTCATTCTGCACCTTGTTAGGTCTTACTGTGTGGGTGTCTGGACTGCCTGTACCTTCTCCTTAGGAACGTGATTTGGGAGCTAAGGGGGTGTTACCCTCCCGGGCTGATGTAACAAACACCGAAACTGAGTGGCTTGAAGAGCAGACATTTATCCTCTCAGAGTTTTGGAGGCAAGGGTCCAAAGTGAAGGTGTGTTCTGGGTTGGGCCTGTCTGGGGCTGTTCCTCTAGCGTTCCAGGTGCCAGTATTCCTTGGACTGCTTGTCTTCCAGCTGTATCCCTCTGGTCTCTGGCTGTGTCTGCACATGGTGTTCTCCCTATGTCTGTCAGCACATTTTAATTTCCTCCATGACCGTGGAATATGAGGGTCCTGATTTCTCTATAAGATGTTCCTTCTAAGTGTTCAAGCTTATGAACTGTAGAATGGGCTAGTAAGCTGAAACCTAAACCTGCCAATTTATTACTTTTACATTTTCTCAAAAACTTATACCCTTCAGCATGGCATGGTGGCCCGTTCTTGTAATCCAAGCACTTGGGAAGCTGAGGCAGGAGGATTGCCACAAGTTCGAGGCCAGCCTGGGCTACATAGTGAACTCAAGACCAGCCTGAACTACACAGCAAGACCCTGAAAAAAAAAAAAAAAAAAATTATACCCTTCAAGCAGATAGTACTTTGTGTTTAAGCAATTTACAAATGTTTATTCATTTTTCAAAAATAAAATTTAATTCTGAGTTTTTAATTTTCAGCCAGAAAACCTTGCTCAGAAGCTTCCAAACCTTGTGGAACTGTGAGTCTGTTTATTTAAACTTTTAAAAAACAAGACTGGAAATAATTTTATTTGAAATAATAGGATATGTCATTGTGATGTGCTAATGTTATCTTTTGATACTGTGATCATGGTGCTCCTGTGGGTAGACTTGTTTCATTGAACCCAATAGTGTTTTAAAGTATTTCACCATATACTGGTGTTTTTAGTGTCCCATCTCAAGGTAATGAAGGTGATGGGTGATGCATTTTCTCTGGCTAAAGCACTTGTCATGGAGGCTTCTAGATAGTTAATGTAACTGGGAAAAATCTATGCTTATTATTACTAATGTGGTACTAAGTAGGAATAGTGAGATGGTATGAAATGTTTAAAGGATATGGTGAAATTGTCTTTCTATGCACCCTCAACCCCTCATTAGTGTATTTTGATGATTACCTCCATGATGCTAAATAATGTGTTTACACCTTTGCTTGGCAATACATCAACTTTGAGTATTGACATTGACAGTGTATTGACATTGATGTACTGACATCGAGAAAGGTAAATTTAGGTCTTATATTTCTTTCTTCCTAGCTGGCCCTTGATTTCATTGCAGGATGACTTGCTTTGACATTTCTTGTTCTCTTCATTAAGATTCTTATAAGGTAAAGGAAAGAAAGCTAACCTTTTACATACCTCCCTCTTTATATTCAGAGCTTCTATCATTCCTTTTGTCAAATCCTCTTACTGTATTTTAGAATTTTTCAAACTAACAGGAAGTTTGGAAATATAGTACAATGTATACTCAGATACCTTTCACTTAAATTTAATCAATTTTAACATTTTGCCACAGTAGCTTTCTCTCCCCCCAAAATATTGGCATACACATACACACACAAACTATCTTGTGCTGAATATTTTGAAAGCAAGTTGCAGATAAAATATGATTGCACCTAGGAAAAGCAATAATCACTCGGTATCATTCTAATATACAGTTAAATTATCCCAATTTATTTTTTAAAACAGTGTATGTAAAGTACATATGTGTATTTGATTGTTTCCTGGTGATTACATTCCATTTAGCATTTCTTTTGTTGTTGTTTGTTTTGTTTTTTCCAGTGCCGGGAATCGAACTCACGATGTTGCGCTTGCCAGGCATGTGCTGTGCCGCTGAGCTAAATCCCCAGCCCCCTCCATTTGGCATTTTGATGGTGTTTTACTCCATTTACTTAGGTTTTCCCGCCATTCTTTTTGTACCTTTGTGTGTGTATTCCTTTTCTTTCTGAAGTTTTCAAAACTAAGTCAGATAATTGTGGCTCTTTGTTTGTCCCTAAATACTGTGTGTCTCTAAGAATAAAAGTTTTTTTCTTTCTTTCTGGGGTGGTGCTGGAGATGGAACCAAACACCTCAGGCATGTTAAGCGAGGGTTTTGAGCCCCACCGCGCCCTCCTTTTCTTAAGTCACTTTCTGTCCTTTAGGGGGCTTTTTAGTCTTTGTATAGTTTTTCAAAGTTCTAGAGTCTATTCTAACGTTTAGCTTTTCTTTTTGCCATCAAAATGAGTTTTCTCATTTGTTGTATCTTCTGACTGGTTAAATATATAACTGAGTTTAGCCTGTTAACTTTACACCCTGATATCCTGCTGAAACCCTATATTGTTTTAGTTATGTGGGTTCTTCAGGTCAGTGGTGGTGAACCTATGGCATGTATCTTATTTGTTTGTCTTTTAAGACAAAAGATGTTAATGTATGAATTGTTTTTTTCTAAACTAAAACCTTGATATTCAGGTTTAATTGCAGTGTTGGGTCTTTGCAATTGATAAGGGTTTTGGATTGCAGTTTGGGCACTCGATCTCTAAAAGGTTCGCCATTACTGCTTTAGGTTCTCCAGATATCCTCTCATGTCTGAAAATACAAATAGCGTATTTGTATTTTTTTTCCAACTCCCATTCCTGTAATTATATTTTCTGCTCTCATTGCGTTGGCTAGTTCCTTCAGAATGAGGTGTACCGGAATTCGCGTAGGGTTTCCTCGGTAAGAAAGATGCTGGTTTTGAAATTAAGATACATGTAGTCTATTGTGTGAAGCCATTATCCATCTGTATTAATTATCTATTGCTGCTTAACAACAACAACAAAAATCCCCCAAATGTTGTGACTTAAGACAATAAGCATTCTTATATTTTCTGGGCATGGCTTAGTGGATGCCTTTACCTGAAGGTCTCTCACAAATCTCCAGTCAGATTTGCTGTCCAGATTTGGGTTGTGGTCTCACCTAAAGGATTCCTTTCTATGTTCACTCACCCAGTGGTTGGCAGAATTCAGTTCCTCGTAGGCTACTGGGCTGGATGTCTTTCTTGCTAGCTACTGATTAAGCAGAGGATTCCCTCTCTTTTCTGCCACTCATCCTGTCTACTGAGTAGAGCACAACCTAGCAACTCAAGTTTCTCTTAGACCAAGCAAGCAAAACAGTCAGAGAGGGTAGGGAAGACAGAGCCATAGTCTCTTTCTAACCTGATCTTTGAGATGACATCCCATCACTTTTGCTCTGTTCTGCCCAGTAGAAGTGAGTCACTGGGTATCACCCCGCCTTGAGGGGAAGCTGTTACACAGAGCGTAAGTGCCAGGTAGTGGAGATCACTGGAGATCATTCTGGGCTGCCTTCCACACCGCTAATTCCAGTTACCCTCAGAATTTTAGTGTAATGGGCCCAGGATTTTGTTAAAGACTTTCTAAAGCTTTAAAGCTAAGGAAAAAATCCTTGGGGCCTTTAGGCAGTAAGATGAAATAATCATGAGGATGAATAATACAGCATAATACCCAGACTAAATTATACACATAATGACTGTTCAATTCTGGCTTGATGTTTTTGCCCTGAGCTTTTAAAAAGTATTTAAACTGTTATCTGGTATCCAGATTCTTAAGAAGTAAGTGCTGGGCTGGAGATGTAGCTCAGCGGTGCAGCACCTGCCTGGCAAGTGCAAGGTCTGGAGTTCAATTCCCAGTACAAAAAAAAAAAAAAAAGAAGTAAGTACTGTTTTAATCATTTCCCATATAAACATGTCATTTTTCTCTGTGTTAAAGATTGTCTTATAATATTTGGTTTTTAGTAGTTTAACCATGATGTATCTAGATATGATTTTCTTTGTATTTATTATGGAATTCAGTGAGCTGCTTGAATCTCTATTTTAATCATATTTGGAATTATTTTCAATCGCTATTTCTTCAAATACCATCATGTGCCCCTAATAATATTTTACTTAATGAAAGACTGCGTAAACAGCAGCGAATCCATAAGATTATATTGTCTAGTGACATTGTTGCTGTCTTAATCTAAGTAGACTGTGATGTTCACACCGTGATAAAATCACCTAATAATGCATTTTTCAGAATGTATTTTTTTATTTGCCATTCCGTTTCTCCTTGTTAAAGTCCATGTATACTACACATATGTTAGACTTATTGATGTTATTCCACATACCTCCGAGGCTCATTGATATTGCCCTCAATCTTATTTTCCACACTTCAGATTAGATCATTTATGTTGATCTGTTTTCAAACTCATGGACTCTTTGTGGCATTCATCCTACTGTTCAGCTTTATCCAGTAGAACATTTAGTTCTAGAGTTTTTAAGTTTTCGTTTCTCTGCTATTTACTATTTTTTAAATTACACGTTGTACTAAATACTTACAGTTTGATGTTGCCTCAGCATCTGCTTTAAATATAAGTTGGACTTTCTCCAACCAGAAATAGAGCTCACCCACTTTTGACACTGTTTCCAGTTGATACCCTACCCGCTCCCAGTTCTTCAGTATGGTGCGTCCAGGCATCTGCATATACCCTTGCTGCCTGGTGGCCACTTCCACATGGGGCAGTGAAGTGCAGTCTGTTTGACTGGTCCTGCTGACCCTCACACTGTGCGTGGGCCATGCAGATATGCCACAGCAAGTAGTTCCTAATCACTGCCTGACTTCCTGGAACTTATGCCCACTATCTTTAAACCCATCAATAAATCTCTGCTGACGAGCCTGTTAGGATAATTCCCTAAACCCAATACCATACGGGTGTTGGCCCTCAGGTCCCTCTACCTGTCTGTTCTTCCTGACCACATATGTGTAGTCTCCAAATGTCCTGTGTAACCCCCATATCTGTAAATAATAAAATCTTTATTCCTATTGTGTTTCTCTCTTAGTCAATCGATGTACTCTATTTTAAAGAGCCAGTTATATTTTATATTACTGTACATGATCTAAAATAGATTATAATAGCTACTTCATAAATCTGCTAATCGCAGCATCTAAGTTTTATTTGCTTTCCATTGTTGATGTTTTTATTGTTGATAATGTATCACATTTTCCTGGATTTTTGTAAGTTGAATAATTTTGATTTTTTAGTTTAATTTTATTTATTTATTTATTTTTGTCTTTTTGACACAGGGTCTCACTATGCAGTTCAGGCTGGCCTTGAGCTCACTTTGTAGCACAGGCTGGTCTCGAACTCGTACTGATCCTCCTGCCTCAGCCTCCCGATTGCTGGAATTACAGGCATGCACCACCACACCCAGCTCTTGATTTTAGATTATATTCTAGAAAGTGGGTTACCTTTTGGAGACCAGAAATTATTATATTTCCTTAAATAATGTTGATATTTTTGTTTTAGCAAATAATTTACCTGGTGTGACTCGAACAATAATCTTTGTCTCTTTTAACTCAGCTGAAATCTTAGCATACAGTAGTTCTGTCTTTCGCTGTAGTTTCTTACACATGGGTGTTGTTCAGGAGGTAGCCATTGATTTAGGTAGAGCTTATGTGTAGAATTTGGGGTTTCCAACCCGGGCTCTGTCTGGTATTACTCCTTTACTTTTTAGTGGCCATGGTGGCCCTGAACTCTGTCCTCTCATTCTGTAGGCTGGCAAGAGTAAAATTTTTTATCAGAATTTTAGCCAGTTTACATGGTAACCATCTAAAGAGTAAATGCCCTTTTATTTTTTAAAAAAGGGAACTCAAACTCACCCAATACTATTCCTTTAAGTTTTGACTCTTCCAGAAGTGGCTCGTTTTTGTTTACTTAGCAGTATAGTACTTGGCGGGGGCAAAAGGGACAGAGAGAGGGATGCAGGGAGGGAGGGAGGAGAGAGAGAGAGAGAGAATGTTTTCCTTAGTGTTTTAGTTGTTGCCTGCCAGAGGGTCAGTCTAGTAGGAGTTCATTCTACTGTACTAGAATTGGAACTCACATTCTTTTAACCTGTTCATCATTAAAATGGATTTTTAAGTCAATATAAGTTGATCATTTTAGTTTTTTATTATTTCTTATGGTACTAGGGTTGAAAACCTAGGGCCTTAGGAAAGCCTTTTGTTATTGAACTGCATCCTCAACTCTGATCCCTTGATTTTTGAACATTCGGACAATCTTGGCCTTTTTATTGGCATATTTAGACCATTTACATTTAATGTGATTACTGGTATGATTAAGAGTCAAATCTGTTATCTTCCCATTTATTTTCCTGTTTGTCACAGCTGTTCTTTGTCATTATTTTCCCTCCTTTTCCTTTTTAAAAATTACTTCAATGGGGCTGGGGATTTAGCTCAGCGGCAAAGCGCCTGCCTGGCAAGCGCAAGGTCGTGAGTTCGGTTCCCGGTACCAGAGAAAAAAAAAAAAAAAAAAAAAAAAAAAAAAAATTACTTCAATGTTATTTAGGATTCCATTTTAGTACCACTGTTAGCTTATTGACTTACTTCAATTCAAGGTTATAAGGCTTAGATTATGCTTCTGTAACCCAGCATAATGTACTTAACCTAAGGTTGTTATTACTTCACATGTATATGTAATATAAGTGCCTTTACATTCATACTTTCAGTTCGTCCTTCTCATTCTTTGTACCACTGTTGTGTGTGTGTATGTATGTGTGTGTGTGTGTGTGTGTTTATCAATTAGGAGACAGAAACTACATACCTAATTTAAACAGAAAATTAATATAAAGAATTCTTAAGTAGCAAAATGTCATTAAGTACCAAAGAGGTTAAAGAAGACTGTGGAGCTCAGAACTAGTACAGAAAAGCAGCTATGACCCCTGCACTGAGGCAAAGGGGAACAGTAAAGACTTAGGATGGCCCCAGCCCCAGGCTGAGACTGAGAGCTCTTCAAAGAAAGTACGGCTGCCTGCAGAACATGTAGCCGCTGGTGCTGGGTAGGCTTCCCAGAAGGCCTGTGCAGAGCTGCCGAGTCTTAGCAGCTCACTGTCACCGGGGAGGCCGGCAGTATGGAGCTGGCCTGTCAGAGGAGCCTGCCTGGGAATGCGGCAGGGCTACCCCAGAAGTAGCCACAGGATGGTAAGGCAGTTACCTGAAAGTGGTTGGAGCTGATCTGCAGAGGTGCAGGTGAGCAAATGTGGCCTGAGCTACAGCCAAGCTGCCACAATAGCAGCTTCTGGGGAGAGAGTTCATAGTTTGAAGGTGTGGCTTGAGTTCAGCCTGGGTCTGGGAGTTGCGTGCCACTGGCGCTTGACTTCCTTGCTGAAGAAAGAACCCGAAGGCAGAGTGAGCGCCCCAGGAGCGCGGTCTTCTCTTGTATCGCAGAGTCAGCCCAGCGCCCCCTTTGGACAAAGCAGGTGGCGAAGAAGTGTTAGCGCCATCCCGCTCCCGTGAAAGAGAACGTCAGAGAGGATAGATGTGGATTTAAGAGACCATACCTGGTAACTGGCAAAAGGCGTTATTCAGATTTTTAATGTGAATGGTTAAAGAAATTAAAAAGTGAGAAAAGTCTTTCATCTGTAGTTCTGTATTATTCTCTCAGGTTTAGTTTCCCCGGGAAAGTCTGTATTTCTCCTTGTTTTTACATTGCACATTTTACTTTAAGGTAGTGACAGGTTCACATGTAGTTGTGATAAATACACAAAAACATCCTGTGTACACTTCTCCCAGTTTCCTCCAAGTTACCGTCCCGTGTTCCTACAGCACAGCGGTGCCACCGGGAAACTGTGCAATCTGCTGACTCTTCAGTTTCACCAGCTTCACATGCATCCATCTGTGTGCAGGTATTTAGTGAGTGCAGTTTTGTCAGTGTCAATTTTTATCACTTTCATTGGCATAGATCTGTATAAACAGTACCCTAATCAAAGTAGAGAACACTTCCATCAATGTGAGGATCCCTTGAGCTGCCCTGTAAACACGACCCTGCCTCCAACACCTTGGGAACCACTGATCTCCTCTCCATCATCTCTCTGTGATTTTCTCACTGGAAGAATGTCCTTCAAATGGTATCAAACAGTGTGTAACTTTGGGACTAACTTTTTAAATTCCGCATAACCCCCTTAAGTTGTCTCCAAGTTGTTGCTACATCAATAGTTTGCTCCTGTTTATTAGCAAGTTATACAGTGGTACCTCATTTCGCACACGTGATTCTCTCCACCGTTCTGGTTGCAGGTAGAGTTGAATGAGAACCAAATCAAATTCAATGGATAGATTCAATGGTGACCTTATGGGGAAATTTGATTTGGTTCTTGTCCACTTCGATTTGTGACCAGAATTGTGGTGAGAATTGAGGAAGTGAACTGAGGCACTACTATTTCTTGTTAGGGATGTAACATAACTTGTTCAGTCACTCATGCACTGAAGGATGTATTATTGTTTCCAAGTTCTGACTACTGTGAGTAAAGGTACTGTGAACATTTGTATACATGCTGTTTTGTAAATAAGTTTTTATTTCCTTGGGATAAATTCCTAAGATTGCAATCACTCAGTCATACTTGACTGAGTATGTTTCATTTGCATGTTTCAAATGCATGTTTCACTTCTTTTTACTAAGATATAATTCACGCACCATAAAGTTTATCCTTTTCAAGCGTATGATTTTTAGTATAACCATAAGGTTGTGCAAGTATTGCCATTGTCTAATTTCAGAAAATTTTCATTACCCAAAAAGAAACCCATTAGCAGCCGTTTCCACCTTCCCCTGATCCCTGTTAGTCCCCTGGAAATCATTACTTTTTGCTTCTGTGGATCCTGCTTCTATGGATAGTGTACCTCTATGGACATTTCATATGAATGGAATCATATTATATGTGGCCTTTTATGTCTGAATGCTTTAATATAACTATTTTCGAGGTTCTTAAACATTGTAGCATGTACCAGAATTAATTCCTTTTTTATAGCTAAGTAATATTCCATTGTGTGGATATACCACATTTTGCTTATCCGTTCATTACTTGGTGGATATCAGAGTCGTTCCCATCTTTGGGCTATAGTGAATAATACAACTATGAACACTTTTTTAGAAGTACGTATGTGAAGTTTAAATTTCTCTTGGGTTTGTATGAATGGACTGAAATTGTGTGGTGAGATAGCTTTACCTTTTCCTTTCCAATCCGTGTGCCTTTTATTTATTCTCTGGATTAAGTGACCTGGCTAGAACTTGGAAGGTTGAAAAGAAGTGATGAAGGCAGATATCTTTATGTTCTTCTTGACCTTGGGGGGAAACTTTCAGTCTTTTGCCATTAAGTGTAATGTTAGCTATAAGTTTTCCATAGGTACTTGATAATTGAGGAATTTCCCTTCTACTTCTTGTTTGTTGATTTTTTTTTTTTTCCCCCGGTACTGGGGATCTAAGTCACGACCTCCTGCTTGCCAGGCAGGTGCTTATGCCACTGAGCTACATCCCCAGCCCCAACCACGTGGTTTTTATTCTTTATTCCACTAACATGGTATTACATCGATTGATCCTTGTGCACTGCTGAGGTCAGTCCCATTCAGTCATGCAGTAGAAGCCTTTTTATATGTTGTTGAATTGGGCTCCTTTCCTCGTGTAGTTTCCTGTGTGACTTTATAAGGGATGTGTCTCTGGCATCTCTCGTTGTGGTGTCTTTTTCTGGATTTGATGTCACCGTAATGGCCTCATACAGTGAGTTAGCACGAGTTTCCTCCTGTCCTCTTTCTTTACCTCAGCCCTTTTTAAAAATACTTGCTCAGTTACCTGAGTGGTCTCTGTCAGATCATTAGCTGACCATTAACTAGAGTTTACTCTAAACCTATTCTAAGACCATCCTGGGACCGATTCGTAAGCTGGCTGTTCATGGTCAGCTAATGATAAGACAGAGATTTCCTTCATGCCTTGAAATGCAGTAAGTCCCCAAGTCTTTCTTAGTGTAAAAGGAACCAAGCTGTGCTAATGATGATTCTCCACTGATTGCACATCGGAATTAGCTGAGGAGTTGGGGTGGGGATTCACTCAGTTCAGGGTGATCTTGGGACCACTCCGTACCACTTTCTGCATTGTACCATAGATACATTTAATGTGTTAAAATATACTTTCAAATTACAGTGACATAGTGGGTGCCTATTTTGATTTGGACATTTTAAAATTCTTTTTTATAGAATTTGAGGCAAGCATTTTGTTAAAACAGTTTTAAAAAAACAGTTCTGTATTTTCATATGCTGGCATTCTGGCTTTTGTGTAACAAATGCAAGTGTGTATATTTTTGTATGTATATAGGCGTAGTTATTTACAGTTGTTTAGCACAAAGAATTTTTAAGGTCACCTGAGAAAATAATTTGGTATTCCTGCCTAAAATTAATGTTTCAGGAGTCTTGATTTTTTTAAAAATATGTAACGCATTCATATACACAAAATAAGGCATGAAATTTATCATAGAATGGTAAATTTGTTTAAAACATGTCCTACAGTTATTGAGCAAGGGATTGTTGCCTCAGGTACATAGAAGCCAATAGTGTAGCACTGGGGTTTGCAAAGAAAAGAAAACCTTTATTGTGTAGCCACCCAGCAAGGAGGCCAAGAGCTATAAACTCAAGTCTGCCCCTAGCTGTTAGCAGGGGGGAGTTTGGAAGAAGCAGGAAGGGAGAGCTTGCTCTCCCCTCCGGTAACTCTAACTCCAGGGTAGTCCTGTTCTCTGGGAGGGATCTTGAGCTTATGACATCACTGACCAGAGGACCTGCCTTCTTGCTCGAGTCCATTCTTGAAAAGCCAGTTCCAAACCCTGAGAATCATGAAACCTCTGTGAAAGACCTTGAGGTTTTTCCTGGAAACAAGTTAAAAAAAGAATACATCTCAGTGTTTCTAGGCCTTAGCTGATGAACCCAGCAGGTTAGTGTCTTCCTCGAAATTTAATCCAGCATAGAATAATCTTCATGACATTATTAATTGTCTGTTTTTCTTATTTTGTCTGACATTTTTTTTAAATGTAGAAGAAAATGTCTTAAATTCTATTTAAAAAATACTTCCTAAGGATTTATTTTAAAATATAAATAAAATGATAGGTTTGAAAATAAAGTTCACTAAAATCAGTGATATAAGTTTGTTTCTTTAAACATCATCACGGTGCGACCTCCGAAGTGGCCGTGTCCTTCCGCGCTGGCCGGCTGGTTATGGATGACTACTTGGAGTCTCCACCAGAGAGCGCTAAAGACACTTCATTGGGCACGGGGGAAAATGCCTCGCCTGGGCTGGTCAGCCTGGCAGTATTTTTATCTTTAAAGAGAAGACTTTGTCCTCTTGTTCCCAAAGTTCCTTTTGCTGGGAAATAAATTATACCTCCTGAAACCTGAGTGTTTCTACAGGTACTTTCAATGATAAATGTTTACTCTCTCCATTGTTGGTTTTCAGTAAGTGAACCAGCTAGGAATACCTTTATTTTATGAAGTTATCCTTTAGGAGCTAAAGTTTCGTCTACCTTTACACAACAAGTGTTCTTTTCTTTACACACTCGTTTATGTGTGAAAAACCTGAACAATTCAAAATGAACTGGAAAAGTTAGCCATTTTTAATGAGCTTGAAAAGCACCTCATAATTTATTATACATGCTTTTATTTTACAATAGCAACTAATTCAGTAGATTTAATATTTGCGATTCTAGCATAAAGCATAGCTCTCAAGTAGTATGAAGTAGCTGTGAGAACCGTGTATTTCGGGTTGCCACACTGCCGTAGGGTGTAAAAGAAAGTGCTGTGTCATTTATGTTGGATAAATTTCAAAATGAGTACGGTTTTTCACCAACTGATTATCTGGCAAAAGTAGTGAGTGATAAATAACACGTGTGGGTTTGTTTTTCTTTTCTTTTTTTTGTAATTTTTTCCTCTTTATTCTCCCCTTCCCTGTATACAGATACCTTCATTCAAATAACATAGTTGTAGTTCCGGAAGGTAAGCACACTTTTAATTTAATTTTTAAATTTTTGGTCAACATAGTTTAAGCTTTGCTTTGTAAATAGAATATACATTGTCTCTTAAATCCATTTTGGTTAGATGCATCAGGGAATTTTAATTATAAAGCTCTTTTAATGTATTTTATTTAAAAATGTATTCCCCTCCTCCCATAACCCACAACTATTCTCTTGGCATGCACCTGTAATCCTAGCACTCAGGAAGTTGAGCTAGTAGTGTCACAAATTCGATGGCAACCTGGACTACACAGCAAGTTTAGGGCCAGCCTGTACTACCTAGTGAGACTTTGTCTCAAAACAAACAAACAAAAACACAAACACACAAAATTTCCCCCTAATAAGTGCAGTTAAGAATTGTGATCAAATAAATAATATAGTCAAAATGGACATGATGGTTAGGAAAATTATGATATAAATTGTTAAGCAAATAATAAAACAAGCCAAAATAAGTTCTAAACTTAACAAATCCAGTTAAGAATTTTGGTTACATAAAAAAAGACATTGTGTAATACTTACTCAATTTTTTATTTTTTCGAGCAATTTTTATACTGTTTTAACATTTTCATATGTTCCTTCCCTTGCTTTTTTTTGACTTACTGGGGATTGAGCCTGGGGACTTCACACTGAGCTACACCCCCAAATCTTTTTTCTTTTTTAATTTAATCTTGAGAAAGGGTCTCAGTTGCTAAATTGATCTTGAATTTGCATTCCTTCTGCCTCAGCCTCTGGAGTAGCTGGGATTACTGGTGGTATACACCTCAGTGCCTGACTTTTTGTTCTGTTTTAAGCTATTATATTTTATGTCAAGGTAGAAGTATTTGTCAGTTTCATAAAACTTAGTTTGAGCTTTCTCTTGTGAGCAACTGAAACTGCATTTTTCTTATTTCATGAAAAAATAAAGCAAAATCTCATAACAAATCAATAAGAGAATAACAGTAGTTATTATACGGTTTTATTATTTTCAAAGTTGTTCCTCAGGGTATAAGACATAGACGAAAAAGATTCTTACAAAGAAGAAAGACACTAGCACAGAAGTTTCTTTTCAGGGAGACAAGAATATTAAGTATTAAAATACTTCAGGTTGGAATACTTACTTGCATTAAAGATTTGGTGTTCACACGAATAAAACTCACTTTGCCTTTTCCCTTCCCTTCTCTTTGAAGCTATCGGGTCCCTTGTGAAACTCCAGTGTCTGGATCTCAGTGACAATGCCTTAGAAATTGTTTGCCCAGAAATTGGTCGTCTGAGAGCTTTACGTCATCTTCGATTAGCTAACAACCAGCTGCAATTCCTACCTCCAGGTAATCATCACCTACGGCACACCTGTGCCTCCGGTGGGTGTTTTTATTCCTGTGTCTCACTGTGTAGCTGGGCGTTAGGCTATGGATATAAATGTATTTGCTGAAGAAAGGAAGGAACGTGGGCAAATGTGATAAAAGCGTAAGTTGACATTAGTATGTTAGGTAGAGCTCCAATCACTGCCAGTGTGCATTGCGTCCAGTGCCCCTTCTACTTGCTTCCTTGGCAAGATGTCTGTGCAAAGAGCTACTTCAGTTCTGGATTTTATATATGAGAATTTAGATGAGCTTTGTATGATAAAATATTTTATATCCCAAAGACAATTATGCAGTGATTTTTTTTGTCATTCTCTGGTGAGGTTACTGATGTGCATTAACTTTTTCTTTTGGTACCGGAATCGAACTTAGGACCTTGCGCTTGCCAGGCAAACGCTTATAACCCTGAGCTATACCACTGGCCCTGATGTGTATTAACTTTGACATAATAAGAAATCATGCTAGAATTTAGCAGCATGCTTTGACTTGAATAGAATTGGCCCTTCTGCCTGCTAAACATATGTCTGTAGACAGTACTAAAGTCCTGCATTCTCTGATAGCACTTTGATTTTTGGGGGGAGGCCCTTCTTAAACCTTCCTTTGAACATCCACATATTTTCAGATTCCACTATACATCATTTTCCATGTTAAAAACATGAAGTCTGATTAAAAACATTTAAAAACTTTGTGCTTCGGGTGTTACATGAAAGTTTCTGTATATTCAAGAATGACTATGGCTGGGCTTATTTTTACTTACTCGTTTTGGAACACCAACCAGCCTTCTAGTCTACCCAAGTGAAACATGTGACTCAAAGTTACATTTTGCTTCCTGCCAGACCTTGAACATTATGTGATGTTAAAAACTATGCATGTTAAATCTCTGAATGAAAAATTGGTGGCATTTCTTTGTTATTATTTATTTATTTATTCATTCATTCATTCATTGTATAACTGCAGATTGAACCCGGAGCCTTCCACTGAGCTACATCCCCAGTCCTTTTTAATTTTTTTTTATTTTAAAATAGGGTTTTACTGAATTACTGAGTTATCCAAGCTGAGCTCAACTTGGGATCGTCCTGCCTTAGCCTCCTAGAATGCCGGGATTACAGGCATGTGCCACCATGGCTAGGTCTTTTTGATTTAAAAAATACTTACTCCAAAGTTTCTTCAAGTACAGAAATTTCTAAATGAAAACATAGTAACTGAGTAATTTTTAGGTTTTTTAATAGAGATCTTAATATACAGTTTCAGTACTGCTTACAAAAATGTTATTAGGGCAGTAGTGACTTTGCTTTAAAAATAATATGTAACTTCATATAATGAGCTGTCTTACTGTTCTAGCTATAGTTAATATGAAAAATTTCAGTTAATATAGGATATGGGCTTTCCTTTAGAGTTTATTATAGTAATCAGGATCACTGGTGTTTCATCATTCTAGCTTTCATCAAATTCATGCATTCAGATATCCAGAAAATTAGATTCTTTTGAAGGTTGCCTAGAAAATGTATCTGCAAAGATAATGCTTTAACTTTCCATGTAAGAAATTTATATAAGAAATATGATACAGCACAATCAAAATGCATGGTGTAATGCTGTATTTGTAAACCTTTTAAAATATACACTTAAAGAATTTATAAAAATACAATTCTCTTCTGTGTGTTGTGTTATTCTGTCATTTCCTGTAATGTAAGACCATTTTATGGTGGAATATGATTATTTCCTGCCATTATGTTCTCAAAAGTTAAAGATGTACTTTCCATATCAATGTCCACCTCCTAACCGCTAGTGAAGGGTATTTATTTCCTGATTACCGCCGTGTAACTTTTGATTTATATCTCACCTGTTATACAAGAGAGTTGAGATAAACATCTTCAAATGTTTTCCTAGCTTTGTTTCTGTTGTCTGTTTGTTTTTGCTTGTTTTAAGTGAAATTCTGTTCCGTAACAGTTATATATTTTGAATAGGAACTTTTGCTTGAGCCATGTGTGGGAGTTTTCCTTCCTGGGCCACTGCAGGTAGCAGTGGACCAGGCTCTACTGCTTATTCGGCTGACTTTAGACATCTTATTACGAGGTCATTTCAAATAGTAGGACTTGGATGGATAAGGGTCTAGTATACATTCTCTAAATGCTCAACTCGAATGGTGTCTATCCTAACTATGGGAATAAAGGTGCTGCAGCAAGTACTCATGAGTACTTGCTGGCTGACAGCTATGGACACTAGCTGATATCTGATTGGTGGCCCCGCTATGTAGTCCATGCTATTATGTAGACTTCTTTCATGTTACATTCCCTCAAAAAGTTTACCATTTAGCCATGGTTACTTGTTGTGTTTAGAAAACCTTTGAGTATTATTTCACATCCACTACTTAAAATTTGAAAAGTGTTTGAAACATGTGAAAAAATCTAGATGGTTTTAGAGAGTTTTTAAATCAGGATGTAAGAATGGAGCATAGAGCTTTCATGACTCCGAAATTGTGTACACAGTTAGTGAGTTAGCTTTCATGTCCATATTGCTGTGAGGAGGTTCAATATTCTCGTCAGTGTCTGAAATAGATCCATGATTCATATCATTAATACCTAGTGAGACCTGGTGTGATTGCACATGCCTGAAAACCCACCGCTTAAGAAGCTGAGACAGAAGGATTGCCATGAGTTTGAGGTCAGCCTGGGCTACGTAATGAGTTCAAGGGTCGCCTGAACTACGTAGCAAGACTCTTGTCTCAAAACAACAACAAACACCAGGTGTGGTGGTACACACCTGTAATCCCAGCACTCGGGAGGCTGAGGCAGGAGGATCATTGCAAGTTCAAGACCACTTTGGGCTACAAAGCAAGCTCAAGGTTACAAATAGTAGGAAATCCAGTGTGAGTAATAGCATCATGTCTCTATGTGAACTGGTTCCTTCTGTCTGTTACCTGTTCTTTGGCTTTTTATAATATGCTTTGTATCCTTTCTATTAGATATTTTTTCCATGTGAGCATAAGCAGTATTTTGAAAGTACAGAAAATACCATAAAGTAGTGAGAGGATGCAGGAAGACCATAGGGAAACACTTCTGTAATTTCTGTCACCCTGGATTACTATAACTTGTTGCACATAAACGTCACCATGTTGTGTAGGCACTGTGTCTGGCTTCTTTCACTGAAAATAATGGCTTTTGAGATGCATCCAAGCTTTCATGTGCATCAGTTTATTCTTTTTTATTGCAAAGCACTATTCCATTCCATGGATATACAATTTATTATTTTTCTCTTGTTGGATGTGCTTTTTTCTAGCTTTGAATTATGAATACTCATATAAACATTTTTTGTATAAAGGTTTTTGTGGATATATATTTTTATTTCATTTGAGAAAATTCCTCAGAGTGAAAAATGTTGCTTTATAGGGTAGATGTATATTTAAGTATGTGGCAAATTGCTGAAAGATTTTCAGGGTGGTTATACTGTTCACGTTCTTCTCCCAGCAGCATATGAGAGGTCCACTTACTTGACATCCTTGTCAACACTTAGTATTGTCTGTTTTTTATGTGTGTATTTTTTATTTTATTTGTGTATTTAATGGGTATGGACTCATATTGCTATGCTTAGTGTTCTCTTTCCATTTTTATTTCCTTTATTGGTTTTTCTCTAGAGCTCTCAATTCACACCCTTAATTTACTACACTTAAAATATTGTACCACTTCATATAAGTGATAAGAACCTTATAAGAATCAGCTTCCACTTACCGTCCTTCCTTTGTGCTATATTATGTGTTTCTCTTCTGTGTATATTGTAACATATATATGCTTGCATATCTGGTCTTCATTCTTGCCTTCTCTAAATCTACTTTCCATCTTTTTCTATTTCTCTGTAACCTGAAGTGCTTCCATCAGTATTTCTTGTAGTTCAGGTCTTCTGATAGTAAACTATCTCAGTTTTTCTTATTGCAATCATGTCTTTACTTCACCAGTTTTTGAGAAAGATTTTCTCTAGAAATAGAATTCTGGGTTGATAAAGTTTTTTCCTTTTAGCACATTGAAGATGACTTTCCATTGTTTCTTAACTTCCACTGTTTCTGATGAAATGTCATTTGTCATTTGTATTATTGTTATTTGTATTATAGTATGTCTTTTTTTCTATGACTGCATTAAGATTTCTCATGTTGTCTTTATTTTGTTTTGTTTTTTGTTTTTTTGGTGCTGGGAATCAAACTCACGACCTCATGCTTGCCAAGCAGGCACTGTCCCACTGAGCTGTATCCCCAGCCCTCTCATGTTATCTTTAGTATAGGTAGTTTGCCTAAGATGTGTTTGAACGTAGGATTTTTTTCATGTCCTTCTTAGTGTTTTCTTGTTTCCCAAGTTGGAAAGCTTTCTGTCACTCTTTCTTTAAATATTTTTCTGCCCCAAGTTTCCTTTTCTCTGTTTTCTTTTTTCTCTAACCATGTTAGATCATTTGATGTTATTCTATAGGTCACTAAAACTTTGTTCTTATCTTTTTAATCTTTTTTTCTGGATCTAAAAATTAGGTATCTATTGATCTATCTTCTGTTCTTTCTTTTGTGCTTTTGAATGTGCTATTTATTATGTCCCTTTGTCTTAGTCCATTTAGATTGCTATTTTAAAAACAACCCAAAGAATAGGCAGCTTATAAACAACAGAAATTTATTTATCACAGTTTCAGAGGTTAAAAAGTCCAGGATCAAAGTACCAGCAGATTTGGTGTTTGGTGGAATCTGTGTATTCTGGTGCATAGGTTGCTTCTCAGTGTCCTCACGTGGTGGAAGGTGTGAGGGGGTCTCTCTGAAGCTTATTTCGTAAATATACTAATTTCATTCATGGAGACTCCACCTTTATGGTCTAAGTACCTCCTAAAGACCCCACTTCCTAATACTGTTACATTGATAATTAGGTTTTACCACATGAATTTGGAAGATACTAACATTTCAGCCATGGCACCTTGTTACCTACTTGCAGCCCTGTACTCTTTGGTGCACAGTCCTGCATTTACAGGTGCTTCAGTCACCCAAATTCCGATCTTCGGCTCTTCAGTGCTGTGAGACTGGAGCTGTGTTTGGGTTCTACTTCCTATGTGCTAGCCTGGAATGTATCCCTTGGTGGAAAGTTAGGTCCAACACGAGACACACTATGTGTTTCCCTTATTTCAAGGACTGTACAGTGGTACTTCAGTTCATGAACTTAATTATTTCCATGAGAATTAAGTTTGTGAACTGAAGTACCTGTAGTTCTATGTTGCCCGTCTGTTGCTTGGAAACAGTGCCTCAAATGTTTGTTGACTAGTTTTATTGTTTTGGGTGGGAGGCAATCTGGTATTAGTTTCCCTTTCATATCAGAAAGTGGAAGTTTTATTAGACAATCTTTGATTTTTTTACCTAGTTGTATACCTCATGCATATATGTATTTTTATGTACTTTTTGAACATTTATATTGCATTTTCCCATTCTAAGGATCACAACTCTAACATCATTATAGAATAAATTTAAACTAATATCCTCCCAAAGGCTTTTTCAGACTTGAAATAAAATTACGTGATCCATTATGAAGCGAAATGCTGCACACCTATGAATAAAGGATTACTGGCGAAGTTTCCATCAATATACAGACACTTGCCAAAAACTATGATTTGGCCTCATAAAGACCACCACAGCCAGGGGTTATTAGTGGAGACAGAAAGCCCAGCTAGTAATTGAGAGTCAAGAGAAGAATGAAATAGTACTTTTGTGATTTGCCATTAACGCTCTGTGAACTCCCATGAGAGAAGTTTATGGTAACAAACAAACAACGAAAAGGAGCAAGGAGCCAGAAGAGATGCTGCTTACATCTGGCGTATAAATCAGCCTATTTTTTGAAATGCTCTTATGCTTGAAAAGTTGTTTTGCATACCAAAAAAGGAAGGATTTTTTTAACCCAAATTAAAAACATGAACGTGTTGTACTTCAGCAGCTAAAAGTTTGTACAAACAGAGATGTGTTCTACCTAGTAACCAGAATGAATTGTTCCGAAAACTCAGGCCTTGAGTGTGATCAAGTTTGTGTGTGTGTTTTTTTTTTTTTCCTTAAAAATTACTTTTCCTTGGGTTGAGTCTCTACTGCTTTACTGGGATGAAATTTAGTATCTGTCCCTTTGCCCCCGAACTTGTTCTGAAACTGTGCTTACTGGAGGACTTTAGAGGCAGCAAAAGGAAATAGATCTTTTTCCTTAGAGACCATACGAGGAATCAGAGCCTGGTCCTCTAGGCTCTCCTCATACTTCTACTCTGTTTGTTGAGACTGTACTTGCACAGGCTGACGGACTGTGACGCGGGCTGGTGGATTGTGGTACACGTTGCTGTGACTCTTCAGAGGTGCAGATCCCTGTCCATAGTTACAGGCCTGGCCCAGGTACTCCACCTTGGGATTCCCTGTGTTATTCTGGGAATGCTAGGTGGCCCAGGAACAGTGGGTCAGCCCTGACCTCATTATCTATTACACTGTGCCTGCTTCCTTGATGATCCACTCAAAGGCACTTTCTTTTTTGAGTCCTCAAAACATAGTGACTTACAGTGCCTACTGTTCACCCTGTATTCCCCTCTGTAGGCAGATACCACAGTAATTCCAGGTGATTTACCCTTCTGAGAGACTCATCTTTTCACTGATTATGCATTAGTGCTGGTGCTAGCACTTCTGTCGCTGAAAAAGCACCAAAAGAGTACCCCCTCTGGTGTCCCCAGGCTGGCAACATGTGTAAATGGACTTTGACTCTATTTTTGAGGTCATCTGCTTGACCCAATACACTGTTTCAGCTACTTAACAAAATATTTGTACTGGATCAATTATACCGTGCGGTGGCCTTGAGAAGGCAGACAGTATGAAAGTGAATAAAACCTGGACTTAGAGTGCGATAGAATTTGTAATATTTATTGTGTAATATTTAAACTGTGTACTTCCAAAGAGGGAGCTAGACAGAGGGGAGAGAGAAGGAAGTGTTGGGGGTGTTAATATAGTCAGTCATTTCCTCAGCACGATGCTGAGAGATTAAACATCCATTTGATAACAAATGGGAGATGAGATAAAATCTAACAGTCTTTCTCAGCTCGCTGTACAACCAGAAAATAATCAGTTGCCTGCTAGAGTCTTAAACTCATATTCATTCAGAACCTTTTCTTTTAATGACTTTTATAGACCTAAAGTTTATAGTACCCAAAGTATTTTACTAGTAAACTAACTTTATAGTGTAATTAAGTATATATTAGTAACTTTTTAGTAACATGCAGATATTTTATTTTGATGTTTAAAATGATCTTGGTATACTAGATAAATAAAAGTAGATTTTTCAGAGAAATATTTTTGTGTAAATACTATCACATATTGTAAAACCTGCCTAGACACGGACCTGAGGCCTTTATGCTTTATTTATAAACCTTTATGAGCTTTGATGATCTACCAAAAACCTTAGAATTAAAATGGCCATTAAAATTCTTCTAAAAGAAAAAAAGTTTTGTTTTTTGGGCCATGTATCCTCTATGTCAAATGTGGGCAATATTCCTTTTTAGGAAAAGTGTGAAGGGAAGTGGTGGAGAACTTGCCAAATGTATGAAAATAAAAATTCAATGTGACAATATTTTTAAAAAGCCGAAAGAAGAAAAGTCAGTGACAGTAACTTGGAAGGCCTCTGCCATCGGCCGCGCTACTAGATAAGGCGCCTGCACTTCTCTGCTTGGACCGTTCCTTTGAGAAAATTTGAAAGCAGCTGACATCGTATCCGAACTTACCTCACATGCAGTACTTCTCTTCCCTGCCCACGAGCCAGTAATCTGTTACACTGTAGTGTATTACAAGCTCGGCACTGTGTGAGGACAGTGAGGACAGTACTAAGGTCACAAAGAGAATTTTAGGAGTTGTTTCTGATCCGAGGGACCGAGCGGGCCTGCGGTATGCAGGAGCAAATGATTTGGATTTGGATACTTCCCATTATTTATCTCTGAACTGTATCCATCTTCTCGTTTTCCATACACACTGCCCCCAGAGTGTTCTTGCTCTCTCTCTCTCTTTCTGTGTCTCAAATACTGACTTGATAAAATATTTCCTCAATTAAAATCCTTCATTTAAGCTAAGTGCAGTGCACACATGCCCCTAATCCCAGCTCCTGGGTCGCTTGATGCAGGGAAATAAAAAGTTTGAGCCCACCTTGGTCAACTTAGTGACTTAGCAAGATCCTATTTCAAAATTTAGAAAAGGGCTGGGGAGGTAGCCCAGTGCTAGAGAGCTGGCATGGAATGTGTAGGGTTCTAGGTTCAAGCACCTGTAGTGCTTTAAAAAGCAATCCATTTAAATAAATTGACACAATGTAGTTGAGGATAGCAATATGCAATGTAACAACCACTGTTGATTTGTACTAATTTGTCCTGAGACCTTGTATCACTTTGAATGTTCTTGCTTTGATTTGTTTATGTTCGTGATACTGGTAGGCTGCTACTGTTCTGTTTTTTTGTTTGTTTGTTCTCATGTACTACTCTCTCTAAAATAAAAAAATAAAATAAAATAAATAAGTAAATAAATTGACAAAATTGTTGTGGTTGCCATAATGGAAGCCTATACTGAATTCGTAACCTTTCTTTTTTTAAATGATGAATACCAAGAAGTAGGATCCAGTGGCACAATTAAATGTGTATTTTATATAGATTAAATCGTGTATCTACTTAAGAACCAAATATTTATATCCTAGGGAGTGTTATGTTAAATATAGACTGTAGAATACTATTAATTTTAAGCAAAAGTTACATTTTAATCTTTTTGTTTTGCAGCTCTTTAGATCAAGTCAGCTCCATAAATCAACATTCAGTAATAATTTTACTTACTCTATACTTACTAAGAATTTTTTTTTTTTCAAAAATGCCAGTTGCCACTTATGTTTTATTTGAATGTTGTTGGTTTGCTCAGAATATCCTATGAAGTTGCTTTTGTACTTTATAGATAAAGCTGTTTAAGTTTCCTATATCTGGTATTCCATAGAACTTTACTGTAAACTTTCAATAAAGCAAAAGACTATAAAATTAATGTTACTTGATCTTGATATCACCCATTTTCTTGTCCAGTTTGGTAGGTGGGATTTAACTTGATGGATTCTGATATTCATTCACCACTAAAAATTCAACATCCTGAAATTTGTAACTCCAGGTTTGATTTTATGAAGGACATAAAAGGATGTTTTTGAAAAATTTGCTTCTGCTACTAAATGGCATGATATAATAGGGAATGAGGTTGTACACATCATAAATCTCTTAATTTCCTATCCATAGTTTACATTTCTAGCTACTTCTAAATTAGAAACTCTTGTAAGATTATGACATTGTAAATGGGAAAATGAGGAAATAGAACCTGATTTCCTTAACCCCTAGGCATTAACTATAACTGATTTACCATGTTTGATGTGCACATCACTCTTCTTTGTTTTTTACTTGTCACTCTAAAATGTCTTCTTAGTAATATTCTGTCATACTTTATGGCAATGTCAGTAATTTTGTTTCTGCCATGCCTTAACAATTTAAGTTATTCCACTTTAATTTTTTATTAGTATATGTTTTATAGTACATAAGGATTATATTCATCGTGGGGAGTTGTTACGTGTGCATAGCTTAAGTTTTTTATTTCCCTGTTCAGCCTTCCTTGTCTTTCCATCTCTTGGTCCCTGTCCAGTTCACAAAATATCTAGTTTTGAGTTTTCCAGAAATTCCATATGAGTGGAAACATGTAATATGTAACATTTTCTGTCTGGTTTATTTTACTTAGCTTATTTGCTAGTTCATGTTCTAGTGGTTTGTTTCTTTGTATTGAAAAGTAATTTTTATTGTACAGATATGCCATAGTTTGTTTATTTACCAGTTTATTGATCATTTTAATGGTTTCCATTTTGGGCTGTTATGAATAATATTGCAGTGAACATTTGTGTATGTGCCTTTTGTGGGTATATGTTTTCCTTTCTCTTCGGCAAATACCTAGGAGTAGAATTGCTGGATAATACAATAAGTATATTTTTAACTTTGAAAGAAACAGCCAGACTGCTTTCCAAAGTGGCTGTACCATTTACATTCCCACTAACAATGTATGAGGGTTCCAGTTCTTCCTTATCCTTGCCAACATTTGGTATTTTCAGCCTTTTTTTATTGTAGCGATTTCAGCGGCTGTATAGTAGCACCTCTCCGTGGTTTTGATTTGCATTTCATTATTAACTAAAGATGGACACATTTTATGTGTTTATTTGCCATTTCTTTGGTGAAGTATCTATTCAGATCTTTTGACCATAAAAACTGAATTGTGTTCTTAATATTGCGTTGTAAGAGTCCTTATACTCTGGTATTAAAGGGTAATTTTCACTAAAAAGCTAAGATGACAACTCCCATACATATGTAAAACTTTAAATGTGGAAAAGCCTTTTTTTAACTCATTAATGAAGAAACTGGTGAAGGTATTATGACCAGTTCAGAAAAGAATCAACAGAACAGACATATTATAGATTAATATTGAAATGCACATTAAAGTGAAGGCAAAACTGGTTGCCTTCCACAGGAGCAGCAATTGTTCCCTTCACTAGACATAATTTATGTGTATGTTTTATTTATTTATTCTATTTATTTATTTATTTATTTTGGTTTTTTTCCGGTACCGGGAATCGAACTCAGGACCTCGTAGTTGCCAGGCAGGTGCTGTGCCGCTGAGCTAAATCCCCAGCCCCTATGTGTATGTTTTAAAGCAAGGGTTATTTTATATTTCTATTGGAAAAACAGCTCTCATAGATAACCTGGAAAAATGGGAAAACTCTGACCTCTGAGTAAAACCTGACCCTTCACCCAGTTTTATAAATAAAGTTTTATTGGAACACAGCCATGTCCATTTGTTCATCCGTTGTGGACTGTGACTACTTTTGTCTTTTGACGAACAGAAGTTCTACGTTTTGATGCTGCCTACTTTATTAGGTATATATATATATATTTATACGTTATATATTGATGCCATATTTTAAAAATATTTATATGGTCACAAAATTCTCCCCTACTCTACAAGTTTTAGACAAAGTTTTATCTCATATATAAGACTACAGTTTATTTCAAATGAATTATTGTGTATGATTTGCAAGAGGGCTGAGGAATTGTTAGAAGGTATGGTGAAAGTCTACATTTAAAAATTCTTTATTATGGTAGAAGACATGTTGCCATTAATTCACCTCAAAACACTCCCCTTTTGCTTGAGACACGTTTAGCCTGTCATTTTTGCCACTTCCTGAAGCAGTTACGGAATTCCTTCTCATGAGTGTCTTTAGTTGTGCTATCACGGCTTCCTCCGCGTCCTGGATGGATTAAAGATGTTTGCTTTCGTGGTTGTTTTGACTTGAGGAAGAGCCAGAAGTCACATGGTGCAAGTCCAGTGAACAAGGTGGATATGCACCGACTGTGATGTTTTGACAAGTCAGCTCTTCTGGTGGGTAGCACTTAGCAGTGGAATTCGCTGCAGTTGTTTACCGCAGCTCATAGTGATACTCACAAAAGAGGACTTCCGGAACAATTCCGAAAGTGGTGAGAACGATGGGAAATGTTTGAAGCAAGAGGGAGTATATGAGGAGGATCAATGGCAATGTATCTTTTCCTCTGAATAATTTTTTTTTAAAAAATTTAAACATTCACTGTGTATTCCAGTCACACCTTGTACATGTAGGATATTCAGTTATTCCAGCACAGTTTGTTGAAAAACTATCCTTTCCTTGTTGATGTGCCTGTTACCTTTGTTAAAACTCGGTTGACCATAAACATAGGGGTTTAATTCTGGAGATGGTTCTGTTCCTTGGGTCTTTATCCTTACAGCAGTTACACTGGCTCTGTTACTCTAGCTTTGAGGTGGGTTTTGAGTGAGGCAGTGAAAGTTTTACAGCTTTATTCTTCTTTTCCCAATTTCTTTTTACCTCATTGTTTTACAATAAGATAAAATGTATTTTTCCTCTTTCTGACATACATATATGGAGCAATAAGAAGATAAAATGAAGGTCTGGATGATCTTTTATCAAACTGGTCTATGGAGATCATTCCATTATTCAGTATAATTTCTAGTCATCTGGACTATTTCTTGCTTTTACTTTTATTTATATGACTTACAGCTTTGGGCTTCTCTAATTAGGCTCCATAACTATGTGCCTCTTAACAATAGACTAGGTACCGTCACTGACTTAGAAATCCAATGTGCAGAGGAAAACGCACTGGTCTCCAGCCGAGACTTGACTGAGTGTAGTCACCTTTTGGTTACTATCACAAACGCCTGCAGCAATCAACTCTAAAGAGAAAAGGTTTGTTTGGCTCACGGTTTCCAGGATCTCGCCCCATGGTTAGATGGCCCCTTTGCTTTGAGCAGGGTAGCACATCATGATGAGAGCACATGGTATAGTAAAACTGCTCACTTCATTGCTATGAAGTAAAAGAAGAAGAGGAAGGAAGCAGGGGCTTACAGTCCCCTTGAAGGCCATGTCTCCAATTATGGAAAGACCTCCCACTAGGCCTTACTTCTTCAAGGTTTCACTACCTCCCAGTAGTACCATAAAAAACTGGAGCAATGAAAAGCAG
This sequence comes from Chinchilla lanigera, assembly GCF_000276665.1. NCBI lineage: Eukaryota > Metazoa > Chordata > Mammalia > Rodentia > Chinchillidae > Chinchilla > Chinchilla lanigera. The sequence goes on from NW_004955416.1 coordinate 26,710,454, forward strand.
ACTAGAGAGCCCCATGACGTGATCTCGCTCTGCCTCCAGGACTGCAGGAACAGTGTGGGCTTGAGACTGCACAGCCCGCCCCTCCTGTGGGCCTGTGCACTCTTCACGGAGGGCCAGATCTTAGTGGGAGGAGCTGTGCAGCAAAAGACATTAGGTTTGGGTGCACAGCAGATAATGTCACCCTGTGCAGAGCATGTAAGTCCGTAACAAGGGACTAGGCGGAAGCATGCCGAGCCCCAGGACGGTTATTGGAAGAGTCCATCTCCCTGGCTGCTTTATACACAGGACCAAACTTGCCCTGTTGCTAAAAGGGTGGGTAAATATTGTCAGCTGATATATTTTTCAGGGCTTATTATAGAACTCAAACTTTGTTACTTAATTTTCTATCACTTTGAAATCTATTATTTACATACGTACACCTTTCCTATAAAATGTAGATTTCATAGCAAATATTCTTTTAAATTTTATTTCATAGATCTAAAGTAAAATAAATTCTATTTTGAAATTTATAAATATCTAACAGAATGTTTTAAGTACTGTTCACATATTCCTGGCACTAAAATTATCCCAACACCTTCAGGATTCAGCTTTTGCTAATGTATTACGTGCGTTTAAAATACTTTAAGCAATATTAATTAAAATCTACTGTCTTTTTTTTTTTCAAAGCCCTGTGATATATTAATTAGGAATGAGTAAAATTTTTGTCATTTATAATTTGAAAATAAACAGGACTTTATTTTCTTGAAGTCCTTCTTTGTGGTTCTCTACTCAGGTATCCTCGAATGCTCACCTTCATTTCTCTAAACCAAGCCCCGCATAAAGTGTGTTCGTATAGCTTTGTAAAAACTGGTGAATGCCTTTGCCTTTCTCCTTCCCTGCTTTGGAAAAGATGGCAGCACTTTCATATCAGCCATTGCAACATTAAGCCTGAGTGGTATTGGTGAATTTATTTTCAACATCATGCTTAAGGCCGTTCCAAAGAATACTTCTGTTAAACGTTAGGATCTCTCCCTTTGGTGTTCATTTAATTATTTCTTAGTATTGTTTCTTATTAGGTTAAATTACTTTGGTATCTCTAATTAAAAATTAAACATCTTCTAATGATCCGGCTTTTAGGGAGGCTTATAGACTAATGATGCTGAGCTTTTTCAGTTTGTTGCTGGCCCAGACATTGCCCGCTTTAGTTTCCTAATTTAGTAACAGAAATAAAACTATGCACGATGGGGCAGGTTTGGTATGCTGGTGCCCTGCCAGGAAGTGTGGATTTCTTAAGTAAATGGACTGATGGGGATTTGAGGAAAACATAGATTTTGTTACATGAGCTTTGCACTTCACAAATCCGTAGCTGCTTAAAGGGACTCAGCTAACCTGCTGCCTCCTACAGAAAGTCCATTTTGTTTAACACACATACACTTGAAATGACATATTGTTTTTCTCTCTTACAAGTACTTTTCATGTTTGTATTTTTAATGTCATATTTTTGTAACCTCTTACAAAACACATTCTCTTGTTAAATAATGCGTGGTAATGAGTTAATTCTATTCAGTGATTTTATGTATTTTAATACCATTCAAAATAGTGAAACAAGAGAGTTGATAATATGTAATTCCTGTGTAAGAAAGTTCTGATCAAGATTTTTTTTTAAATGGAGGTTGTTTTTACACCCTAGCTGTGGCACCACCGGGGCTGGGTGACCTTGGTGGCCCAGTCTGTCCTATGCTGTGAGTGTCACTGGTGTTCTGCATTGCACTAACACTTTAACTCTGGGTGGGTTTGCAGCAGTTTCTTTGCTGAGTGTTTGAGCAAGGCTGCCTTCCTGTCCGCCACTCCTCGCCTTCTCTTTGGTGTGTCTTGCCTGGCACATACTTCGTCATCTTGAAGTCCACAGCCTCTGCATTTGGAACAGAGCACAAAGTCCTAAGGGTCGGCTTGCTTCTTTTCTTCTTTAAATCACCTTGTATTTCTTCTAGCTTCTTCCTTTAATGTCAGAAAGAAGTGAGCTGTGTACTTTGGGGGTATTTTTTAAATCTGGTTTTAGACTGTGTGTAAACACTGGAGGCAAGTTACTCCAAATTATATTTTCATTGGTAGAGAAAGAACTTATCTCATAGAAAACTTTTGACACATAGGCATGAATAATGAATTCTAATCCTTGGGGGGGTGGGATATGGATACAGTGTGCAGGCTCCAAATCACAGAAAGATAGGATTAGTCACAGTGTGGAACAGGATGGATTTGATGAAAATTTAAGTAGTCAAATCACAGCGGTTTTTGGATCAGTACGATTTCCCATTCAAAAGATTAAGAAAGAACTCTAAATACCACAAATCTCTTGACCAAAAGTGGTCAGAAGGTTACTCATCTGTGAAAATAATCAGTTTTAAAGTTGATCTATTCCTTGACTTTTGGGAATATATAAATAAGGTAGATAGATGCCCACTTCCTTGCATCAGAGGTCAAAAATTCTAATCCTGTTCATTCATTGCTCATGTGTGAATCTATTATGTATACAAAAGTTCACAGACCGAAAGTGTATGCTCAGGGAGTTTACCCTCTTCCTCAGCACCTTGTTCTGCCTCAGAGCTTTCTCCTGTGCTCCTAGATCCCACGCCCTGTGAAGACGGGCTCATCGTCCCTCTGTCACTGTCCTTTCCTTGCTTCTGACAGAAAAGACATTGTTCTAGCAAGGCTTTGGCTAAGGGGCGGGCACAAGGGAGGTCCCTGTTGGCCAAGAATCAAATTGGCATCTGTGGCTTATTATGTGATTCTTAACATTATTGAAGATCTAGTATGTAGATATTTTTGCTGTCTTTTACTCATTTTAATTTTGAATGCAGTGTATTTCTGTTATTATTGCTGGTAATAATAGTAAAAATAATAAAATCTTCTACTTCAGGCAGTGGTAAGATTTATTCTTCCAGTAATCAAGATGTTACAATTATTTTTAGTATACTCATTAAGTGTTTAAACCAAGGCAGGTATACTGTTAAATGTTTTAATGCTGCTTCTTGCTGTTAATTGTCACAACTATCTTATAGAATAATTTCACTTTTGAAAGGTGAAGAATCTGAAATTTATAAAGATTCACTTTCTTACCAGAACTTATCCAGTAAGTGGAGGATCAAAGATTCTGGCCCAATTTATTCCCCTTTTAAAACAGAAAGGTTGTTACATGTAGAACAGTAGACAGATCAAAAGTGTTAGGAAAATGAATTTTCACAAAATAAGTTCACCTTAGTAGCTGGCACCCTGATCAAGAATAAAACTTTGCCAGAATTCCCCAAAATTCCCCTGTGCTTTCTTCTGGGCATTACCACCACTCTTTCAACGGTCACCACTAACCTTGCCACCAACAGTTGAAGACACTGGTGAGGTACAACATACTACATTTGTTAATAATAAATACTATGTGAGACTTTGATTGCTGTAGATAGGATGTCTCCATACTGGCCATGATGGGAAGCCACTGGAGGATTTTGATCATAGGAATTACAGGATCTCCCTTAAGTTTGAAGAATCACATAGGCGGCTGTGTAAAATCTGAGCCAAGAACATGCTGGGAGAAGAGTTAGGAATCCACAGAAATAATGGGAAGAGATGATGATTGTTCGCATGAAAATGGTAGCTGACGCATTGATGAGAAGCTATTGGATTCTGGTTTATTTAATACTTTATTATTTTTACAGTATCTCACTCATTTTCTGAGTGAAGCAGAGCAGGTTTTACCCTTGAAAAGGAATCTTGAGGCACTAAGGAGTTGTGAACCTTACAAAAGATGATTTAATAAAGTAGAATTAAGGCTTTTACAAGGTTTTATAGTTCCCAACTCAGGGCTTTCCGCCAGCTGTTAACAAAAGTACATAGTCTTTTTACGCATATCTGATGCACATATTTTGTGTGAGTGAGGAAATTGAGGCCGTGCGCTAGTTTGCAATACTATATTGTTTTTCTGTTGCTGCATAATAGATTGCCACAAATTTATGGCTTAAGGCTGCATCACACATATGACCTAAGTGTCTAGGGTCAGCAGTCCAAGTGCAGCTTAGCTATACCTCTGAGAGGATCTCGCAAAGCTCCAGTCGAGGCTGGGGTGGTCACGGCCGCAGGCTCATCTAAGGCTTGGCTGAGAAGTTAACTCTTATCACAGATCTCTTGATACTATTGTTTTGTACTTATAAGTGGAACAAAAATAATTGAATTCAGAAAATGAAATGTAGTAATTTTTAGTATGTTAGCTATCTAACAATGGAATTCTAGCTTGTTTTTCTTGCTCAGGAGTGAGACTTCTGTTAAAGATGGTGCCCTTGGCTCTTTTACTGTAGTATAACTCCATCCTTACCTCAGCATTCGAAGTGTCAAATCTTGTTCATTACATTCTGTAAGAATTTTGGTATCCAGCCTGTGTTGGTGGATGCTGCTGTCATGTTGCTACCGCTAATAAACATCCTCATTAGGCTTCTCAGTGGTTATTTTCCATTTCACTTCCTGATTTACTTATACATCTGCGGCTACTCTAATGCCAGCAGTGATCTTTTGCAGGTTCTTTGGCTGCTAAGTTACAAAAACTAGTTGTGCAATCAACCCCTAGATTAAAAAAAAACAAAGCTACTTTCTCAACCATGACTTGAATCTCCACTTGTGTAGCTTTTTTAAAAAAAATTGTACCCCAGATTTATTTATTATTCTGAAATCATCTTTTTTCTGTGATATACAACTGAAAGAAAATGCCTTTTAAAAAGTTTTTGAGTATTCTCTTCCAAAATTTCTTATTTTGTTTACTCTTGCTTTCTGTTTTACTTGCAATCTTAAATTTTTATACTTTAAGATTTCTGCTTATGGAATTGGGAGACGAGGTAACATGGACCAGTCCTCCCTTAAACAACCGGAAAAGCTTGGGAGGGGTTTCCGTGTTGGATGACCTGATGATCTAATAAGGTGGTGTTAATTCCTAGACCAAAGAGATTGCAGGTTTTAAAAATCATTTCCCACCAAAGTGACCTTGAGAGGCTGTGTTGTGGCACAACATGTAGAAGATACACACAGTACATCTCGAGCCAGAAAATGGAAATGTCAGTGACTAAGTTCACGTAAAAATGATGCAGGAACCAAGGGTGGATTAACCATCAAAAAGAACAGTGACTGAAATGGGTTCAGAGATAGAAGCATCTGAGTTCATACTGATACTTTTTACAGAAACCTACTTGCATACTATGGAGGTTGCAATGGTACCAACTTGGTCTGTGAAAAATTTTAAGGGAAAAGGATCAAATATTTCTCTGCCTTTTCCAAACCAGCTAGATTTCTAAGTGAATAGTTGAATGAGGGAGGATTTTTCAACATGGAATAATATAGTTAATAAGTATGCAGGAAATAATGGCATGAGAAAAATAATTTTATAACCTCTAATGAAATAATAGATCCTTGTGTATTAGCTCTTTATTGCTGGGAGAAGATATCTGACGTATGCAGCTGAAAGGAGGACAGTTTTCTTCTGGCCCACAGTTTGAGAGGCTTCAGTCCTTAGCTGCTCTAGGATAGAAACATCATGGCAGAAGACATGGTGACAGAAAGCTGTTACCTTCATCAAAGCCAGGAAGCAGAGAGACAGGGAAAGAATCAGAGAGGAAAGAAGGGGCCAGGGACCAGATATAGTCCCAAAGTTCTGTTCCCTTGACCTTCCCAGACATACCTAGAAATGTGCTTCACTAATCTCCTAGGAATCTCTCAAGCCAATCAAGATTAACTATCATTGTTGGCACAGATCATCGATAACGTCTTGAACCATTTCACAAAAGTTGGTAGGAACCTTGCATTAGGTGGACTAGGCTGATAACAGAATCTTCTAGTTAATCTTAGCTTCACTAAAAGCGGGACAAGCAAAAATTACGTCGTCCTGCCTTGTGTGATATGATTGGAAGTATGTGGTCTTATCCTTAGAGTAATCTTGCTAAAGAAAATTGAACAAGGGATAAATAATATTTTTAATGACCCCCCCCCAAAAGCCCAATAAACCAAATTTAGGATGATGGAAATTCTACAAGATGAAAATCCAGTTTTTTAAATAAATGAAAGACATGAAAATGGAAAAGAATGAGAGAAAACTGTAATAAACTAAGAGACTCAAGAATCATAGCCAAATGCAGTTGATGGATGTTGTTTAGATTTTGATCCAGATGAACCTGTTATATAAACATTTTTTAGATAGCAGGAAAACTCAAACATGGATAAACCATTAGACAATATTAAGAAATTATTAATTTTATTAGGTATAATACTGGTACTGTGGGTTGGCTTTTAAAATCCTTATCTGATAGAATATATATTGAAGTATTTTTAAAGGCAAAATAGTTCATAAGGTGTATATGAAATAAAATAGCCTTTGCATGGATTAGCTCAGCTTCCAGAAAGGGGGAGGTAACCAAAAACATGAACATTTCTGAAATTGGATTTTAGGTCGCTTAGGTCCCCATGTGCCTGACAGAAGCAAAAAGAGATGTTCTCAAGTAGAAGGTAACATTACCTAGCCCTAAAATTATTTGTACAATCAGCTCTTCAAAGTTTGCCTAACGGAATATACAGAATAACATACTATACAACTGAAGAACACATACTCATTTGAAGCATATAGACGCTTACAAAATTCTAACCAAGAAGTGGAATCATACTGTTCTGTTAGCACAGTGCAATTAAACTAGGGGCCAGTTTTTAAAATATAAGTAGTATTTCCCTGGGTAGTGCAGCTAAGTTTCTTCATGACCTCAGGATAGGAAAAGACTTCCTAAACAGTACACAAAATGCAGAAGTATAAAGGAATAGTTTAGTAAAATTAGTAATATTTAAAAAATATGTTCACTGCATGGATTACTATTTTCCTGTAAAGGATCAATTATTGTAGGCAGTATGACCTTTGTCTCAACTACTCAACTCTGCTATTATAGCAGAAAGAGGTCATGGATAATATATAAATAGAGTTATGTGGCTATATTTTCATAACACTTTATGTATTGCATAAACAGATGGGCCAATACTGGCACATTTGCCACAGTTTGTGGATTCCTGACATAGCTAATTAAGTGATGAATAGGTATGTCTCGCCATGGGATAAGATATTTTTAATCTATATGAATGGCAGTAGCTTATGTGCATAATGAAATCTTACAAATCAAAATGAAAAGACTTAACAATCTAGCCTAAAAAATCAGCAAGAGACTTGGACAGGAACTTTACCAAAGAGGAAATCCAGATGGCCAGTGAACATATGTTAATGTGGTTAGCCTCATTAGGCTTCAGGGACATGCAAATGAAAACCACTAAATAGTAACTAGAATGACTCAGAAATACTGACAAAACCCGGCCCATGGAGCAACAGGAGCTCATACCGTACAATGTTGATGATACTCATCATCTGTGACCAGCAATTATGCTCCCAGAACTGAGTGAAAAGACAGGTGTGATGATACTCATTAAGTTCATAATGCTCATAATTGCTCCCACTAGAAAGAATAAATACTATGTAACAGTGGAGTGGAAGAAAGTGCTTAATTCATATACTCTACTAGAATATTATACAACAGCAAACAAGAGCAGGCAGCTACATACAGCATCATGTTTGAACCTCACAAATAAAATTTTGAATAAAAGAAGCCAGTTGCAAAGGAATGCATATTGCATGGTTCTGATGATACAAAGTTCTAAACTGTGCCAAACTGAGTCATAGTCTTCAGGATGGTTCATTACATGGCAGAAACAGGAAGTAAGAGCTGCCTTTTTTGACCACCAGAATTGAGAAGTCTCTTTTAGGGGATTCAACATCCAGACAGCAGGTAGTCAGTTGAGGCAGCCTGTGCTTTTGCCATAATAACAAGGCAGAATTGCAAAAGTCATAATTTTCAAAGCATCAGAAACTGGCAACAGTTTTAGGACATTAGGTAAATACTGTGATTTGACTTTACATCTTCTGAAGCACCTAGTGGTCTGCCCTTGCAGTGGATAGTCAATACTGTAAATTCTAAATTTTTAGTAAATTTATGCAGTCATGTCACCATTGCCATGATCATCCTCCACTCTCCAGGACTATGGCGGCTCCTTACCTATCTGTTCTTTCTAGCTTTTCTTTTTATAGACATTTTATGTGCATTGAATAATAATTTATAGTATTTTGTATTTGGGTACTTCTAACAGTATAATGTTTTGGAGGTTAATTCATGAAACTGTATGCCTTGGTGGTTTATCCCATTTGTAAACGGTTTCATATTTCATTGTATGGTATACTATTATTTCTTTACCCACTTGCAAGCTGAGGGACATCTGGATCACTTCCAGGTTTTGACAGTTTTGAATAGTAGTTGTAGGAATGTTTGCATCAAAAGAGTCTTTGTGTAGGGATGAGGTTGTAGCTCCACAGTAGAGCACTTGCCTTGCCTCCATGAGGTCCTGAGTTCAGTTCCAAGCACTGGAAAAACAAAAACATTGTGTAGGCTTGTCTTCCTTTTTCTTAGATAGATGCCTAAGAGTGAAATTTCTGAGAGTGTATTTTCCATTAAAAAAAAATGGCCAAATTATTTGCAAAGAGGCTGTGCCATTTTACAATCCTACCAGGAATATATGAAGTGCTGTTTTTGCATCTTCACCAACAGTTGTTAATATAAATCTTTTTGATCGGGGACTTTCTAGTGGGTGTGGAGTGTTGTCCCATTGTGGTTTCAAGTTGCATTTCCCTAATGACTAACGATGTTGCTCATCTTCTAATAAGAAATTTCCATTTATATATTTTCTTTGATGCTGTGCCCATTCTTAAGTGTATCACTCATCTTGCTGAACTGTAAAAGTGCTTTTTATATTTTGGATGTGAAACATTTAAGACAAGAAATATTGGAGGTAAAGAAGGGTTATCTACAACATTAAAGGGATCTCTACCAGGAAGATAAAAACAACTGTAGATGTACATGTATTTAGCAAAAGAGGCCAAAAATATATAAAGGAGAAAAACCACAGAATCGAAAGGTAAAATAATTCACTCAGTTGTAGTTGGAGATGTTAATATTCCTTTGTTAGCATATGATAGAACAATTTTGATATAGAGACCTTGAATAATGCTGCTCGAGGGTTGACCAACTTGAACTAACTTAGTGCTTCACTTTATAGGAGTAGATTACATGAGCTTTTCCAACAGATGGTGTTCTTCAGGGTGTATCTGCGCTGCCCATAACACAGGTCTTGGTGAACTTGAAACAACGTGACTCCTTCCTGTTGTTTTGAGTTATCGTTTACCATTTTCACTTAGCCATGTAATATTTCATACGGGGCAGATCTGCTAATAACTCACTTTCTCACTTTTCATCTAGGAACGTTTGTATTTTGACTTTATGTTTTGAAGAATAGTTCTACTAGATGTAGAATTCTTGTTTGGCGGGTTTTTTTTTCCTTTTCCTATAGCATTTACCGCTTCCAGCTGGCAAAGCTGTGAGATCCTGTCCGCTACCCCAAATCAGGGCTGGCCTTTCTGACTGCTGGTTTTCATGGCCGGTTGCACCTTGGGAAGCCACCATTCTCACAAGCAGAGCTTAAGGGTAGAGTGGAGTAGGCGCCACCTTAAGCCTCGGACTTCCACTGTTCTTGAAGGAAGCTTTACAGGTGTTCAAGCAGAAACATTTCCAAACTCTGTCTGCCTCGGGTTGATTTCCAGATCCCTGAAATGCTTGTGTTGTGCGGTGTTGTGCTTGTTTTTGCTGGAGGAACTGCGCTGAGTTCTCCACACTGCCTTAAGCTGTCATTCTTTTTAAATATGTTCATGCCCTTTAACTAGCTACTTTAAAATATTTAAGGAAGGGGCTGGGGATTTAGCTCAGCGGCAAAGTGCCTGCCTGGCAAGTGCAAGGTCATGAGTTCGGTTCCCGGTACCTGAGAAAAACCAAAAAAAAAATATTTAAGGAGCTCACAGAGCTATAAAATCCATATTTTTTGTCATGAATTTTGTGACAGTATCTTCCTATCCCTGGCTTCTTGGCTCTTCTCCTATTCCGAAGTTATTGGACAAGTTCCTGTGTTCACAGTTACAGGCAAAAACACTGAGAATATGTTTTTAAATGTTTTTTCAGTGCCTGGGATGGGTGCTTTTCTGAGATTATCAACTGCTTTGAAGTGTGTAAAAACCTTCCTGCCACCTGCATCTAACCTGGAATTTCAGTTCTTCTCTAAGATTTTTTAATGTCACGTTCTCTAGGAGACAGAACAGAACCCTTCTACTTGTCATCTGTCAGCCAATTCTCCTCACTACAAGCACAGTTTTAGAAATCTTTTTGGTATTTTTCTGAAGTCTGGCTCATTCAGGCCAATTTTTGCTGATTCATTTCAAAATACATCATCACAAGTAAATGTAAATATTTTTGCTGATTCATTTCAAAATACATCATCACAAGTAAATGTAAATATTTGATTATAGTTCTTTTTTTCAAAAAGCAGTAAGATATATGTGTAACTTCAAACTTGGATTTTATTTACTTAGGGGATTAACATTAGTTTTCATTCTCTTTACTTTAAATGAATAAAATAATAAAAACTAGAATTTTTAATCTTCATCTCTTTGGATGATCAAAAACTGAGATTTAATTATAAAAATCACATTCAAATAATCATGCAGTCATTGTAATGAACAATTCCTAGAAAAGCCAGGGTAAGTTCAGTGTTGATTATTTAGTGAAAAATATGAATGTAATTGTGGACAGCAGCAGATCAGGCAATAAATATGTGGGCAACAGAAAAGTAAATGTATTCATTTTGTTTAAGCTACTACAACTCCTATGTAATTGCTTCTGTGATATCAAGGATATTGTAGTGTTTTGAGTCACAAACCTAGTGAGCTTTCTGACTCTAATTGTAGGCTTAAAATGAAAGTTGTAAGTGTCCTAAAATTTTCATGGTGGGATACAGAGAAGTCCAGTATCGTAGGCCAGCACTGCCAGTGGCAATCCATAGGCTTGCTTGTTTATAAAACTGTAAACTTTGAGATAATTGTAGATTCACATGCAGTTATAAGTTCATGAGCTTTGAACCAACCATAATTTTTTCCAAATGTTCACTAGTTTCACACAAATGAGCTATTGCTATGTTGTGGATAATGAGAGAGACCATGGGGAAGAGTTTGAAGTGAACTGAGACCCTATGGCACTAATTTTCCTATCACCAACTATGATACTGGGCATGACTAGGGAAGATATCACAAGAAAAACCCTGGCTTCAATCCCTAGATCTGCCAATAAATGAATGAATGAATCAGAAACACCATCTTCACCTACTAGCAGCCGATGCGATTTTTATTTTAAAATATGATTTGTAAAAAAAGGAGCATATGATTTGTAGCAGAAAAATGAATAAGCTGGGCATGGTGGCACACAGTTGTAATCCCAGCACTCAGGAGGCTGAGGCAGGAGGATCGCTGTGAATTTGAGGCCAGCCTGGGCTACACAGTGAGTTCAAAGCTAGCCTGAACTACATGGCGAGACCCTCTCTCAAATAAACAAAAAAGAATAAGTCATCAAATTAGCAACTTTCATGTGCCATTAATGGAATAAGCGTACGTTTTCTATAAATTTTAACATGAAGCATTTAAGTTCTAATGCTATATTGGATGATCCAATAAACTTTCAGAATGTTTGTGGGAACTATTTTGACAAATTTCTGCATATTTCAGGTCCTATAAAGATCATTTAAGTTATACTTTTAGTCACTCATAAAATATAATTTCTGTCATAAATATCATTTTGTTCTGTTAATGAAAGTAAGCATAAAGACATATTGTACCTACTTGAACAATAGTTACAAGTATTCTTGAATCATTTCAAACAAGAATGTCCTCTTTTCTTTTAGTTTCATTCACTAGTACCGTATTCTGCCTGGGACTTTTCTGGGAAGAACTTTTATGGTAGAAGTCACATGTCTGGGAATAATGGAAGTCATAATTTTATTGGAGGATTTAAGGGGGATTATACCTGTGGGTTGCCCCATATGTTGCAAGAAACATTTTAATTGCTACTACTGTACTGGGAACATGGACCATAAGGGACTGATGGCCTGTTTGTCTAGAAGGGAGAAAGTAGAAAGTTGATATGTGGTGAGAGAAGTTTATAAAGACAGACTTGAGGTAAAACTTAATTGGAAACTTCAACAACCTTCAGAAGAACTTCAAGGATAAAATTAATATCCATAAAGTTTTGTTGAAACAACCATGGCTATAGAAGCTGGTATATCAGGGAAAGTGTTTTTTGTTTTTGTTTTTGAAATGACAGTCTAAAGTTAAGCCGGGCATGGTGGCACATGCCTGTAATCCCAGCACTCGGGAGGCTGAGTCAGGAGGATTGCCTTGAGTTCGAGGCCAGCCTGGACTATATATATTTTTTTTTCCAGCAGGGGTGGGGGGTCTATATAATGAGTTGAAGGCCAGCCTGAACTATGTAGCAAGACCCTGTCTCAAAGAAAAGTTATAATAATTAGGAACTCGCAAATGTTGGACATGACAAACATTAGAGTGACTGTGAGTGCCAAAAATACACTGGGTTTAGTATCCCACTTTCATTTATTCCTTTGAGCACGGTCCAAAGTAATTCATTTTTGCTTTTCCTATTTAAAAGGAAAAAAAATAGAACTACTTTTTAGAGTGTTAGGCCTTTCTTACAGAGTAGGTAGGGGAAAACATGCCTTAAAATGTTATCAGCATTTTCCAAACGTCTCCATACTCAGTAAAAAATGTATGACTGGTCAAATGAATGGGAACCTGCTGATGAATTGCTGACGAATTCCTAGATAACTGCTCTTTTTTTTTTGGTACAGGAAATCGAACTCAGGACCTTGTGCTTACCAGCCAGGTGCTGTGCTGCTGAGCTGTATCCCTGACCCTAGATAACTGCCCTTAAATATGCTAATACGCATTATGATGAACCGGGGAGCATATTGTTTGCCTAAATTCATCAGACCATGGCAGCAGTGCTCTAAACTGGTGTTTATGTGGGCAGTTTGCATAGACATTACGTGAGATGAGGGTGGCCTATAAGCTCAGCTGTACCTAGTACTGCGAACATCTAGTTTTATTAAAGTGAATGTGGAAATTACATACAGGCATTGTTGTCATTTTTTTTTAAAGTTGGTGTGTGTGTGTGAGAGAGAGAGAGCTTTTCATCTAATTTCTTATGTTTCACTAAATTGCAAAGAAATAAACTGGGATTAATCAGTTTGGTGATTTGAAATGGGTATATAGTAAACATTTTCTCTGTATGGTTTATTCTTGTTTAGAGTTTAGAAAGAAAAGTGAAACCAGTCGTCATCTGAATATCATTATTTTCAGAGAATAAAACACAGACTGCTTTTAGTCATTCTCTGCAAAGTAATCAAATAATTTTATTTTGGGTTGTGATGCTGTGATAGGTCTTGAGGCTCTGATTATAATAGTTTTATACCGACATTGGGCACCTAGTGATTTCATTCAAGCCACCTCCTGAAAACTCCTCTGTGTTGCCTCAGTAAAAAGACAAGAAGCTTACTTAGAAGAAATCCATGAAGTAGACAACGACCAAAGTAAAACACGGAATGAAAATCTGAGCATGTGGTCTCTGTGAATCTTACAGAATGGGAAAGATAAAGGGTTTTTCCCAGTAGAGATCCATGTACAAATAACAAGACAACAAAGATGCTAAGTTTTAGAATAAATGTTTTTAAAAATCAAAGAATATATCTGAAGACGACGTATATTCTTTCTTCTTTCTTCTCTCTGGCAGCTAGTTACAGTGGCCAGTTAGCAAGAACACTCTCTAGGGCCTTTTTCTTTTCTTCTGCAATATTCCCAGTGGTATATTGTTCGGCACCTCACATACCAAAGTGATGATTTGGTGAGGTACTCAATAAACGCTGGCAAGTAAATTATTTTGATGAGTACTGCTGAGATTTTAGTGCACAATTTAACCACACGTAAAGTGCTAGGTAAAATGTCAAAACAAGGTGATTTTCTTTTATGAAATAGTATCTTTAACGCTTAAAAAATTCTGTTGAGAATTAATTGGCAAGCTTGACAACTAGACATAAATATTTAAATCGGTTTATTTTATGCTTCTCAGATGTCAGAAGCATTTGTTTTTAATATTCCCTGATAATATATAATTACCTTTTATAAGTATAATAGATACTCGGTTAGGAGTGCTTCTTAATTATTAATTTGATTTTTAAACTTAACAGAGGATGTTGTTTATATTACGAATACATAATAGGTTTTTCAGTGTACTTTCTGAAGTTAGTGTTATTCTCAGCTGTGATCATTTGTTATTCAATATAACTTGCCACACATTCAAAATGATTAAGACACAGTATGCTCCTGTTGTGTCCTATGCCAGCCTATCCTAAGTTACATTAAAACACTCTTGAGGGTTTTCAAAGTGTTAATCATAAGTTCCCATTTAAATTTATAAGCTATTATCTCTCAGAGCCAATATGATCGGTGGACAGTTTCCAAAATAAGTTTCTCCACATCTATTTAATTCATGGTGCTTTTATTTTCTTTTTTCTGTTTGCAGTGTTGGGAATTGAACCCAGGGCCTTGTGCATACTATGCAAATGCTCCCTTGCTGAGCTATACTGTAAGTCCTTGTGGCACCTTTGAAGTAGTACGTCACACACTTACTGTTATTTGGGAGAACACATACAAGGGAGCATGATTAAGAGTAAAGACAGGAGAAACACAATGGTGTGGTTGGTGCTCCACAGATATCACCCCCTCAGTCTTATTGGATCGTGGTGTGAATGAAATAAAAACTATTTCCAACCCATAAAACAGAGCAGTTAAGCCATGGATTTGTTTTTCCAAAGTGCATGGGTTTGGTTTTACCCTCTGAAATGTGAAAATGATATAATACTTAAGGAAATATACCTAGATTACAAATTCATAAAGTCACATCATTCATTACTTTAAATTAATTATTTTTAGAGATGCAAATTTAGAAGATTCAATGGTTTTAAAATTCAAATAGTACATCTTTATAGAGTTTCTAAATAATTCCAAAAATAAGAAATCATGATTCTTATAAAATGCTTCTAAGCAGTCATTGAATGTATAATTCTGAAGGTGTTGACCATATGTATATGTTTTTCCTTTTGGACTTGCCCACAGAGTTTGAGGCATATTCTTCTTAATAAAATCAGAGGTAGCCCATTCACATCCTTATTGTTTTTAGAGTGGATTTATCCCTAGAATCCATGTACTAATTCTATACCAAGGCCATTCCAAAATAGGAATTTCAAAAATCCGAGTGAAAACATACATACATTGGATTGGTTTTGCTGGTTTATGACCTTGATGGGTTGTATTTATTTGCTCCCATAACTTCCAAAATGCTGAAAATTTAGTTACATTATTTTATAGTCACCTCTGTAAGTTAGGGCCAGGTATATAGCTCAGTGGCATGTGTGCCTGCCTGGCAAGCACAAGGTCCTGAGTTCGATTCCTGGTACCAAAACAAAAAACAAAAAAACCTCTGTAAGTTGTACATACTGTGTTTATTTCTCCAAACCTATGTTAGATATAGCAAACCACTTATAATTTAAAATACACAGAAGTCTGGGTCTGATTAACATGTGAGCAGCTGGTCTTCTACGAGTAATCTAGATCTTTTGCAGATGGAATGAGACCAGGAGATGAGGGGAAAGACGGGAGGGCCATAAAAAGACTTAAGATGTGTTATCCACATGTGTGAACTCCCCATGGCACATGTCATCACTATGTATTCCTAACATGTACTAATAAAAATTAAAATTATATACAAGAACGCTACCATCACTTACATTTGCAGAGATAAGATACTGAAGAGAATTTAAGTTGTGTTCCATATATAACAAACCTCTGTCAATCTAAGGTTTCTCATTTCTTTGGTCAAGAATTTGCAAATTACCTCCAAAGTCCACAGTACAGTGGTACCTCAGTCTCACTGTTAATTCCTTCTCAGAGGCACCAGGGTTACTAAACAGATGTTTTGGCTGGGAAGGGTAGCGAGTCACAAGGAAATCAACATCAATTAAGTTCTAACTTTTGCATCAAGTATCAAACAAACGATGACAAACAGGACACAATTTTCATGTCAAAATGAGTCAAGTACCAAATTCAACAAGTTTCAAAGCAGTTGAATAGCAAGGTATGACTGTATTTATAGTTTTACTAAGCAGCAAATCTAATGATAGGCATGAGGTTTGCATGTTTGATCTGTGCTTCCTTAGCAATTGCAACAGTTTCATAAATGCATTAATTTCAGGAGTATTTATTAAGTACCTACCATGTACTAGACATTTCTAGAGCAGGACGCCCTCCTCTTAGTACGTTTATTCTGAAGTGGAGAACACAAATATAGTTTAACAAAATAAATTGTAAATGCAAAGAAAGAGGTAAATAACTGTAACGGGGTGCTGTAGCTCAGAGGTGGAGAACCTAGTGACAAAGTCAG
>NW_004955416.1:26727025-26730099 GCF_000276665.1 Chinchilla lanigera
GAAAATCCCTGACTGCCTGATAGTCAAGGATGAGGCTATAGGCTGGGTGTGCGGCTCAGTGGTAGATATGTGCTCAGCATGTGCAAGACCCTGGAACCAATCTCAGCACACACGCATGGACATGCATGCACGTACACATGCACACATGCATGCAAAAACACAAACAGAAGGAATGAGCCTGAATATTAAAGAGCTGGGCAAGAAACATTCCTGATGGAGTGATAACAAACTCAGACTCTGACGGAGGAAGTGATAATACATATGGGGGGCCAGACAGGAGGGCAGGGTTATTCGATTGTGAGGAGGTAGGGAGGCAGGCCAGGCCTGATCAGCAGGCTGAGTGGTTTGTAAGAGGAGGTTTAAGATATTATCAACAGCCTGGCATGATGTAGCCCTGTGATCCCAGCATTCTGGGGAGTTTATTAGCAACTTGTTCGAGACACTTTTTCCAAATAAAAGGTAAAAAGAAAGGGCTAGGGAGGTAGCACAGAGCAGAGACTCTGGGTTCAGTCCTCAATACCACCAAAACCACAATTTTTTGTTGTTGTTGACATGCTGTGAGAAGCCAGGATAGAGTTTAGGGCAAGGAAGAAACATGATCTGACTTATTATTTTTTAATATTACTTTGCCCTCTGTGTATAAAGTGGGTTGGAGAGGACTAGAAGAGAAGCAGACACCATCTCAGAGGCTGTTAAGGAACTCAAGCAAGAGAGAGTAGTGTGTAGCACACAGTGGTAACAGCAGCAGGGAGAGAGGAAGGCAGATTCACTATAGACAGATTCAGTACCTGCTTTAGCATGTGGCCTGCCTTGGTCTGCTTTCTGTCACTGTAACAAAATACCTGGGACAGGATAACAGGTAAAGAACAGAAGTTTATTTGGCTCATGGTTCTGGAGGCCAGAGGCGAAAGCCCAAGGCACAGGAATCTGGTGGGGGCCTGGTTGCTGCCCCATGCCATCTGGGAGGGCGTCACTTGGTGAGACAGTGTGTTAGTTCAGGTGTCCCTTCCTCTTCTTGCAAAGTCACCAATGCCATCACAGTGGGCCCACCCTCTGACTTCATCTAACCCTGACTGCCCTCCGAGGGCCCCATCTCCAGCTACCACTGACACAGTGACTCAGTTTCTAACACATGAACCTTCGGGGGACACATTCAGACCCAGCATGGCTGACACGTGCGGCTCCGCAGACTGGTCGCTATTTGTCTCTCTTCTGTTGAAAACATGGCAAGTTCTAGTGGTTTTCTCAGGCATGGTGACCATCCACTTCATCAACTATTACTCATGAAGTCAGTGCTCATCTATGCTCATTTTTGTTTTCTCCTTAATTAAAAATGACTGGAAGGTCTTGAAGTGGTAAGTTTACCTACAAAATTGCCTTTATTTATCCTCCTCTGCCACAGAGGTCCAAGTATCACTTTATAGTACATTAATCACATTTTAGTTTATGTTTTCAGTTTAGTTCCTCCAGCAGAGAGGTACTGTGTGCCCCTGTGTCCTAGTCAGGGGCAAATGCACATTACTGCAGAGATGGTACAACGTCCCTGTCCCGGGAACTGGCCAAGTCTTTAGGGGCAAAGCAAGCAAGAGCTAAAGACCATCCACGTTTTTGTGGACAGAGGCGAGTGACTGGCTTAGTGATCCCTAAACAACACTTTGACTAATTTGTTGCAGTTGCTTTTTTTCTGTGGTGCCTGCATATTTAAGAACATTGATTTCGTTTTTTTTTTTTTTTTGGTTTTTTGTTTTTGTTTTTTTTCGATCGAATTTCTATTAAAGAAACACTTGACAAACCTGTTCTAATCTTTTAAGAGCAAAACAGGGAAACTTTCCTGTCTGGGGTTTCCTCGTTTGCCCACCCTGCCAGCATAGGTGCCATGGACTGGAACCTTCTCTGTCTGCTGTTCAGACCAACTGCCCACTAGACAGTGTGGCTTTCTCTACATGGCTGGACATTGTGCTACTGAAACTAAGGAGTGAATTTTAAATTCCACTTAATTGTAACTTACATAGCCACGCGTGACACCGCTGTCCTTAGGTGCCATTTGCGGGTAACACTTCCAGAGCACTCTCCTGTTTCTATGGATCCAATAAAAGTACTGTCTTAGTAAGAGGTTATCCTGTTCCCCACACTCTTCACCCAGTCACTACCTGCAGAGTGGTTCATAGATTCAGAAAACGTGCCCCGAGTAGCGGACGATTTGTACAAATTAACGCAGCTAAGTGAGTGGCAGGCTCAGTCGTTTCTGTGCGTGTGTTTGTTGTCTGTTTCTGGGTACTGGAGGTTGAACCCAGGATCTTCACCTCCTTCACAGTGAGCTGTACCCCAAACCCTTTTTAAAATTTTTTTTTACTTTAAAACAAGGACTTGCTAAGTCAGTAAGCTTGAACTTGTGACCCTCCCGCCTCAGCCTCTTAGAGTGTTGGGATGCTAGGTGTGCCCCACTATGCACAGTGTGGGCTCCCTCTGAAACCCACATGAGGTCAGCCTTGAATGAGGCCCTGTGTTTTCCCATCTGCTAGAGTTTTTTCTGTTGTCCTTTTTAGGATAGTAGCTGTTTTTGATCTTTTATAGTTCAAGTTATGACGACTTCACTTTCTCAGTTCTCCCTCCTGATAGTTTCTCTACTTCTTTTGATTGCCCAGGCAGGAACTCTCCAAACCTTTCTGTTTGCTAAGCGAGGCCCCAACTCAGTAACTCTTCAATTTTATTGTCTTTTGCTTCTGTTACTCCTAGTCTGTTAAGATCAGTGAATTTTTCGTTTTCCTTATATATTTTAGTTCTGATATTTCCATTGAAAATAATTTTCACTTTTTTGCTGAGACTTCTGTTAGGACTATTTCTGTTTAATTTTTAAACATTTTCTCTATTCTTTTTAACTTGTATCTGTAGTACTGTACTTGCTTTAAAACCTTAGCTAAATTCAATACCTGGTGTATTACTAGGTCAGTTTCTATTGACTGGTTTTTTCCCCTTCTCCTCTGCCCTTGGACCATATTGTCTCCTTTCTTTGTGTATCTAGCTTATCTCCTTCTTCCTCCCACTCCTTCTCCTCCCCCTCCTTCGCCTCCTCC
>NW_004955416.1:26731330-26808699 GCF_000276665.1 Chinchilla lanigera
CTCCTCCTCCTCCTCCCTCTTCCTCTTCTCCCTTCTCCCTCCTCCCTCCTCCCTCCTCCTCCCTCCTTCCTCCTTCCTCCTTCTTTCTTCTTCTTTAGTAAGCACTGTGGGCCTCTAGATTCCTTTGTCTTCCTCTGCAGAGTGTTAGTATGAGTTCTTCTAGGTGATTCATTTCCACCAATTACTTTGAACTTGTTCAGGATTGACTTTACTTTATGTTACACAATACTAATTGTGGAAGACCTGAGGAATTTTCCAGAGTGTTGTCGGGGTGGGCTTAGAATAGGTCTGACTGTAGGATGTGATTCTTATGGGAAGGCTTCTTCTGGTGTCTCAGTTGGATATTGGGGTTATTAACAAGGTTTCTTTACTCTGGTTTGGTTAGGATTCCCGTGTCCTCCAGGGCTGCTTGAAAGCGGCTATCTGTATTCACAGGCAACTCTGTAACTCTGTAGTAGCGCTGCGGTTTTCTTACCTTGCCCTGAGCCAAGTACTCCTGCGTGCCACCTACTTAGTCTTCTACCGCCTCATTTCCCCATCACTCCTTTTTCTTTTATGTACTGCTCCTCAGGTTCCAGCTGCTCCAGCTGTGTCAGATTCTGATCTCTGCTTCCTAATTGTATCAGGACTACTGTACTTTGGAGCTATTTGTATTCTTATTGGAATGATGTTTTTGTCTCTTATTATGCCAGTTCCATACTATTTTGCTCAAACTCCTCAGTATCTTTTTTTCCCCATATTTTTAGGGACTTCTGTAAGGGATTGTATATCTTTTAAATCATTACGATCCATTTTAAAATAATTAGGGGCTGGAGATTTAGCTCAGTGGCACAGTACCTGCCTGGCAAGTGTGAGGTTGTGAGTTTGATTCCTGGTATCGGAAAAAATATACATAAAAAATAAAATAAAATAAAATAATTGAAAGTCTGAGCAGATTAGAATCCCATATTATTTGTTCTTCAAGCATTAAGTATACAAAAGTTGCAAAATTACCTAGCTAGCTGAGTTTTTAAAACCAATTAGACACACTGGATTTGAGGTAAATATACTGTTACTGGTATACTTGAGTTTATTTCTCTCGTCTTGTTTTGTGTTCTCTGTTGGATTTTTC
The DNA here is from genome assembly GCF_000276665.1 of Chinchilla lanigera. NCBI lineage: Eukaryota > Metazoa > Chordata > Mammalia > Rodentia > Chinchillidae > Chinchilla > Chinchilla lanigera. The sequence continues at coordinate 26,732,442 of NW_004955416.1, forward strand.
TCTTCATGTTGCATAATAGAATTCCTGTTACTTTCTTTTCCCTATTGCCACTTCTACCACACTTTTGGATTATGCTGCTAGTTACTTTCACATTCTTAATCCTAATTAAACTTACATCCTTTTGACCATAAACATTAACTATATTCCTCAGCTAGGTAATTTTGTTCCCATCCTTTTCTACCTTCCCTTTCCAAGGAAAAAATTTGTACTTCTCCGTTTAATCTTCATTCTGTTGTACCTGTCTGTGTTTCCTTGGAGTAATTTATATTACTTAAATTCAGGATTTTATATATGCTATGTCTCTCTTTTTAAAAAAAAAAACTTAATATTTGATTTAAAAGTTCCTACTGTCCTTATTCACACAGAGCACACATTTTATCTAATTCATTGTATTCTATACCGTGTTTACCATTTTTTCTATTTTATATTCCTCATCCTAATACCTCATTCAGAGTTAGTATATAAATTTTTTTAGATAAATTACATGCACGGTATACTCCAAATCCTCCCATGTTTTTAAGGCTTCCTCTGACCTAGCAAGTGCATGTGTGGAGCCTCAGTCAGTGGAAGTGTTATTCTGCGTCATTTTCAGTGGCCTGATCTGGGTCACACACTCAGCCCTTGAATAATCTGGGGCAAGGGGACAAAAACTTACTCATAGCCAGAGTTGGCCCAACCGTAAAGCCAGGTGTGGGCTCACATTTCCGTGGTTGTACATGACTGCGAGGGAGAAATGAAGACTTGAGGGTCGCAGTGCTGTGTGATTAGAGGGCAGTGTTGACGGTGAGCACCAACAGTGTCCTCTGTAGAGTTAGCTGTTTCATTTTTACTGTTTTGCTTTCTCTCTGAGAATTTTTAAGATTTCTTAGGGTATTTGTTTACTCTGAGGTACCAAGCATAAATTCAGGGGTTCCTCTGTGTGAACCAAGCAATCTACAACCGAGCCATATCGGTGCATCGATATGTCCTGCAGAATCATTTTTTGAGCTTCGGTGTTCCCTTGCTTTGCAGTTAAGTACATCTTTTTCTATAAGGATTCGCCTTTCTCCTCTAGTCCAGTGTTTTCTTTTTCCTTTCCATATTCAATAATTGCTCACAATTTCTGGTTTGTAACAGCTGTCCGTATTGTTTTTCCCCACCACTTGTATATATTCTTGCTTTAAAGATGTGCAGAGGTCAGGCCATTTGTGGGACAGGCTGCTTCTTTGCAGAGGGAGCAGTCTGGATTTAAAATACAACCATAGTCATGGGCTGCATACAGACTTTTCCATCAAGAGCGCGCTGCATAGGTACCAGTGGCCCCACAAGATGGAAATGGAGCTGAAAATGTCCCACGGCCTAGTGACATTGTAGCCACTCCCATGGTGTTACAGTTGCCTACGACACTTAACACGGGGACGTGCTGCACAAGCTGTAGCCTAGGAACAGTGGTCTGCACCACATAGCCTAAGTGTGTAATCAGCTCTACTCTACGTTCGATGCACTCTGTGATGTCCACGGGGCAAAATTGCCTAATGGTACATTTCTCAGGATATATCTGAATTGTTAATTGATGCATGTTGTACATTAAAGTGCTAAAGCATTTTAATTCTTATGTCAGAGAAGTAGGTTAAACTCTTTTGTAAGGATGTATGAATTTTGTATTTTGTTGTTGTTTAAATAACTTTAGACTGTATCTGGGATTTTTCTCCCAGTTGTTACAAGTAGTGTCTGAAGGTTGTATTGTTTGATGATTGCGGTGAACTTTATATGTGGCATCGTTGGCCTCTGTCCAGATAGACTGCTGCTTCAATTGAATCTGAGAAAGCTAGTCCTGCCCAGGGTTTGAGAACTGTCCATCTCCTAAGAGTCCTTCTCTGGTAGCCAGAGTGTGTGTGTTTTAGTTGTTTCCATGATAAAACTACATCAATTATAAGGGAATTTATATTCAGTACTTACATTTGGAATATTGTATAGTATGATGAAGTGAAAATTAGAAAGAAACATTTTTCTGGCATGTAGTATTGAATTTAATTTTATGGTACATTTTATGTGCTCACATTATTAACCCTCTTGAGGTAGAGTTATTCTGTCTGGTCTTATCTCTTTTTTTACAGATGCTTTTCGTTTGTTTGTTTGCTTGCTTGCCTGCAACAAGCCAGTGATGTCAATAACTGACCAACCCAAAGTTGCACAACTCATAATAAATGACAGGATTTGGGGGTTGAACCTATTTCTATATAACAGATTATGTACCTTCTACAGCCCCATCCAGAGAAAGCAAAGGAATACAAAGCGATGATTTTACTGTATAGAGAATGCAGTTTGGCATTGAAATGTATTTTTTTTCTTTGTGTGTTCTCCGTAGCCAGGAGTGCTTTGGAGCTTAAATTAGAGCTGTTTTTAGTGGTACCGGAAAGAGGCAGAGCTTGAAAATAGCAAGCCTTGTTATTGACTCTGTGGTCACCGGCTTGGCTTGGAGTGGGTGGCTTCCTTCCCATTCCATTTAAATTCTAGGTTAGGTCAGTGTACATCATCCAGAATGATGATTTAACGGGGACTTGGTGTTTTTTCTTTTGAAATTGGTACCCTAATGTTATTTTTATGCTTAGTCAAAGTAATTACTATGTGACAATAATGAAATAATTTTCAGAATACTGTATGAGTAGCTGAGAAGTCTTAGGGTATTATATATTTAGCATAAAAATAAACAGTGTCCATAACTGTGAAGTTAGGATTATTCCGGGGACATTAAGGAAATAAGGTATACAAAGTGCTGTTTATTTCCAAGGAAGTAGAGCAGGAGAGACGTGTGGTAACCAGGAGACCCTGCTGAAATGAGTAGGATTCTACCAGGACTCCAAAACAAATGTGTTGTGACTTGATGTCAGTAATACTACACTAATTTGAAGGTGACATGGCAATAAATATTTATGAAGATTTCAGTAATATTAAATTTATTGGTGATAAAATATAGACACATTAAAAAGAACTGCAAAACTATATTGAAAAAAGAGTTTTTGGAAAAATACAAGTAATGCTGTATTAGAAATAAAAATAGTTAAGAAATTGATTCAATTATGTGAATTTATACCAAAAATAACTATTGCACTTCTTTATAAGGCTCAGGTAATCACTATGTGGAATTTTTTTAAGTTTTGCTTTAATAAACAACACATGCTATTTTAAACATTTAGGAAGATAATTCTTGAGTTACTGTTTTATTTTAACGTATAGGAAAATTCACCCTTCTGGGTTACAGTCATGCAGTCACCAGCACAATCAAGATACCTAAGATTTCCAACACCTCCCAAAATCTCCCTATTATTATTTTTGAAATTTCATTTCTAAATTGTTTTTCCTGGTGTGCAGAAATATAATTGATTTTTCAATGTTGATCTTGTACCCAGAAATCTTGTGAGTCTCGTTTGTTAGTCTGAATAGTTGTGAAGCCCTTGGAATTTTCTAAGCACCGCGTCAACTACGAATAAAGAAAGCTTTTCTCCCTCCTTCCCATTTTTGATGCTTCCTGTTTGTGTTTTCCGTATTGCCATTGTTGGAACCTCCACCACACGTTGAGGGGCGATGGAGAGGGGCGGCCTCGCTACCTGGCTCCTGATCTAAGGGAGAAGTCATTGTCTGTCCCCAGGACGTACAGTCTCGGCTCTGGGTGTTTCGTAGATTCCCCTGAGTGGATTAAGGAGTCACTTTTGTTCTTAGTTTGTTGAGAAGTTTTTATCATGACTGGATGTTGCATTTTGAGAAATATTTTTTTCTGCATCTACAGAGATGATTGTTCAGATTTTTGTCCTTATTCTATGAGCGTATTAGTGCACTGATTAATTTTTCAAGTTTGACCAGCCTTATAGCCCTGGCATCAGTCCCACTTGTTCATTATGTACAATTATGTTTATGTGTTTCGGTCTTCTATTTGGTAATATTGTAAGGATTTTTTGCATTTCTGTTCATGAAGGTTGTCCATCCCTAATGACTTCCTTTCTTTGCATATTTTTTGTTTGGCTTCAGTAAGGTAATGCTGGTTTCATAGATGGAGTTGGGAAGTTTACTCCCTGAGTTCTGAAAAAGTTTGTGAAGAATTGGTATTATTTATTTTTTATAAATACTTAGTGAAACAAATATTTAATAGAATGGAAAAGCCACCTGGACCTGGGCTTTCCTTTGTGGAAAGATTTAAAGTTATGAGTTTATTTTTTCAGTATCTGTGACATTTCCAACGATTTCTTCCACTAGATTTGGTGAGCAGAAACATGTTCATTTCATCAAAGTTGCCGATTTGTCAGAATAAATTTGTTCATGATATCCTCTTGTAATTTTTTATTGCTATAGTTTTAAAAAATTATTTCAATATAATACAAGTAGATAATAATATAAAAACATTCTTATTTCTGTGAAAAAATAAAACAAAACATAAAATAATTAGAGAATAATGATGGTTAATATATTGTCTATCATGATCTTAAAACAAATGGCCAAAATGTTACTCAGAGTACATGTCATAAACAAAAAAAGATTCTCTCTTACCAAGAAGAAACAAATAAAAGGACAAAACTTGTTTTTCAATGAACAAAAGAAACTAGCGGTATAAGTCAGCGTTTATCTTCAAATATTTTTGAAACAACAGAATAATTATCTGAATTTCTTGCTTCCTGTTTATCTATCTTCTGTTTCTCTTTCTCTCTGTCTCCCTCCATCAATTATCTATCTATCTATGTATCTATGTATCTATATGTCTATGTATCTATCTATCTGCAGAGTCTGCCAAAAAATATATATACCCTTCGAGGGAAAAAAACTCATATAAATATTTTAATACTAAATTTTTGTTTGTTTGTTTGTTTTGTTTTTTTCCGGTACCGGGAATCGAACTCACGACGTCGTGCTTGCCAGGCAGGCACTGTGCCGCTGAGCTAAATCCCCAGCCCCCTTTAATACTAAATTTATTGAGACATCATGAGATTAACACAAGCTACCTTTGCCCTCTACAATTACCATAGGTGCTCAGACTGGTGGGCATTAGCTTACAGATATTTATTAGTACGTAGAACTGCTGCTTGGGTAACCTTGGTCATTGAGATTGCTGCACATGCATTTTCAGTTTCTTCTCTATGGACCGCCATTGTAGTGTGTTTTCTGTGATATATGACATCCTTTAGGACTCCCCATATAAAGGCGACACCATCTGTTAAAAAGCATCATGCTATTTTTCTTTTTCTGAACTGTGTATACATTTTTTGGTGGACTCTGTGTATATGTTTCCCATAAGAGAAACCATGGACTACTTAAGCTTGTGTTTCTGATTTCTTTCTTTCTTCTTTTTTTTTTGGTACCGGGAATCGAACTCGTGACCTCTTGCCAGGCAGGCTCTGTGCCACTGAGCTATATCCCCAGCTTGACTGATTTCACTTAACATTATTTTTTCAAGCTGCATCCATTTACCGATGAATGCCTCAAATTTGTCTTCCTTTGTGGCAGAATAGTACTCCACTGTGTATAAATACCACCTTTTCTTTATCCATTCATCTATCAATGGATAATACACTGTTTACAGATCTAGTTATTACACATTGTGTTGCTGTGCACTTTGGTATGTATATATTCCTGTAATGTGATGACTTTAACTCTTTTGAGGGGATACCTAGAAGGGAGTAGCTGAGTCAAATAGAATTTTTATTTTTAATTTTTTGAGGAATCTCCACACCAGTTTCCATAGTACTGCCATAATTGTACTACTAAGTTCTATTGGTTTATTGAAAAAAACAATTAATGCTTAATTGTTCGATCAGATTTGCATGCCTATATCTGGTAACCTGAGCAACTACTCTGAAGATAACAACATGCAATATAATAACAACCATTGTTAATTTCCTATCTTGTTTTGAAATTGTGTATCGTTGTTATTGGTTTTTTCTTATTTTCTATTCTCTTTAAAATAAAAAAAAACTTGCAAAAAAGTTAATGCGATACCCCTTTTTTTGTTTCCAAGTTTGGCAGTCTGCGTTTTTTCTCTATTCATTCCATTCCTTTAGGTCAGCCTAGCTAAAAGTTTGTCAACTTTTATCCCTTAAGAAAGAACTTTTATTTTTATTGATTTTTAAATGATGTGTTTTCAATTTCTATTTCATTGCTCTCTACTGGTTGTCATTTCCTCTTTTCTGCTTTCTGTGTGTTCCATTTTTCCTACTTTCTCTTCTTTCTCAAAGTGGAAGGCTAAGAAATGAATTTGAGGGCCAGGGATCTAGCTCAGTGGCACAAGCACCTACCTGGCAAGCACAAGATCCTGAGATGGATTCCCGGTAGCCCCCCACCAAAAAAATGAATTTGAGAACTTTCTTCCTAATATAGGCATTTAAAGCTTTAAAATCTCCCACTTACCACTTCCCTTACTGTATCCCATCGATTTTGATATCTCCTGTTGGTTGTTTTTATTTGATCAAAAATATCTTCTAATTTTCCTTGCAGTGTCTTTTACTTGAGGTTTATTTAGAAATGTGTTGCTTCAATTTCACTTATTTGGGGATTTGAAAATTTAGGGAACTAGAAATTAGTTTGTCTTGCACTTATATTATTTTTATTTTTTAAGCACTAGTTATGAAGAATGCTCTTAAATCAGGCGTGGTAGCACACGCCTGTAATCCCAGCGCTCAGGAGGCTGAGGCAGGAGGATCATTGTGAGTTCAAGGCCAGCCTGGGCTACAAAGTGAGCTCAAGGCCACCCTGAACTGCATGGCAAGACCCTGTCTCAAAAAGACAAAAAAAATGCTCTTAACTTACATTAAGTATATAGCAAAGACAGAAAGTGTCTTCTATAAATGGCTAGATTATAAGTATTTTCAGGTTTTGCAGGCCACAGTGGTCTCTGTCCAATAGAGAAGACACTGCTAATGCCCACCCCAAGCCCTAACCCAACTAGAATGTGCCCTGGAAGGTACAGTCCATTGGTAGGATGGAAGGCTTAACCGAAAGGGGTCAGGGTTGGAGCAGGGCAGTAGGGGACATCATCGTGGTCTTTAACACCTAGTGTCCGTGGTGGAGAAGAAACAGGCAGAGCCTGGAGTAGAATGTTTGGTCCTGGGGCAGAGTAAATGCCTCTCCCCTAAAATGACAGTGTTCCCTGGGGAAGACCACGTTCCTTGTAAAGAACTTCCCAATGTCCTCTCAACACTTAATGGTTTGGCAAGCACATGCTTGTCTTCACTATGGAACAGAATGCAACTGTAGACACTGGTGGTGAGGAGCTGGGACGAAGGAAAGCGTTTAATTTGGGTGGAACTAAACGAAATCTTAATACGATGCAAACACGTCAAGCGAATCTTCAAATGAGCCAGCTGGTAGACAGTTCCGAAAGACGTTTTGTACGATAATTTCATCTTAAAAGAAACTTTACTATGGTGGAAATTTCCAGAAGACACCCTAGTTCTTAAATCAGAAATCTTGTGTCTAGTTCACATGGACACTTTGTATTTGCTTGGATGCTATAACTTACAAATCTCCTATTAGCTGTTCAGACAGAGAATAAATCGAATAGCAGAAACCAGGGACCTTGAATTGGCTGTAATCATTGTTTTCTCACTTTAGCAATGACTTTTGATTTATTAGTGACAGATTTGTAGTTCACATTCATTGCTTTGTGTCTCCCCTTCCTCCATTTTCCCGACTTTAGAAATTTTATGACTGGCCAAAGTAAAGACCCTCACTGAAGCTAGAGTACTTGAACACTAGCCCTGAATTCAGTGTTTCTGCATTTGTGTTTATGGAAATAGTTCCAGCTACTGCTTTCATTTAGCTGAGCTGTTACAGCATTAATTTGTTTTATTTTCTTTGCCGAAGTCTATCGGGATGCAATTCATCTTCATTTTGATTTTGGTTGTAGAGGTTGGCGATTTGAAGGAGCTGCAGACACTAGACATTTCTACCAATCGTTTGCTAACTTTACCCGAGAGGCTTCACCTGTGCCTTTCTCTGCAGTACCTCACTGTGGACCGCAACCGGCTATGGCATGTGCCTCGCCACCTCTGCCAGCTGCCCAGCCTCAACGAGCTCTCCATGGCTGGAAACCGTCTCGCATTTCTGCCCCTCGGTAAGTGATTGTGTGTACATGGTAAAGTAAGACCTCAAAAGAATACAATGGGGAAAAAACATTCTTTTTTTCCTTAAAGTACTGGGGATGGAACCAGGGCCTCACGCATGCTAGAAAAGGACTCTAGCCCTGAGTTACATCCCCAGCCCTCAGCTCTGTTTCTTTGACTGGGATCAATTTGTTTCTTTCTGTTTAGATGGAAGAAGCTTCACTTAGCTCATTTTTGTAGTGAACAAAGCATCATTCCCTGATGACAAATGAAATTTACTTCAATTAGGCATTTCATAGCTTTTTTTAAAAAAAAATCAGTGCCAAAATTAGTTTCTTTAGGGACAAACAAAGTGTATGTTTGTAACTATAAATTTGATATGGTATCAAGCAAGAAGAGAGCTTCTGGTACAAATGCATCTACTTAGATGTCAGCTTCCATCTAGCAAAGTGGGTGGGGAGCATCCCAGTAACTACCATTGTCACATAATCTGCCTACAACACTTCAGTGACGCTAAAGCGCTGGAACTGCCTGCTGAGCTTGAAATGTCGCCCTGGATAATAAATAACGTATTGTCCAGTATAGATTTCTATAGTTGGCTCCTTTGAACATACCTTTTGTCAAAAAATATAAACTTTTAATAGAGCATTTATTTCACATAGAACTGAATTATTTTCTTAACTTGTAAGAAACAAAAGTTCCAATTTAAAAAAATTGAAACGTGAAGTCCCATAGAACCCTAAACTGTCAAATAAGCACCATATGATTTTACTCATAAAAAGCATTTTGGTAATGAATAATTTATCTCTGCGGGCACTGAAGTGAATAATTTACTAGTCCCTGAAAGGAAATATTTTCTAACATAATATATTGCACATATTATTTTCATTTTAAATTTCTCCATGAGAACTTTAAAATACTGAGGATGTTAAAATCAATTTACATAGTAATTGTTGGATTTAAGGAGACCACTTTTCCCTGTATAAATTCAAAACTCATCATATTAACAAAATCAAATAAAGCCATTCCAAGAGCAAGGTACCTAAGAACTTCGAGCTTTTGAGTAAAAAGAACATCAAATATAAATGTATTTTTAGGAATAAATGGACCTGCTGCACTAACCTGGAGGTTACAGAACAATTTTAATGAGCAAGCTGTGGCTCACAAATGCAGAGATCCAGGTTCTAGGCGGGTGCTACCGCTGAACAGTGTATGGCCTGCAGCAAATCACTAGAAGCCCTCAGAGCTTCATTTTCTTTTCTGTAAGCCAGACATGAGGCTGTTACCCTGTTTAATGTGACAGTTTATGGATAAGGTTATAAAGCCCTGCACAAATGTGGGTAACTCTCAAATAAGAGTATACGACATGCTGATTCCCACGTCCGGCTTCTCCCTTCCCTTACCCTTTCTCTCAAATTCAGAACATCCTCCACCCCATGCTAATCACCCACACCTGTGTACCGCTTCCTACAGAAAATGAAAACGGGGCCTGTACCAGGTGCTTTCCAGGGTGGCACAGTCAGTGCTGGTCATAAATGAAGGGAGGCAAAGATGAAGGAAAAGAGGGAGGGAAGAAGATAAAGATATGATTGTTTGATTTGTGTGGCATCAACTTACTGGCATAGCAGCAGAGTTTGGGGAAAAGCTGAAAAGTCTTTTTTAAACCATGTTATCTTATGGTTTGATTTTCACATGTTACCAGAAACAGATTAGCTTGTTAAGTCTAGGGTTGCCAATGCTATAATAATAATAATAGTAGTAATAACAATAATTATTATTATTCTTATAAATCATATGTGTAAGGAGTGTTTCGACACACAGTACATTACTATGACTATTTACAAGAATAATAATCAATACCTTTCTCTTATTGAACACTGGGTCTGGCCAAATATTCTGTTTACTCTCTAATTTAATTACTACAAGACCTTATGAGAAAATCTCTTGCAAAACCCAATTATGCTGTCTACAGCGTAATTGTTCAAAAGAGGAAATAGAGGGTCAGAGTAGTTAAATAACCTGCCCCAAATCACAGCTTGTAAGAGACAGAATTGAGTTTAGACTTTGCTTGCCTCTAAATCGCACACGTTTTCCACCTTGCCGTGCTGTCTTCGTACTCTAGGCAGGGTCTCTGCGAGAGGACTTTATTTGGGAACAGGGCTGGACCATTCTAAGCATCTTTCTAGTTGTGCGGCCAGCTCCAATACCCAACATGGCTCCGCCATTTTGCGTTCAAATACTCCTAAGGGCACTGAGTGGCCTCCGTGTCGTCCATCTCTCCATTTTCCTGGCAGCCCCGGCTCGTGCTCTTCCTCCTCCTCTGTGTATCAGTCAGGTGCTCTCAGTTACTTGCTTCCTTGTTGCCTAGCGCCAGACCTTCAGCAACAGAAATCTTTCAGAACCACTGACCAGACCTGTTATCTAGGTCGTTCTTGATGCTAGCAGTTCTTCTTCTTACTTTGCCTGGCCCCGTCCAGTTTCCACAAAGCCTCTGGTTCCTCGATTTTGAAGTTGTCCTCACAACCTCATTTTCCTTGTCTTTTTGTTCCAACGCTTTGTTACATACTCTTTATCTGTACTCTACCGCACTCACACAGCTGCCGGCTTCATCCAGCCTCCCAGAGCTTGATCCCCAGCTTTGTTCTTACGTCTGGTAGCCAGAAATACTACTATCTAGCTCTACAACCCTCACGCTGTTTCGAATCCCACAGACTTCCACTTTTTAAGTCAAATGGCCAGTTTGCGTGCCTTCCCCCTTCGCTACCTCTCCCTGTCTCACTGTCAGCCCTTGTTCTTCGTTCTCTTGGTCATTTGCCACCATTCCTGCCTTTATCTTAGTAGCGAAGAGTCAAGCAGGTTCTGTGGTGGTGATGGTATTGGAAGAATACACAGAATGTGTTCTCCTCAGAACCTGACCACTAACTCTTTGCAGTTCCTGGGAGCGATGCGGGCCCTCAAGCAGCAGGGCATCTGACTTGCCGTGGCCAGTGCAGGTGATGGAAATGACTGTTAGTGGAGGATAGAGTAAGCCGACTGCTCTTCTGCCTTGGCACTCTCACCTGTTTACTTGCTTATCTTCTGTATACACCACGCTGAATGCTAGGGGCGTGGCTAAGGAGGTGAGCATCTCATCTTCTAAACTCAATATTTAGTGTTGAATACAATTATTACAAAATAATTTTTTATGTCTAGGTGTCTTAGTTACTTTTCTCACTGCTAAGGCAAAATACCCAACACCCAAAGTTAAAGGAGGAAAGGTTTATTTAGTTCACAGTTTTTAGAGATTTCCGTTCATAGTTGGCTGGCTCCAAGGAAGTGTGGCATGGTAGAGGGGCATCGCAGAGGAGAAACAGTTCATGGTGGGCAGAAGGCAACAAAGTAGTGAAGAAGCAGCTAGTGACAAGGAGCAGCAAAAACAACCTTCCCTTATAGCCTGTCCAGGCTATCTACCCTTAAGGTAGGTAGCACTCACACCCAGGGTGGGGTGTCCTTAATCCTAACTTCATACCATGAAGTCCTTAATCCTAACTTCATTCCCAATTTCTCCAAATCCAATCTCTCAATCCCGGCATTACATCGTTAGTCCCAGCATCATACACTCTAGATCCAGCCAGCTCCGCAAAGCTCCTTTTACGACTGTGTTAGGCTTTGGGGGGACATCTAGATACAGACCATAACACTAGTGAACCAGATAATATAGCATCAGAGGGTCTGTGCTGGGCTTTGAGGAAAGAAGTACCTCTTATCAGTTGAAGTAACTACAACTCCCTGGCCTGGGTCTATGAATGCCCTCAAATGTGGAACTAGCTTTCACATTGCCCTGAGCACTGCCCCAGCTTACCAGGCTCACTGTCATAGCAGGACACAGGCTGGGAATAGGGAAAGGAGCATACCAGCAAGAGGATAGGGGTGATGATTTTCCAGGATAAAGATAGCAACCTACCTGAAGCAATGTTCTGCCCTGGTTGAAGGCTTGGTTCTTTGAGAATGAGAAGGATAAAGGGCCAAGGAGCAAATACATGCACTGGTGCCCTTGCTACCTGGGATGTATTGGATACTCTTTGAAGAAAATTGGATGAGACAACTAAAGAGCTACCACGTGAGGTCACCCAAAGAGGGCCTCAGGAGACGGGACGCAGGGTCACCCATGAGGATGGAGAAACCGCAGTGTACCAAATATGAGCAATCTCTTTAGTCATGTTGTTTGGTTTGTTTTTATTTATTTATTTTCAACTTTTAAAAAAAATTTAAAGGAATAAAAGGCAGGAATGAAAAGAGAATTCAGTTGTCTTTGGGAAGAAGGTAGTTAAGTTTGTGTACTTGAAATCTTTCTTTGAGCTTCTTGATAAACCAAGACACCTAATGCTAAGAACTGTCTGGGAGAAAGTCAGATGAAGCGTGTGACTGCTGGTCCTCCCCTTCCATATAGAACCGAACTGTTCTTAGAACCTTCACACGCAGCGGGGTGGGTACCTCTGGACAGTCATTGGGAGATTCTCTGCACACTGTCCCTCTTTCCCAATTTCTCCAAAACTACAAAGCTCCTATGTTTAGCCATGGTTCCAGGAGCCTAATATAGGAACTTGAAAACAGTGTGAAATGGGTGCTAGTGTGTCCCTGCCTGTGCTAGGAGGTGGGAAGCTTATTTTGGGAGCCACTTACTGAATTCAGTTTCTTGCCAAAGAAATTTAGTCTAGGAGGAAACTAGTTTTTATGGTCTTCTTAAAAGATGTCAGATTATGGCTGCTTCAAAAAACAGCTTCAGAAACTATATGGGGTGATTTAAATCACTTGCAATGCTGTCGAACCCATTAACCCTCGGAGTGTGTTCTCCTTAAACCATTTGTAATTCTGTCAAAGCCATGAAGATACTTTGACTGTGTTCTTCTTCAGATGAAAAGATGCATCAAAAAGGATGCTCCTATGAGTACTGTACCGTGACAGCTGAGTGACAGATGAGGGGCAGGGGCTTTGGTCACAGTTGTGACTGTCGGCAGAGGGGGAAAACAGGAGTCTCTTGAGCCTGGTGCTAGGAAAGTTAGCTAAGGTCTCTGAACTTCATTTCCTGTCAGTACAGCTCTGTTGCCCAAAAGCTCACAGAATTGTGACTCACCTTTTGGCTTCTGAAATTGTAGGGAAATACAAAGAAAAGGTTTTTTCCCCTCTAAGGCTTTTCTTTTTCTTTTTTTTAACCAGGTGCTCCTCCTTTTCCTTGCATAATTAATAAGCCCAATTATTCAGGAGTATTTGCATCCGATTTAATGTTGAATAATAGATTTAGGGATTGTTAGGGTGCCCGTGCGCAAGTTGGCTGGGGATGAGCACGCTGTAGTTATTAGTCTCCAAGAAATTCTGTAGTTTAAGAAAAAAAAAAACAAAAACAAAAGTGTGCCCAGGTAGAATTTATATTGAATGTTTATTCAGAAAATAGTGACTGAATTCTTAATCAAGAACACCTGGCACACGACACTGAGACCTTCAGAATAGTCTGACAAACTAAACTACCACAAAGTAAGCCTGAAAGTCAGTAGACAGTATTAACAGAAAGATAAATGGACTTCTCTCCCAGTCACAGTTAGCTGTTTCTCTCAGATTCTAGTAGTGAAATGTTTCTCTTTGTGGGGAAAGTTACTCTGTGTGTCGGGACTTATGCCACAGATGGAAGCTCCTTTGCTGCTGTATTGCACACTGGCATTGGTGAGGGAATGAAACTGACCCTTGATCACACAGCAGGAGACTGCTAGTTTTTTGTAATGCTAGTAGTTTTTCTTTCGTAGGGATTGGATACCTTGTGTAGGAAAAAGATAGGCTATAGCCAGTGAGTGGTGTTGTTTTAGAAACTAGCGCCCAGGTATTTTTCCAGATACATGTTGAAACCTTGTATTGTAAATGGTATAAAACAGGTACAAATGTGTTGACTGTACTTATTTTTTTTCTTTTGCATCTTGTTCTTGCATTTTTCATATTTGCTTGCAAAATTAGAAAGTGCTGCTTATGATTTTTCAACTAAAAAATTGAGGTCTGCACAGTAAAACTATTTTGTCTTTAATCCAATATTAAAACCAGGTGGAAACTGACAATTCATTTTAAAATTTATTTTTAACTGAAACATAAAAATTGTATTTATTTATAAGGTACCATATAATATTTCAATACATGTATCTGTTAATAATTTCTTAATCTCAGACACAGAGGTGAGTGTAAATTGTACTCAAGTGAACTGTGAATGTATTTGCCTGTCTTTTAAAGGACTGTTGCCGTTAAGGTCATTGTTTATTGGAACTAATTTGCAAAGTTTGCGGCCTTAAATAAATTTCAGTGCTAACAAGTTTATTCTAGTAGAGACAGAAAGTCTCAGAAGTTGGAGGCTGGCCTGTTTTTGAGTAGAAATTATGGTAATTGCTTTCTAAAGGGGAACAAAATGTGACTAAAATTGTGTTCTGGAGGAATTGTTGGGTGGGTCACTAATCAAAGGAAAAGAAATTAAAAAATGGAAAGAAATTTAAAAATAAAAAAGAGAAATATTGAAAAAGAAGAAAAGAAGTTCATGAAACAAAGTTCAGAAACTAGCAGTGGAGCCAGGTGTGGTGGCACATGCTTATAATCCCAGCACTCGGGAGGCTGAGGCAGGAAGATCATTGTGAGTTCGAGACCAGCCTGGGTTACAAGCTAAGCTCAAGGCCAGCCTAAACTACGTAGCAAGACTCTGTCTCAAAAAGACAAAACACGTGAGTTCGGTTCCCGGTACCGGAGAAAAACCAAAAAAAAAAAAAAAAAAAAAAAAAACCAAAAAAACAAAAAGACAAAACAAAAACAAACTAGCAGTGGGAAGACGTGGGAGAGAATTGATCTGTTAACTACCATCCAAAGAGACCGTGTTTCAAACTTAAAGTTGTAACTCTGGGATGAAACCTTCTTTAAGAAAATGGATGCTCAGTGCTCTTTTTTGAGCTCTTTTTGCAAGAATTGGTGATGAAAAGTTCTTTATACCTGTCTGGGTGCACACTGTTTCCTGGTGTGCCCTTTTACTTTCTTCATTGCCTAAGGCTCTGTCTTGATTACTTTTCTCTCATTGCTGAGACAAAATACCTGACACCCAGAATTAAGGAAGGAAAGGTTTATTTAGCTCACAGTTTGTGGAGGTGTCAGTCCATACTCGGCTGGCACTAAGGCAGGGTGGCACGTGAGAGAGGACAACCATTCATGGGTTCATGGCGGAAGACAGCAAAAGCAGCAAGAGCAAAAGGGAGGAGTAGCTGTGAGCAGCCACTTCCTCTCCCTTACATATGCAAACTATCCACCCCAGGGCGGGTGCAGCACTCACACCCATAATCCCAACATTGGACCATGAATCAATCATAAATCTAGGAGCCCACCCCATGACTGCATGAGGCTTTGGGGGGACATGCAGACACAAACCATAACAGGCTCTTGCCCTTGCGTTAAGGTTTCTTAGGGAATTAACAGGATCATTTAATGTGGCTTCTTCAGCATGGGACAGATGTTGACTTACTATGCTAATGAGTGATGAGAAAGTTACACCTAAGTTAGATGAGCTTTCATGGACAAATGTGTCTTGTTCTCTAAGGAGGATTAATATGAAGAAATAGAGCCATGTCTTCCAAGTATCAATTAAAAACAAAGCAAAGAAAGTACAATTCATTCTTAAAAAGGCACAGATGTCAAGGTTAGGAAAAGAAGTAGTATGGGGCTTAGAACCATGAGCAGAATGTTTACTGGCAAAAAGTTTTTGTTGTTTTGATTCTGGAACTTACAGCTTTTAAAATAGTAACAAGAATGTGCAGTACCAGGGAGTCTGGAATATGTTGTCAATTGACTTAAAAGCAAGAATCTGGAATTTCCATCCGTCATCACTGTCAGCAACGTTCTTAAATTCAAAACAAAACAAAGAAAGAGATCCCAGGCCAGCTGAGCAACAGTTCAAGATGCTCTGCAGAGAGAAGACATTTTTTTCTTCACCCTAGCTTCCATGGTGCTTGACAGTAAATCTGCTGTCTGTGCTTCACTGGACAATCATGAAGTCTCCTTGGGATCTTCTCTGAAGGAATTCTGAATATTTCTGCCCTGAATCTGTGAGTCAGAACTGTCCATCATTTCTCTGGTCTTTTATTGGGGGGAGTTGGGGTTACTCTATTGAATCCAGGGCCTCATGCGTGCATGTATTCTACCACTGAGCTACCGCCTCAGCCCTTTTTATTTTATTCTGAGGGCCCATTAAGTTGCCCAGGATGTCCTTGAACTTGCAATTCTCAGGCCTTAGCCTCTTCCTGCCTCAGACTCCTGAGCAGCTGGGATATCAAGCAAATACCCCTCTAGTTTTTTGATCTTTTAAAGGAAGCAAAGAAATACTTCATTCATTACTTATCTCTTTGGCAATGTCTCCTTCATGACCCAGTTCTGACATCACACCTGGATGCCTTGGGTACGGCACAAGCCCTTTTATTATCCTAGCACCCACGGGTCCTCCTAGGCAGTACTGTCTCTCCACTGTGTCGGAGTACATTGTTTAACAAGAAATTATGTGTTGGGGAGGCTACTAGCAAACAGCATAATGAGGCAAGCAGATTTGCCTTGAAACCCAGCTCTACCATTTAATAAGGGTATGAACTTGAGCAAAAGAAGGTTATTTAATCAAAGTCTCAGCAACAGAGTAACATTAACACCTGTTTCATAACACTATCCTGAAAATTCAGTAAGATCCATTTAAACACAAATCACTCAGCAAATATCCCAGAAGTATGCAGTCAATGTGAACTATTTTTTCCTCTTTCACTAGACTGTAAGGAAGGGTAGGGACTACTGTGTATCTTTACTTTTTGGCCCCAAACATCTGGCACATGCTTAGTTAATTGGTTATTATTTCTTTGCTGCTTATTATTTCTGTGCAAGACAAATGAAGATGCTAAAGCATGCCTCTTTGAACCAATAACAAAGGAAGGCTTTGGCCATACAAACCTATGACAATCAGTTTTTTTAAAATTTAACAATTGTTAGTTATCCTCGAAAATAGAGCACAAGAGGCTGGGGATTTAGCTCAGCAGCAAAAGCGCCTGCCTGGCAAGCGCAAGTTCATGAGTTCGGTTCCCAGTACCGGAGAAAAACCAAAAAAAAAAAAAAAAGAAAATAGAGCACATACTGACTAATAGAACAGGCTTAAGTAAATGCAAAGGAATTGAAATTATCCCATGCACATTATTGATCATAGTGCAAGGGAATTGGAAATCATTGGCAAAATAAACCACAGGAGCTTCATAAACACATGGAAATTAAATAACACCCTCCTGAACAATGAACAGATCACAGGTGGAATTAAAGAAGAAATTAGACAATATCTGTAATTGAATGATAATGATGATACAACATACCGGTCTTTATGAGATGCGATGACTGCAGTCCTCAGAGGGGAATTTATAGCAGTGAATTCTCACATCAGGAAAACAGAGCAAGCTCAAACAACCTAATGTTGAACTCCAAACTTCTGGAAAAAGAACAAGTCAAGCCCAAACTCATACAAGGGAGGAAATTACAAAGATCAGAGCAGAAATTAATGCAGTACAAACTAAGAAAACAATACAAAGAATCAATAAATTGAAGACTTGGTTCTTTGAAAGATTAAATGAAGTTGACAAACCTTATCAAAAAAGGGAAAGAAAATACTCATATTCAAACAATTAGAAATGAAAAGGGTGAAATCACAACGGATCCTGCAGAAATCTAGATTACCCACTTTGAGAACCTTTATTCTAGTAAAATGTAAAATGCTGATGAAATGGACAGATTCCTAGACACAGTGATTACCAAACCTGAATCAAGAAGATATAAAAATTACAAATAACCAATATCAGTCAATGAAATTGAAGGTGTAATTAAAACATTACCAACAAAGAAAAGTCCAGCTGCTGATGGATTCACTGCTGGTTTCTTTAAGAAATTTAGAGAAGACCTAATATTTATACTTCTCAAACTCTTCAATGAAATTGAAAGGAAAGAAGTACTCCCAAATTCATTCCTGGAAGCAAATATTACCCTGGTACCAAAACCAGAGGAGGACCCAACCAAGAAAGAGAACTACAGGCCAATCTCCCTAATGAACATAGATGCAGAAATCCTCGATAAGATACTGGCAAACAGAATGAAGAAAATCATCAAGAAGTTTATACACCATGACCAAGTAGGGTTCAGGATAGATTCCAGGGATGCAGGGATGGTTCAACATATGCAAATCAATAAATGTAATGTACCATATTAACAGAGCCAAGGACAAATCCATATGATCATCTCAGTAGATGCAGAAAAAGCATTTGAAAAAGTCCAACACTCACTCATGGTAAAAGCCCTACAGAAAATTGGAATAGATGGTCTTTATCTCAATCTAATTAAAGTCATCTATGACAGACTAACAGCTGACATCATACTAAATGGTCAAAACTGAAAGCTTTCACTCTAAAATCAGGAACAAGGCAAGGATGTCCACTATCACCACTCCTAATCAATATAGTTCTGGAAACATTAGCCAGAGCAGTTAGACAAGAGAAAAAATAAAGGACTAAGGATAGGAAAAGAAGAAGTGAAATTATCATTATTTGCAGATGACATGGTACTCTACATAGAAGACCCCAAAGACTCCACCAAAAGACTTCTAGGCTTAATAACCAAATTCAGAAGCATAGCTGGATACAATGTCAACACTCAAAAATCAGTAGCATTCCTGAACTCAAACAACAAACTCACTGGGAGAGAAATTAGGGAAAACACACCCTTCACAGTAATGTTCAAAAAAATGAAATACTTAGGAATCAGTCTAACAGAGAAAGTAAAAGATCTTTACATTGAAACCTTCAGTACTCTGAAAGGGAGATCAAAGAGGATATCAGAAAATGGAAAGCTATCTCTTGTTCTTTCACCAATATTGTGAAAATGGCCATACTCCTAAAATTGTTATACAGTCTTAATGCAATCCTGATCAAACTACCAACACTACCTTACACGGTATTAAAGAAAACAATCTTAAAATTTATTTGGAACCAGAAGATACCTAGAATAGCAAAAACAGTTTTGGACAACAAAGGCAAAGCAAGGGGCATCACAATCCCTGACTTCAAATCATAGTACAAAACTACTCTGATAAAAAAAAAAAAGCATGGTATTTGGGGGAAAAAAAACGGACCCAAAGATCAATGGGGCAGATTAAAAGATGCAAAAACAACTCTGAACACACTCAGCCACCTTATCTTTGACAAAGAGACCAAACACTTTCACTGGAAGAAAGCCTATTTAATAAATAGTACTGGGGGGGCTTTCCACCTGCTGAAGACAAAAATTAGACCCATGTCTCTCACCATGCACTAAGCTAAAATAAAAATAGATCACAGATCTAAATCTTAAAACAAACATTAAGTCTGCTGGCTATAAAATAGGTAGAACTCTTGAAGACATAAGTATAAGCAAAGACTTCAGGAAAAAAACCCAGACCACAGGGAAATATTACCAAGAGTCAACAACTGGGAACCCATCTTGTTAAAAAGCTTTTGCACAGTAAAATAAATCATCAACAGAGTGAAGAGACACCCACAGAGTGGGAAAAAAAAAAAAAAAACTTTTGCCAGCTGTTCCTCAAAGGACCAATATCTAGAATATATAAAGAACTCAAAAAAATCTGACCTCCCCAATTTAAAGACCCAACCCAAAAATGGGCATCTGAGATGAATACACACTTCTCAGATGAAGAAATAGAAACAGCAAATAAATGTATGAAAAATGTTCAACATTCCTGGTCACTTAAGAGATGCAAATTAAAACAATACTGAGATTCCATCTCACCCTGGGAAGAATGGCTATCATCAAGAACTCAGCCATAACAAATGCTAGCAGGGCTGTGGGGAAAAGGAACCCTTCTCCACTGCTGGTGGGAGTGTAGACTGGTGCAACCACTGTGGAAATCAGTGTGAAAAGTCCTCAAAAACTAAAACTAGAGTTTGTTTTGACCCAGCTATTCCTCTTCTTGGTGTCTTCCAAAAAGAATGAAAAACATCATACCATAGTGATGTGTGCACACCCGTATTTATAGCAGCACAGTTTGTAACAGCTAAATCTTGGAAGCACCCCAAATGCCCATCAACCATTTGATGGGTAAAGAAGATACAATTTTTTATGCAATGGAGTACTACTCAGCCATAAAGGATAAATTTGAGACATTTATGGATAAATGGATGGACCTTGAGACCATACTCTCAAGTGAAATACACTTGGGTAAATATTACATTGTTTCTATGAGGCAAAAAACCAAAGGTGTAACTAAGGACCAGAATATATACTAGATATTATGAAATAGGAAGAAAATACTCAATTCGGAAAGGGGACTAGGGAGGAGAGAAGGGGAAAGGAAGAAAGGAAGGGAAAAGAAAAATATGAGCAAAAAAGGGAAAAATAAAAGCCAAGCTTTTGTAAATAACAAGGGGAAGAGGCGTTAGAGGGAGGTTAAGGGAATGGCGAAAAAGAAATTGAGGTAAGTCATGTTTAGGTACAAAGTCCCTGTGATGAAACCGATCATTATATATATTTAAAAGGTACCAATAAACTTAACTAATAAGAAAATTGTTAATTATCTGCTGGGTATATGTACCTTATTAAATTATCATTCACTATGAAATTTTATTTTGTAAAACTCAATAGATCAGAAAGTATGGGTAAAAGATTTAATGGAGTCTGTATATATGTGGTATGTGTATTTAAACAAGTTAGCACTTAACATTTTCATTATTCTAACAAAGCTGGCTGAAGTGTTTTCATTATAAAAGACATCATATTGATAATTTAAATTAAAATTATTTGGACTCTGGGCATGGTGGCACACACCTGTAATCCCAGCTCTTGGGAAGCTGAGGCAGGAGGATCGTTGGGAGTTCAAGACCAGCCTGGGCTACAAAGTGAGCTCAAGGCCAGCCTGAACTGCATAGTGAGACCCTGTCTCAGAAAAAAAAAAGTAAAACTATTGGAATACATTGTAAATTACCATGAATTTATTGTAGAAAACCCCATTAAAAATGTTATAATTGTGACTCCTAGTGTCTCTGATTTACCGAACTGTGATAATTGGTTTAACACTGGTAGAGCATTCCAGACAACCAGTTTTGGTCTCTTGCTGTGCCCATGGGGCTCTGTTGCCCCACCATCTTGTTGGAGAGAATGCACCATTCCTCCTGTGATAAATTCTATACTGGTGAGAATGCAATAAGCGCAGATCTTATTCTGCCTGGGGCCTGTGCTGTCATTCCCTGCTTGCTTTTGCAGTTAGGCTTAAAACAACAACAACCTATACACAAGAGCATTTTGTTCCATCTTCAACCATATGGATTGCACATGTGAGGACTTTGAGGTTGAAAAAAATGAAAAGAATTGGAATTTGTGCAGGACTTCTAGCTTTTGCTAATTTCTAAGTAATAAACTTAGATCTGTGAACCTGGAAGGTAAAAGGGAAATAAATACTTTAGTGTGGTACTTTGAAAAGCCACATGAGAAAGTTCTTTATGGGGGGCTGGGGATTTAGCTCAGCGGCAAAGCGCCTGCCTGGCAAGTGCAAGGTCGTGAGTTTGGTTCCCGGTACCGGAGAAAAAACAAAAAAAAAACAAAAAGTTCTTTATGGCTCTGGAACCTAGCTTGCTAGGCCTGGCAACTTCCTAGTTTTAAAAATTTTACATAATGTGCATTTATGCACAAGAACCTTATTTATTTATTTATTTATTTATTTATTTATTTATTTTGGTCTTCTTGAGACAGGGTCTCTCTATGCAGTTCAGTCTGGTCTCAAACTTGCAATAATCCTCCTGCCTCAGCCTCCCAAGTACTGAGATTACAGGCATGCGTCACCACGCCCAGCCAAGAACTTCAAAAAATATAATTGTATGATGTATTTATTGCAGTGTACTTCTGCATTAATATTATTTGAAGGAAGAAAACAAATGACCTTGTTAGTTAGTAGCTAAAGGGTCTCTTCCTAATTATTGAGTGAAAATGTTCTGTGTTAGTGTAAGAACTACCTCAAAGCTTTTTCAGGCAGCAAATACTCATATGTTCGCCTCATTATGGTTTAAAATGCCCCTCCGTTGCGCTTGGGGCTTTGCCAGCAGAGAGAGCATGCCCTCCTAAGGCTGTCAGCGCTCCGCCCTTGCAGTCTGTGACCTTGCCTCGCATTTAGTTGCTTCAGCCTCACCAGCAGGCTGTGCTGTGTCAGCTAAAACCACACAGCTGCCTGGTTCTCCTCACTGACCTGCGCTCTCTGCGTTGATCTTTTCTTTATATGCAAAAGGAGGTAAAAAGCTTAAGATGGATCAACCACCAGTTATTCTGTAAGGTATCAAACTTAACACCATCTACACTGCCTAATGTTCATAACAAGTCTAAGAGATAGGTAGTAGACAGCAGAGGAAACAGGAAATAAGTGCTCAGAGCATTGTATTTCTCTTGGAGTCAGGAAACAGTAAGTGGAGAGCCAGGATTTAGACGCAGTTCTGACTCCAAACCCGCTATAGTATGTCATTTCCACCGTGTCTTTTCACTTTATGTCATATTCTGCTGTTTGGAAGGTTTAATTATCTGTATTAAACATGCATGTCCACCTGCACTTATGCTGGCTAGTACATAAAAGCCTTAAACACAGCAGATAGTAGCTTTGATTCAGCTTTAGCATAAAATGCTTCTTACCACTATGGGCATGTATAAGAAATTGCATTCCTCAAATTGTGGTGAGGAGGTATAAACCAAGTTCTCTGGAATGTTGAAAGCCTAAGATAAAAATGTAAACCGAGTCCTATTTTTAAATCATTAATTGCTCATTTTTCCCTAAAAAATCTGAGCTAAGAAAGAACACTGTACAAGAAGTAACAAGTGTCAACTTTTATAACTTTGTGGTATGATCTTTGAGTGTCACCCCGTTCATCTTGCGCAAGTCCTTTGTGGTGTATTAGAGGAGAGAGGTCCTTCCTGTCTCATTTCCCATTTTGTGTCCTCGGTTTGAAGGGATGAATCACTGTCTCCAGAGGTTGTAGCCTCTAACTCTTTTCTGTGCAGTTAAAGTACAGAAATGTGCTAGTACCATTTGCTACATGCCAAGGAGAATTCTCTCTTAATTGGCCTTCTACCGTACATCCAAGTGTGTCCCTTACTAATAATAATGAGAACAATAACTGCTGTACATTGGAGAAGCCTACATGATAAGGATTCTGCTTCACAATTTATAAACATTGCTAGTAATCTTTACTAAACTTAAGGAACAGCTTTATTTTCCCTATTATACAGATGAGAAACTAATACCATATATGTAGTAAGTGGAAGAGTGAGGATTCGAACTCAGATTGTGTGACTCCAAGTCTCTGTTTGTGCTTTCTTAGTTACTATGCTAAACTCCTTACTGATATATAAACCCAAGTAAAGACTCTGTTCTAGGCTTTCCTTGAGCTAGTTTTCTAAGGGCTCTAAAAGGCAAATCTGAAACAAGAGATCATTTTATCAAAGCAATTTTCATTTCCTAAAAAAATTGTTAAGTTTTCTATATGCCTTTAAAGTTTACAGATTTTTCTATTTGCTTAAAATTTGTGTATCAGAGTAGTGAAGAAAGTTAGAGTAGGAATTCTAAGTGTAATTTTGAGGTCTTCTCTATTGCAAGTGGATTCTGGTATTTATGTTTTTCCCATCTAGGTTTTGTCTTATAAGTGTATTCAGCATTTTAGTTTACTAGAATAGCAGTATACAGTATTTTGGTAATTCTGTATTTTGATGTTTAAAGCACGGTCTATGGTCATTTAAACAATAGATCACCTTCGCATTCTGAAGTCCTAATAAAGCTGAGAGACCTGGCACTGTCATGCCACTTAACACACGCAAATATTGAGGCTCTGCTCAGCTGGCTAGTAAGTGACAGCACAGACACTTTGGCTCTCTTATTCTTCCCGGTGTACTAATTTTCTAATGGCATGCCTTTTTTTTGGATTAGTGCCTTTAATTTTTTACATGTTTGCAGCATGAATTAACAACACAGTTATTTTCTTTTTTTTTTTTTTTTTTCGTTTTGTTTTTTGTTTTTTGTTTTTTGTTTTTCTCCGGTACCGGGAACCGAACTCACGACCTTGTGCTTGCCAGGCAGAACACAGTTATTTTCTTCTGGAATCTGTGTGCTTTATTATTTTTTTCCTTTTAGTCTTACGAGTTTTTCCCCCCCTTTGGTATTAGTGGGATAAAGATACTATAAAAGTTCATAAATGGTGCTGAGACGGCTGGATCACCAAATGGAAAAAGGAATAGTTAGCTGTACATTTTATAACATGCATAGGAATAAATCCCAAGTGGAATAAGAACTTAAATTTTAGAAAAATGAAACCCACACAAGCACACACACACACACAAATCCTTTGTTATCACAGGGAAAAACAGATTTTTTTTTTAAAACCTAGAAAAATAGATTGACAAATTTTACAAACAGAATTTAAATATTTTGCATGACAAAAAACACCACAAAGTCAAATGACACATTCACAAGCTAGGAGAAAATATTTATCACGTATACCACAGATATGGGGCTATCGTCCTAAGAAATAAAGGCCCCACATACCAAAAACCTGATAGGAAAATGGAGAAAAGACTTGTATAAATAGTTCACAAAAAAAATCTGTATAAAAATGCCCTTCAGACATACTTTTAAGTGTTCACTTAGAGTAATGCCAATGAAAACAATGCCGAGTTATTACTTACCTACCAGAATAGCAAAAATAAATTTAAAGTATAACAGCGTATTCTGGTTCCTGGAGGAAGCAGGTGTTCTCGCACATAGCTGGTAGGGATGAAGGCTCACTTCTAGGAATGTATGCCGAAGACACACCTCCAAGGAGAGAAATATCTCCATGCACAGGTTTTAGTATGCATGTTTCCTGGGTACCAGAGCCCTGAAGTGATGACACCCAGCACTGCCGGGCACGTCTAGCTCTCAAATCATGGTTTTTAAACATCATACTCCAGCAAAAGGAACTAAGGTTCCTTAGAGAAGTCACTGATGTCAAGGCTTTGACGGAGAAACTGTAAGCTGAGAGTGCAACGTATTTTTGTACGAGAAAGTCTGGACATAGTCAAAAAAGGGTGACGACTGGTTGGGAGAGCACAGTAGCCAACCCAGAGTTGTTCCTAATTGCCAAAGCAAACATTTTACCAGCAAGGCAAGTGACACTAGTATCTAGTTTTTAACCCTTTATAATAAAATAAATATCCATGAATCACATTAACATAAAAATCAAATAAATGACAGAGAATGAATAGCTCTTCCTTACAGAAGAATTCCATAGAATAAATGTAGCCAGAAAAATGAAAATAGAAAATCACTATTAGATAAGTACTCAGAGTGTAGACAGGCTCCAGGAATGAGGCCTAAAATCAGTGGAGAAAATTTTGAGGAAGAACAGGATATTTATGTAGTCTTGGGGGTGGAGTCATCCACAGGCGTGGCCTGGGGCGCGGAAGTGTGCTTACAGATGCTCCCACACAGGCTGCGGGGCTGCCCTGGTGACAAGGGACTCCTCTTGCTCCAGGATGGGTGACCCCAGAGAGAGAAAGGAGGACACCACAGTGCCTTTTGTGACTTAGCCTTTGCAAGCACACCCCTCGCTTCTGCTTCCTTTGGTTAGATACTTGTAAAACCACGGCACAGGGAACTCTCCAGCCGGCAGCCCCCTACTCCCCCTACCTCCCAGAGAGCTGCCACTTCACCTTTTGTTGCCTGTTCTTTTGCTCCTAGTCTTAGCTTCTTTTAATTATTTTCTCCAGTGCTAGTCCCAGGAAGGGTTGTTGTAACAGGACCAGGAGGGGATGAGGTTAACTCTTCCCTGTCTGCTCCCCCGGGTGTCCTTCCCCACCTCAGTCTTGTATTCCCCTCCTCTCACTTTGTGGAGGACCCATCTGTGAGCTGTAGACTTCACACAAGCCTCTAATAGCAATGATCATATCGTATTGCAGTCATCACTTTTCATGTCTGTGTTCCCATCCATTAAAGCGGTGCTCATATCTGTAATCCCAAGGCCTAGCATAGTGTCTAAAAGGACCTTAATGGGTAAATGGCTTATCTTTGGGATTGTAAGTGTATCAAAGAACCTCCTCACTTAATCAATGTTTGAGCTTTTGTCTTTCCGAGACCGTGGAAAGTCTAGGAAGAAGAGATCTCTTTCAGCCTGTTTCCTATGTTTACAAGTGGGACTCCAGACGACTTTTCACAGATGATGCTCTTGCTTTCCGAAGGAGAGCATCAGCAAGGCTGCCCAGAGCTCTGCTGGATGCCTCTGTGGTGGTAAAGACAAACAGCCCTGTTCAGGGAGTGCTAGGAGTGGAAACCAGAGTTGGCCACAAATGGTGGCGCGTATGAGTAGGGATGATCTGGACTCTTGGTCTGTGTGTCTTACTGGTTGGAGATGGCCCTTGGGATGTGGAGGTGCATTTCCTTTCTGAGCTTCCAACCTTTACCCCACCCCCGTTGCCCTGCCACATCTGGGAAGTACATACCTGGGTTCTGGCGTCCTGTTCCTGTTGCAGATCTGTCTCCCCTTTTCTCATCCAACCCCTGCTCACTGACACATGGTATTATCAGCCCCGTCTTCATGCCTCTGTGGGGCAGAGGTTGGCCTGTGCTTCACTTGTTCCTTACCCTGTAGCTACAAGGCAGCTAGGTCCAGTCCCACATCTGCTCGGCTCCTAAAACTGTAGTCCTCCCTCGCCTGCTTCCAGTCTTTCTGCCCGCTAGAGATGAGACATAGGAAATCTTGATATATGGATTTTTTTTTTTAAAGAAAAAATTCAGTGACACTTTAAAGCACAGGAAGGTTGACTTTATTAACCACCATTGAAATAGGTACAGAAACCCCTGCAATGGAATCTTGTAGTAGGGGAGAGAGATTGGGTCAACTCAGAATACAGGATGAGCAAATGGGAATTAGAGCAGGCTGGTGGGAGTCGATGGGTGGAAAATTACTAAGAGGGTAATGGGAATTCCAGCTTAACTAACCTAACAAGATTCCTGCTGCAGACGGGCCAAGGTGATCAGACTTCACCGAAGAGACGGTGAAGGATGAAGAGCCTAATCACATAATGAGCTGCAGGGAAGGGAGTTTCTTGCTAAACTGACGTAGCAAAGTTCTTTGTTAAAGCCGGATTTTACAAGGAAATACGCAGATGAACCTGCCAGGAGGTTCAGGGGCCTGACTAAGTTTGGCCAAGGAATGAATTGTCACCAAAAGGCAGAAGTGGGCTTGGATATGCTGAGCTGTCAAGTTATTTTGTGTAACATTTTCTATGTCGAAAAACGAAAATAAATCACCTACAGCAAACTTCTCCATAACTTAAAATCGCCTATAAAATACCAAGGAATCTTTATGTGGAAAGATAATATTCTAATCCCAGCTATTTCATCTTCAGTCTAAGAATCCAAAGTCTAGGTTGGTTAAGTAGCTTTTCTGCAGCTCCATTTTCTGAAGCACAATCCACTATTGCAGCTGACATCATCTCACAGTCAGAATTGAAGCTACAATATTTTTTCTTCCAGAATAGAAATTTTTGAATACATGACATTTCACATCATCATGGCACCTGTTAAAAGGAATTACAGCCCTTTCCTTTCTATTCCAGATCTAGGTCGATCTCGAGAACTACAGTACGTGTACGTGGATAACAACATTCACCTGAAAGGGCTGCCGTCATACCTATACAACAAAGTCATCGGGTGCAGTGGGTAAGGCTGACTTCACATTTTAGACTTACAAAGAATTGGACTATTATTGCTACTTCTGTTCAGTTTTATGTGTGGCCTTGACATGCTAAACCAACTATCCTTAAGAACTAAGGTTATGAGCAGGAAATGTAGAATATTGCGTGCTGGACTCAGTGAGAGAGCTGTGGATTCCATCAGCACATTCTTTATTTTTTTCTAATCAAGGGAAAAATGAATTCACACGTACTTATTTTTCTGCTGTGGAAATGAACAGCTTTATTTTTCAAGCGTTATTGAGGTATACTTGACAGATAAAATTGTATATATTTGTTCATGATGTTATGATTTGAAACACTGATACACTGTCACATTTGCCATTCTGAATGCACTGTTATCAGTCACAGAACATGGAGGAACCAGCTTTTCTCTGAACTCACCCATAATGACTATTTCCCCACAGTAGCAGCCCGAGTAGCTAGGATTGTGCCAGTTGGAAATATTTAAAATTCAACATTCGAGATAGTCGCTCGATACAAATCATGATTCTAGTAACCAAAACAGATACGTCAGTCAATAGGAAATGATGGTCTATTATTTTCAGAGCAGCACTAATCTGTCCTTCTTAGGCTTTTAGAAAGATGGCGTCAGCTTCTCGTTCGACAGCAGGCTGACAGAACCACCTTCCAGTGTGGTTCTCAGGGGGCTCTGAGATGAGGAGACAAGCTTCCCCCTCAGAACCTGCGTTTGACTGGCCTTGCTCGCCCCACTCCAGGGCCCAGGCATCATCTTTGAGACGCCTCAGCGTTGGACTCTTCTTCACCCCCAGCATCTTGCATAACTTGGCCCAGGCTCCTTAGTTCTGCAAGAACTGGGATGGC
This sequence comes from Chinchilla lanigera, assembly GCF_000276665.1. Lineage (NCBI taxonomy): Eukaryota > Metazoa > Chordata > Mammalia > Rodentia > Chinchillidae > Chinchilla > Chinchilla lanigera. The sequence goes on from NW_004955416.1 coordinate 26,761,142, forward strand.
AGTAAGCGCATGCATTGAGGACAGCTATTCCCCTGCTGGCCTGGCTCCAGGGCACGGGCAGAGAGCCACGAATGCTCCAGAGAGGCAGTCCTAGGAACAGTGGCCTTCCCTTAGGAAAAATTAGACATGTGTTACCTGGGGAAAGCCCTCTATGAGTTCAGTGTCTATGCAGCTGATGAAATCCGAGCTCAGAGATTTCTTCCAGAACCTTCTGTGAAGCAGTGGTGGTAGGATGTGTGGTAGCGTTTTCAGCTCCGTGGTTTTTTGACAGCTGATTTTGTCACAGCTGTGGTCCCACCCAGTCCTTAATTCCAGTGCATTTTTAAAGCATTTTCACTGTAGCCCAAGTCTTCCAAGTGGCGAGCAGAGTGTTCTCAGTCATTTTGATGCACAAGATGGCAAAGCTGAAGGCACTTTCCCCACACCAGAGTCCTCTGAGACTGCTCTGAATTGTGATTTAAGTTTCCACTACAGTTAAGGAATCACTTTTATTTGAGATAGAGAGCCTTCTGCTTTGGTGTTTATATATGAATTTTTTGTTTCGCTTTGTTTTGTTTTTTGAGACAGGGTCTCGTTCTGTAGTTCAGGCTGGCCTTGAACTCATTATGTAGCCCAGACTGCCCTCAAACTCATGGCAGTCTTCCTGCCTCAGCCTCCTGAGTGCTGGGATTAGGCATGCACCACTGCTGGGTTTTTATATGGATGTTATTGACTACCAGACAGTTCTGTTTGTGCCGAGAAGAAAGATAGTTTTTCATCTTTGAGTTGGTGTCTGGTGGCAGTTGTATTGAATTTCATAGAAGCTCCAAATCTTTGAGGAAATAAATAGTATGGGAAAATATACAAAGTATTAGTTAATAGTTTGTGCTTTTATGATTAAGAGCTTATTTTGTTAATAGTAGAAAATTATGAAGAGAGTATGAAATAACCAGTTTTCTAATATTAGTAGCCTCTCTTGCAAATAGAATCTGATCCAAAAGGCACTTTTAGTCTGTTGGTTTAAGTCAAAACTCAGGATGCATTTTTAATTCCATTCATTACATTCCTAAGCGAGCCCATTATAAGGTTCTTGAACCTATTTTGTACTCCAAAAGTGATACTTCTTCAATAGCATTTTTATGGAAAATATATACAGGACTTTCATGGTAATGCAGAATGAAGCCCTGGTGAAAAAGTTAAAGTCCCTCCTGTCCTTTTGTCTGTCTGTTGAGTACACGAAAAAGGACACCCGCCATGCCAAGTCACAGTGACAGCGCTTCCTGCCTCAGCCCAGGGCAGAGGAGAGGGAAGGAGTAGGACAGCCTCCTGAGGAAAGCACAATAAAAGGGTAATGAGCGTATTGGAGGCCTAGAAAGTGCACTTCTTGAGTCTGACCCTTGCTTCAGTTGTTTATTCAATGAGCATTTATGGAGCAGCTCCTCTCTGTGGTCACAGCTGGACGATAGCCGAACAGTGACGGGCAAAGCCATGCAGCACCTGCCCTTGGACGTCCTTGTCTAGCGCGGGGCACCAGGAACAATAAGTAACGGACGAAACTGAACCTGAAGGTTTGGTTCACTTGATTCTCCCCTGTGAGTGATGTTACCTCTAGCTCAGATGGAAGCCCAGCTTCACCGAGGCAAGTGCCGTGTCCTGCGCAGCACCAGGCTCCAAGGGAACTGAGCAACAGCAGTGCAAAAGGAGTCAGGTTTAGGGAGTGTAGGACAATATGTCAAGTCTGCTATACGTGCTTTATGTGTGTATGTGTGTGTGTTATCTATATAGGTTTCATATATATAAATTAATATCTCAGAGGGAGAATAGAGAAGAGAATTGTGCATAAATGTATGATAGACACTTAAAAATCAACTAACAAGGGATGTACAGTTTTAAGAAATTTCAGAAGTCTCACAAAATTATCTTAGATGTTCATGAAAACCTGAACAAAATTAGCTCCTGCTATTGTATGTTTATTTGTTAGTTATTGAGCCCTAGCCAGCAACTCAACACTGTGCTAGGAGTTACCAAAAAACAAAGATGATTTACGTGTTTATCCGGACAAAAATAACCAATACAAGCAATGACCCCCCGAAGAGGGGTGCAGAGAGAGAAGTGTAGAGCAGGGGAGGGACTTCTGTGGCCTAGTTGGAAGCCACACGCCATCCTCTCGGTCCAGACCACTGGTCACGCAGGTCAGCCCTCTTGGTCGCCACTTGGGGAGGCACTCAGAACCCACTTGCAGGGCTGGGCGTGGCAGCAGATGCCTGTAATCCCAGCGCTCTGGAAGCTGAGGCAGGAGGATCGTTGCGGGTTCGAGGCCAGCTTGGGCTAAAAAGTGAGTTCAAGCCAGCCTGGACTTCAATAAAAAAAAAAAAAAAAAAAGAACCCACTTGCAGACTGGCCATCACAGCTTTCTTGCATCGGTACGCTTTGCTAGCTTCGTGGAATTCTTCGTGATTTTCTGTGTGTTTTGCCACAGGAGTAAATGTCTTGAGCTCTGATACATTATGCCCAGAAAGAGAAGTCTGTCCCATGTCAGAATTTCAGAGAGAGGTGCTCAGCATATCTGTGTACTCAGAAGAACTTAATTGTAAAAGGGATCCCGCACCAGTTATTTCTCCAGTTACCTGATTATAAGAGGGGAGAAAAAACAAACACTTACATTGCTTTTTTTATTGTGTAAATGAGCAAGTTATAGCAAGATTTGGGAGCAGTTGGTTAAGTGACTTTCTAATGGTTTGTGAATATAACCATGCAAGATAATAGAATTGTTTGTATGGGAAATGCATTCTGCGTTCTGAGTTAAACCAGTAGACTAAAAATGACCTTTAGATCCCAGTCCATGTAGGGGGTTCAGGGTAGAAACTGTCCATCCACAAAAATAATCAGTGTTGGGTATCTGCACCACTTCCTGGGGGCAGGTGCAGAGTAACCTGGCTGCATGTATAACAGAGCTGAAGGGGTTTGAGCTGTTACTCAAGAGACAAAGTTTGCAGTTTTACTTCAACAGTTGCTAAAACAAAAGTATGAACACTTCCTTTTGAGTGTTTGAGGAGTACAACAGCATCCTTCATCTCCACAGTATCATTTTCACAATGTCCAGGATGCAGACCCCTCCCATTATGTGACATTTAGGGAGAAAGAGAGAGAGAGAGAAGAAAGAAAAAGAGAAAGAGAGAGAGAGAGAGGAAAAGGAATATGCACCCCCACTCACAAGAGAAATGATCAGCAGAGACTAACCTGAGATGACCCAAAGTGTTGGAACTAGAAAGCAAGGCTGTTTGAGATAGGGGTGGGTGGGTTGTTTGTTTGTTTTGGAGACAATTCGACAGCACAGCTCAGGCCGTCTTACGACACATCCTCCAGCCTCGGCCTCTAGAACGCTGGGACTGCAGGCACGTACCACCACATCTGGCTCAAGACAAAAATTTAAAACTTAAGACTTTATCATACCTTTTCTCAGTGGGAAACATAGGTTTTAATGAGTTAAAGGACCAAAACAAAGAAACTTTAAAGAAGAAACAAAAAGAAAGTTTAGAATTGAGAAATACAATATCTGAAGTAAAACAATTGTTTGATGGGCTTCATGGGGTAAATGGAAAGTCAGTGAACTGGGAAGTAAACCAGCAGAGATGATCCAATCTGAAGGACGCAGAGAAAGATAAATAATAAAGATGAATGCAATGTCCAGGTCCTGCCACACAATATAAAAAAGACCGATACATGTGCGATTGGCGTCCCATAAGAATAGAGACTGAGACAGTGATAACCAATGTTTGAAGAAATAATACGTCAGCTTTTCCCACATTTGATGTGAGACATAAATTTACATTTCCAAGGAGCTCAGTGAACCCTGAGCAGTATAAACACAAAACGCTCCCCGGTAAAGCTGCCGAAAACCAAAGAATAAAAGGAAATGTTGAAAGAAAAATGACTTACTACTTACAGAGAAGCAACTTGAAAGCCCGCTAACCTCATCAGAAGCCACAGAGGCCGGAAAACAACTGAACAGCGTTTCTTAAGAGCCAAAGCAAAATACAGTCAAAGTAGAATTCTGTCTCCAGGAAAATATCCTTCAAGAGTAAAGGCAAAACAAATGCATTCTAAAGAGAATAAAATTGAGCTTCAAGAAACTCTGCTCCGTTGAGACCCGTCATACAGGACAAGATTTGTGTTTCCTAGAGAACATGGCTTCTTCCTTCCTTCTCCAGATCTACCCCTTCTCTTTCCTTTTCCGTTAAGCTGGGGAAAAAATATTTTGCTAAAAAGGAGAAAGAAATACGTAGTGATTTCCACATACATGAGCATACAGATTACATATGAACTTTTTGAAGGATAAAAGATAGCTACGTGGGTACTTTTGAGAAGAAAATTTACACCACATTTTAACACGTTGTTAGGTGAGATGATGAGTGCGACATGCATGTGAATTAATTTGCTAAGTCACATACACGTTATGAAGCATATATGCAGCACCATCTCAGCAGCAGAGTGAGAACGCTGTAGCTTATTTTGGGCTAGGAGTTGAATGATAGCTCTGAAAATATTGATTCCAAAGGAAATTGTTATAAATTATCTGTGCTACTAAAAGGTACTAACATTTGCAATTTTAACAACTCATCTGGGGGTTCAATATCCAAATCTTTATTCTGTAACCACCTAAGCACTTAATCTGAAAAAACGATGGCATTATAAATCAAAGGTGCCAAGGTTTAATCATTGCGAGCTAATGCTTTTTTCATTTCACTGGGAACTGAAGCATATTGTGGGTCTGCTCCCCTACAAGTCACTTTGTTATGTTTTTAGGTGAGTAACGCTCACTTTTCAAGGCAGGTACATTTCCCCCTTCTTTCTTGCAGGTACTGGATACTCTGGTTTAATTCCATGCACCCTGTGCATTCGCAGAGCTGGGTCCCTGTTTATATTATTCCTCATTCCTCACTGTGATCTAACTTGTAATAATTAATCATAAAAAGAAAGCATGACCATACACATTGATCAGCACACACTCTGTACCAGACAATGCGCTCATTACCTGCATTACTGCATAAAAATCCTGCCAGCAACTCCTGTGTTATTACTGTCTGTTTAGAAATGAAGAAATGAATGCTCAAAAGATGAACTGTCCAAGGTCAGACAGCAAGGTGTGTAGCACTGAGGTCTCCTCCCTTGTCTGTACTCTCAGCCTGTGCCCTGGTTGCACTCTCTCCCTTCTTGGCCTAGAACCATGACTCTATGTATAGTTGAGCTCTTCTGCTAACTCTTGGAGAGCAGACAGGGTGTGGGTGGCCGGTAGAACAGCTGATGTGAAAAACCCCTGTGAATGCTTCCCTTGCGGCCTTTCTACCTAGCTGTAGCTCGCTCTCCAGTGTGAAGCACAGAAAGCATTCAATAAATGGATCTTAAAATTAATTGGCTTCTTATATCCAGTGGCGAAGAGTAGGAACTCCTGCTAAAAGAATTATCAAAGGGAAACTAAACTTTCTATAAAGTGAGGACACATGTACTTGTTCATGTGAGACTTTTCATTTGTGAAATCAGACATCTGTCTTTTTAATTATTGGACACAGTGAAAGCACTTGGAAGAATCTGGCTTTTGGTTTTCTCAGGCTTTCTTAGGTATTCTGTGTTGGATTCTTCGGGTGTTGTGCACGTACCATGCACCCACAGTTGGGTTCAGAAGCCATGGCTGCCAAGTCAGTAAGAGTGTGAAGGGAATATTCGTGAATGGCTTACATTTCAGAGTACATTTGCTTTGTTTGACAGTTTCGTTCATGGTTCCCATACTACAAGATGGCTGTAAAGTTTGGAAACAGATAATACTACTTTACCGTGTGTGTTTGTCAGGTTCAGCTCACACAGTAGCTGGCAAGACTAAAATGTGCAGGGCAAGCCAGCAGTCTGAGACGCAGGGAGGAGTTGATGTTTCAGCTTAGTCTAACAGCAACCCAGAGACTGAGTTCTGTCTTCTGCAGAGGACCTTGGTCTTTGTTCTTAAGGCATTTGACAGATTAGACGTGGCCCACTTGAGTCATAGAAGGAGATCCAGACTACTCAAAGTCTGCTGATTCAAATGCCATCTACACTAGTATTTAACTAAGGATCTGGGCACCATACCCTTGACAGTGTGATACAGAAAATGACATTTGCCAAAATTCAATTTACCAGATGACTCCATTTCCCTAAATAATATTTTCCTTAAATGTCATCCTATTGGGTAATACGATACCTATTGGGTAATAGGTAATACACAAATCATTGTAGCGCTCAGTTCCCTAACATCTCCTGGCCCCAGGGCATATGAACCCCAAAGAGTTCCCCGCAAGTTTATGACGTTAAGTAGCTTCCTTTCTTTCTCTCTCCACATTCTTTTAGTATATGTGCTGCTGAAGCGAGCGCTCACCTTACATTCCTGGGGGCTGGCTTCCTTCCGCTCTTGTTACTTCTGCACACTTTTTAGTAATTAATAGCCGTTGTACAGGTTAGCAGTTCTTGCCATTTTCTTGTCTGTGTGACCAGTGTGGTTTCTATCTCCTGACAGGATCTCTACTGATACAGTGCTCTTGCAGCAGTTTGCAGTTGCTAGAGAATACTAATAAGTGATTTGAAGTTAGCTTCAGTCCCCGAGGTGACCTCTGGTTTCTATTCCTGTTTACTCCAAGGGAAATCAATCCAACGGCCATTCCTAGTTCATTAAAAAAAAAAAAAAACTTTCAGCAAACTAGGAATGGAAGGAAATGTCCTCATCGATAAAAGATATCTACAGAAGATCAGCAGTTAATTTTATACTTAGTGTTCAAAGACCTGCCTCACCCAAATTAACATATAAATGTATATTAATTCTAATCTGAATCCCAAAAAGGTTTGGGGATATCTAGATAAAATGATTGTACAATTGAAATTCAGTAACTTACAACTGAGAATTGCAAGAAAAAAATTGGTTAGGGCAGACTTATCAGATGATGGAATCTTCTGTAAAGCTGCTGTAATGAAAAGAATAAAAGATTGACATAGGTTTAAACAAATACATCACTGAGCTGACCAGGGACTCCAAAAGCTAATTCAAAGGAATTGGGAAACTTAATGTAGTAATGTGGGCATTTCAAAGCAGAGGTAAATGAGAGCTTTATTTAATAATTTTGCCAATATTGTTGTCCATTCAAAAGAAAAAATTTGAGTCCAGTTTTACATACCAAAAAAAAAAAAAAGACAGATAAAACATCTGCATGTAAAAATAATACCATAAATACACTAGAAGAAACTTTAGGATAATATATGTACAGTCCTGAAATTAGGGCAACCCTCTTTAGGAAATCAGAAAAGTTAGATGCCTTGAAGGAAACAGTGGATAGATTTGACATTTTAAAAAAACAAACAAAAAAAGAGACTGCTGCATGGTAAAAAGCACCATATGCAAAATTATAAGACAAAAATATTTTTGGAAATAAATATTTCAGTACATATGACAAAGGATTGTTACTGCCAATATGGAAATTCCTAAAAAATGATTTTTTTAATTCAGTAGACTATTAGGCAAAGGATGTGGATGGACAGGTCTCAGGAGAGAAAATGCAAATGACCAGTAAACATGTCAAAAGGTGATAAAACTCAACAACCATGATGACTTGCCAACACCCAGTTCTGATGATGATGTGGGGAAATGGATACTTTCTCACAACCTTTTTAGGAAAGACCTCAGACATTTAAATTTTTCAGCTTTCACAGCCACCAATTCTCAAACATCTATGTTTCAGCTTTCACAGCCACCAATGCAAACATCTATGCACAAGAGTAGATGTAACATTTATTGTGACGATGTGTGTGGAGTAGGACAGAAAACTTTGAAAGATGAGATGAACATAGTAAATAGATTAATAAATTATATTCATTCATACTGTGAAATGCTACTTGGCCTTTACAAAGATTTCTCCAAATCTGTTTGGCCTGAAAGATTACATGAACAAAAACCCATGACAGTAGTATATGATCCCATTTGATTAAAAAGAAAATAGGAAGAAAGGATCCATCACCACATTTCTGGTTGAGCGTAAAGAGAATGACCAGCACCAACATGGTAATTGTGGTTACTTTAAAGGAAGGTGGAGATCAGGTTTGAAGAGGGAAACTTGGGAAACTGGTCACTTTTTCCTCACTTTCTTTATTATGTAACTCATAACGATTATCATACATTACTCTTACAATTCATATTTATAATTATTAGAATCAAAACAGTGTTATTAGGTTGTTACAAAATAGCCTGTAGAAAAACATACTCCTGGCTAAAAACCGGAGAGCTGCTAGAGTCAAATCGATACAGTTGCTGTATTTAAAAAAGATGCCATTAAGTGGAATTTGTGAAGCCCATCTCACCTATGAGTTCTGCCTCGGAAATTTAATGACATTTATATTTTCAACAGATTAATTCCCCAAGTATCAGTAGTTGCAAATTGTGAATCATTTGCCTTAGGCCCATGGAGAGAAAGCCACTGGCTTCTACCGCAGGGGCTACTCCACGCCTCTTCTGCTTCCTCACGTTCTCACTCTCCAGACCCTGACGGCTTCCCCGTTCCTGTCTCCTCCTGTTTATGGTTTTCTTTACCCCTTTGCTTCCAGTCTCTCCCTGTCCTCCATACTGTGACCAGGTAGTTTTCTAAGAACCACCAGAGAGTCTTCCCCTCAACTTAGGGCCGTCAGACTTCACTTCCTGTTCCCAGCCTCCTCCCATCACTTCCTGTTCCCAGCCTCCTCCCAACCTCCACATCCTGTGTCCCTTTTCAGCCCACCCTGCCCCCCAGAAACAGCATATTCTTTAGGGCGCTGCTCCTGCTGTACGTGCTCCCGCCCCTTGGTTTGCAGTACATATCTCCTTCCGTTACTGCTGGTGGCAGTGGTGAGCTCCGAGGCAGAACGGGCTGCTCTGTGAAATCTCCCCTGACCCCACTTCAGAACACTGTAATTATTCCCCTGAGGGAAGGGGATCGTCTTGGCCTTTTAATCTCAGTATCTTGCCTGGCGTAAAATAGGTACTCTGTTGCCATTTTGTGATGGAGGGAAGAAAGGAACAAATGAAGAAATTTAAATTTGGGGAGGTTCTGTAGAGATAAATTAGCAGAGGGTTGTAAGAGGAGAAAAAATAGAGCTTATTAAGCAAACTGTATGGATTCTTCGAAGGGAAGTTCAGAGTTGTCCATGCTGGAAATGACTGGGCCTCATGGTGAGTTAGCCGTGTTCCCACTCGTGAGTTTTGCTTGCTTGCTTTGGTTTTGGATTCCGGATCCTTCTACATAGTACAGGCCAACCTCGGACTCACTAGATACCCAGGTAGGGCAGAAACTCAGTCCCCCAGTCTCTGCCTCCTGAGTGCTGGGATTACAGGCATGTGCCACTAACCCCGGCTGAGTTTAGATTTCTGAGCCAGATATTACTGAGGAGTCCAGGGCAGCATCTGTGTGAACTCTGAAAAGAATTCCAGCAATTCAGCAGCGTCGTAAATTTTCAAACGTGCATTGTGATGAACACACGTGTGCCGGCCCTCCTTGCTCATGCGCTGCGGGTGTCTCTTCCTGCAGCTGTGGGGCCCCCATCCAGGTGTCGGAGGTGAAGCTGCTCTCCTTTTCATCGGGGCAGCTGACCGTCTTCCTCCCAGCTGAGGTGAAGGCCATAGGGACGGAGCGCGACCACGTGCTGCCTCTGCAAGAGCTGGCCATGCGGGGTCTCTATCGCACCTGTCACCACTTCCTCAAAGGTACTTTTCCCGCCCTTTCACACCCTGAACAGACAGTTGTGTCTTTTGCTGCCTGTTTTGGCTTTGCTCTTTTAAAAATATTTTTTATGATGGTAAAATATACATAACACAAAATATACCATTTTGGCTATCTTTAAGTATATAGTTCAGTGGCAGTAAACTATTTCCACGTTATCTTGGTTACTTTGGAGTGTTTCTGTTTTTATTGTTGTTCTTGTTTTTTTTTTTTTGTTTTGAGACAGGGTCTCACTCCTGGGCTCCAGTCCCCCTGCCGCAGATTCATTCTCCCCAATAGCCTGGGCTATAGGCACACGTGCCCCCGCCCAGCTGGAACTTTTCTTAACAGAAAAAAGTTGTAACATTTTCTCAACATGGATCTCTGTAGCACCCACTGCAAACACAGGCACTCATTAAACTGTGGTCCTCAGTTATGAAGGGCAACAGTTCAAAGTTACACTATGTTTAAAGGAGGGCAGCTAGGGCTTGGGAGTGTGTGTGTGTGGAATAAAACTTGGTGATAGGGAAGTATTCAGGAGGATCTTATCCTTAAAGCTGAGTTGAGTATCTCCTTCAGCAGAGCAGGTTTTTGCCTTGCTGTCTGCTTACATCTGAGAAATGTGAGGAGAAGGAATATACATGAGGAGCCTGTAGCTGTGTTATTACAGCATGCCAACTCCTGTTTTGGAGGGGGCTTGACTGTGCCTAGATTTATAGGACTGCAGGGTGCGTATCTGCAGGGCCTGAAGAAAGCACTAATGGTGCGTGGTGGAGCATACACTTAGCATAGGTGAGGCCAAGGTTCAGTCCCTGCCACCAAAAAAAGGGCGCAATATTAATAAGAAAATTACATTTCAAGTATTTTTAAAGCTGCTAAATGTTTTGTTTTGACATAAAAAATAAAACCAGCAAAAAAAAAATCTTACCTTAACCTTCCAGAAATATCTAGTACAAAATCAAAATTTAAAAAAAAAACTAAACCAAAAATTCTATGTATTGACCTTTGAGTAAATTACGCTTTTCTAAGTGGTGATTGGTGAGTCTGGACAGATGCAAAAGTTAAGAACATGTTTAGTAGTTCCTCTGCGGAGACGAGCTGGGAAATCTTGAATCTCACTTCATTATGTCCGTTTCTTCCTCCATTGGATGCTTATCATCCATATCGAAGCATCGGGTAAATTTGTGTCAGGATTGCCTGGGTCGCTGAGGTGTTTTGCTTTTGCACCTCGTTTGTGTGGCTCAGATAGACTGAGAAAGAATGCTCCCTATTTTGATTAAAATGGGAATGAGACAGGGGAAAACTGAGCTTCTTATTTTTCCTTCTCTTTGGTGGCCCGTGTTTCGTTCTTTTCAGTAAACATAATTCAGCCTTGATTGGTGCTTGACTGAGTAGATGTCCAATGGAGTCAGGAAGACTTAAAGAAAGTCAGCGACAGTCTCTGGTCCCCGTCCTGCTTTAGTTCTCTGACTCTTACAAAAGCTTGCAAAACCCTCTCTGGGTAAATTGACGCCTTTTTTATCCTTGTTCTTAAAGACTATTTGATCCTATTCTTTCTTGCCTCCACCTCAGAACCGCTCCTGGTTGCTGTTAAAAGAGCGGGTTTTCATTTCCTTTTACTATCAAAAACGTAAAAAGCATCTTTCATTTCCCAATAATGTTGGATTTGTATGCAATACCGATCAGATAACAGAATTCTCAGCACAAAGTGGCTTAACTAAACTTATCTGGTAACAAAGAGAAGTATTTTAAGCAGTTTGGTTTCAGAAAACCTGATTTTTCTCTCACATGCATGATTGTTCTCTTCTGTTCCAGATTTGAACTCGCTGTCTCCCATCTCATTACCCAGAAGTCTCCTGGAGCTGCTGCGCTGTCCCCTGGGGCACTGTCACCGGTGTAGTGAGCCCATGTTTACCATCGTCTACCCCAAGCTCTTCCCCTTGAGAGAGACGCCAATGGCAGGGCTGCACCAGGGGTAATCACGCTAAGTGGGCATCAGGGTTTCGAGCTGGGCCTGGGCACACCATGGAGAGAGGGGAGGCTGTGCCTGAAAGCACTGTTAGCCAGCAGCTGTGAGGGGGCACAGCCCGCTTCCTGAGATGTAGCCCAAGGAAACAAATAGGTACTTCAGCATCGCAAGAACCCTGCATTTTTCTTCACTAATTAATTTTTTGGTCAAAGACAGAACAACTGTATTATACATGTTATTTAGAATAGCTCAGCCTTTGTGGGAATGTCTTCCTGCTATCCCCCGTTCAGAATAGTCTTCAGAGACTAAGGAAATAAGGGGTGCAAGAAAAAAGTTGCACAGTATGAAGGGACCAGCCCTTCTACTTAACTGGCTTTGCTCACTGAAAGTGTGACTGAGCTGTGTGCGCATGTGCGGTGCTTGTGTTTTAAGCTTCTAGCCCTTCCCAATGGCTTTCTCAGGCCCGGCTTTACTTCTTGGCATACTGCTCTGAATTTGCTAAGGATGCTCATTCAGTAAAAACCTCAACACTGGTACTGCAGTTTAGAAAACGGCGATAAGACAGGAAATGAGAAATCCCACATGCACAGTTTAGCTTATGGATTTTCTAAATGTAAGCTCTCTGTTAAGTTTGAATTTTTTAAAGCTGAAAAAGAAGTTATAATACTTTACTTACACTTCACATATGGTATTTGGGGTGAGTAATGTTCCAGGTAGCTGAAGCTTTTTATCTCTTTTCAGCACCAAAAAGTGTTTGCATTATGACCATTTTTATAGAAATACTTCCGAGATTTTCTTTCCTTCATTTTGTTTTCTTGTTTCCTCTTCTGTTCTCGCCTCCTCTTCTTCCTTTCTTCGCTTCCTTCTCCTCTTCACTCCTTCTCCTCCCCTTCCTCCTGCTTCTCTCCTTTTATTGGTGCTGGGATCAAACCCAGGGCCCCACTGAACTACACCGCGCCCCCTTCCTTCATTTCATTTCCTAGTGCGTGCACGATGGGCCGTGTGGTACAGTGTGCAGAGCACGCCCTTTGCATCCAGCCAGCCCAGCTCTTCTGCTGTGAGAGCTTGAGCAGACTGCTGAGCTCCTCTGAGCCTGGAAAAGGGGACAGGGCAGCCCACGCAGCAGGGCCACGGTGACAGCCAATGAAGAGGGTGGACACCTGGCACATAACATACTCAGCACAAGGAATTGCCTTTTCTGTCTCTCGACCTGCTTCCTCCAACAACTATGTTTATCTTTTTCTTGCTCTGGATAATCCTATTTGGTGTGCTTTCGGTTCCCATTTCAACTTCCTGAGCTTTTTAATGTTTCCTGCTTAGAGAGCCTCACTGAACCTTTCTGATTTGCTGGGAAAAACAAACCGACCCCATACTCAAACTCAGACTGTTCGCTTAGTGTACATTCACCATGCAAATCACTTGTGGCATATGAGCAAGGGTTTCTTCCGCACCCCAGGCAAGTCGTTAGTTCTGCAGCACACCAGTGGGTATACTCTGATCCAGTTCTGTTCTGACACTTTCTACCTAGAGATAGTATCAGACCCTAGATCAGGCCCTGTAGTAGTCAGCTTTCCTGTCACTAAAACACAACGCTCAGTATCCACAATTTAAAGGAAGAAAGGTTTAATTTAGATCACAGTTTCAGGGGATTCAGTCCATGGCAGGTAGGCTCCAAGGCAGGAATCTCGTGGCAGAGGGGCAAAACTGCTCAGTTCACGGCAGAGCAGGGAAACAGCCCCAGAGAGGAAGGGGGCACAGGCCAGGTGTTCACGACCACCCCCACATACCCAGGAGCTTGCTTTATTAATCTGTTAGGTGTTTCTTCATCCAATGAAGTTGACACTTCAGGATAATTGTCACAGGCCCCTAGGCCGCCCCCCCAACACACTTTAGATGCCAATTGCAAGCCCCAGATTGTATTACCTGTGCTTCTATCTAAGCAATGTAAATTGGGGTTCTCACAGCCTCCTTCTTGGCTCAATTAATTTGCCTGAGTTGCTGTCAGAACCCAGAGAAAGACTTTAATCGGTTTATTATAAAGGACATTACAAAGGATACGGACGGGATGAAGCTCAGGAGGCAGTATGAGAGGGGCTTTGGAGCACACATGCTCATTCTGGGGCACCGCCCTCTGGAACCTCCATGCTTCGGCTTCGCAGAAGCTCTCTAAACTCTGTCCTTTTGGGGTTTTATGAAGATTTCATTACATAGATGTGATTGCCAGTAGGCTGAGGGGATCCCCAGCAAGTCCTGTTGGCTGTAGCTCTCTTCCTGGGCTTATTCTGTGCAGTTGTCCTCCCCGCTGGGACGTTGGCAGGACCACTGTGTAAACAGGACCTACTGCCGGACAAAGTCATCAATTTATGGCCAGGTCCAAGAAAGAAAAGCAGGAGAAGGTTAGAATGTCTGTGATCCATCTTGTGGGAGGGAGTTATGAAGCAAGAACCATGGAACAAAACCTAATTATACTGCTTCAGATCTTAGGTGATCAGGTAACCAAAGCTGATGGAATTGCATTTATGTTAGAATAAAAAGGACTGAGTTGGTTTCCAAGGATATTATGACTTGTGCAAAACTAACAAATGAAATAGATGCATTGGGAGGGTCAGTACGCTAGTGACCAAGGGCACAGGCTTTGTTTTTGACTCCTGCACTGAGAGACCTGGGACAAATTCCTGAACATTCCTGAGCTTCATGTGTTATCAACTGATAAGATCTACTTCAGTCACTGAGGCTTCCGTGAGGTCTCCCACGGGGGGAGCCCAGTGAGGTGTGATAAATACTAAGATGAGAACTAGTACCGCTATCCTCATATATGCTAACTATTTTGATAGTTTAGAGACTGTTTCTTATTTTTGTTGTGTTGCTTTTAGAAGATGATCTTCATATTAAGGTCATGATCGGAAAGTCTTGACTAGTTCATTAAACTGCAATAAAAGTCCTCACACCTTGTGATTGTACAATTTCCTACTGAAGACATTTCCTCACTGCAAACATGAAAAATAAGATGATAAGTCAGAATGCTCAATAGCCTATCAATTTCTAAAGCCTGTTTTCGAAAACGATCTTTCTTTTTATCATAGTAATTGATTTATGAAAATAAAGTAAATCCTTCAGATGAAGTCCTGTTGGGCTACTTTATAGGAAATGTGGGCCACTTAATCAGCATTTCCATTTTCCATTTACTGCTATGCATTCCTGTGCTACCAAGTCAGTGTGAATAAGCTCATATTGTTTCAGAGCATAAATACAAGTTAAGTGAGTAAGTACTAAGTTTGCCCTTTTGCGGAGGGGAGGCAGAGTGCTGTGTTTAAGGCAGAGATGAAATGCCAAGACATAGATGTGACTTTCTGTGGGGAGTTAATGCTAGGGTCTGAAGCTGAGAGTTCATGGCTTTCATTTCATCCACCAGACTATGCTCCTTCCCCTGTTGCCATGGAGACTGAACTAAAAGCATTGACTTCAGTTTCCTACCACATTCTTTAAACTACTTTCTTTTGTAACTGAAACCCAAGCACTTGACTCTCTAGTACTTTATTACTAAGAAAATAAAGACAATATCTTTCATATCATATACTCTAACAAGCCTTGCTAATATTACTGAGTAGTTTTCTAATTTGTTCAGTTCCATTTGCATTGCTTGTCACAAAATAATACATTGTATCAGCTAGTATCTAAATTCATGTGGACATCTGGCATTATTTTAAAAGAGAACATATTGAATATCCTTCTAAAATATCAAGTTCCATGGAAGTGTTAGTTTGATCCTAAATTTAATACAGGGTGATGTAGAAGAAATTACAGTATTTTACATAAACAATAAATACCCAAATCTGAAATATGTTATATGTACCGGGGAAGAACGGCTTGTAAATTCATGAGTTTGATCCTAGAGCCATAACAAATTTCCATTCACAAATTGTTTATTAAGATGAGCGACTTCAATTTAAAGTACAATTTGTTAGCACAACAACGTGGCCCTGGCTTTTCTCCTACATACGTGGATCTCCAGAGCTCTGCATTTCCCAGTAGGAAGTCAGGCTACCCGGTGCTTTCCAGAAGCACTGCAGTAGTTGGCTAGGTATACCGCAACAAAGTGCCACAAGCTAAGTGACACAGAGAATTATTTTCACAGTTCTGGATGCTGGAAGTCTGAAACCAGTATTAGCAGGGCCGGTTTCTTCGGAGGGAGGGCCTGTTCGAGGCCTCTCTGTGTCTTGTGGGGCTGTTTCCTCCCTGTGTTGTGTCACATCATCTTTCCTCTGCCCATGGCTTACTGTCCAGGTGTCCTGCTTTTGTAAGGACACCAGTCACACTTGATTAGGTCCCACTCCTGTACAAGGACAGCTTCCAGGTAAGGCCCCTGTAAGTCAGCTCAGGCCACCGTAGCAAAATACCATAAACTGGGTGGCTTAACCCACAGAAACCACATGCTCTGGGAGCCAAGGATATTGCCCTGTGCTCTGGTATTCAGGAGCTAGGCCCAGCCTCAGGTTCCTTCTCCCCTTTTCTCTAGGGTACTTGATGTCTGAGCCTGGGTAGCTCCATTGGTCCACTCCTACCTAAAGAATGCCAGAAGTCTGAAGGCCTTTCTGCATCTCATCCCATCTCTGTCCTGTTCAGACCGCGCGAGGGGTATTTTTGCTAAAATGATGGACTGAATCCACTAGGCACTC
This sequence comes from Chinchilla lanigera, assembly GCF_000276665.1. Taxonomy (NCBI): domain Eukaryota; kingdom Metazoa; phylum Chordata; class Mammalia; order Rodentia; family Chinchillidae; genus Chinchilla; species Chinchilla lanigera. The sequence goes on from NW_004955416.1 coordinate 26,777,506, forward strand.
ACCTAGTCTCTACAGATGGCTGCTCAGCCTTGCCCTCGGTATTCTCTCCCAAGTATTCTTTCTCAATTTAAAGCATGAAATGTTAAGAATTTTGCAAATCTTTCAGTTCTGGGTCCCTTTTGCTTAATACTTTGCTCAGTGTGTCTCTCTCTTCTTGTATTTTACTATAAGCAGCAAGAACAAACCAGGCCATGCCTTCAGCACTGGGCTTAGGAATCTCCTCAGCTCAATGTGTGCATTGTCACTTACACAATTACCTCCTCTCCCCTTCCGGCACATGGTCCTTGTTCCCACCGGAGACCTTGCTTGCAGCATTGCTAACATTCCTATTTCGAGCCACATTCTGTTCATGACAATGTGTGTTCTCTGTGACAATGGCAATGTTTTTCTGCAGCTCCCCAATTTCCTTTGTGATTTCTCACCTGATTCTTCTTCATTTCCATCTACATTCGCCTTGGGCGATACAGGCTTTTTTATCAGGTGCCTCAGAATTCTTCCACCTGCCACCTGTTGGCCAATCTCAGAGCCACTTCCCATTTCCTGAGTGTTCATTACAGCAGCACCCTGCTTTCCAGTAGCAAAATCTCTTAGCTTCCTTTCATACTGAGAGAAAGAGGGAAGCACGAATTGATTTTTCGGAAATGGCTCCTATGATCCCACGGGTTGGCAAGTTCACACCTGTAGGGCAGACTGGCAGTGTAGAAATTCAGGTAAGAATTGCTGTTGCAGCATTAAGCCATAATTCTGCAGGATATTGACTAGAGACTGAGGCAAGGTTTCTGTGCTATAGTGTTGGAGAGAATGCCTCACACGCCTTTCCTGTGAGGACCTTCTACTGGTTAGATGAGGCCCACCATGTTAGGGAGGATAACCTGTCTTCCTCAAAGTCTACTGGTTTAGATATTAGACACAAATGAAAAAAAAGTCCTTCACAGCAGCATCCAGACTGGTATTTGACTAAACAGTTGGGCAGCACAGCCTAGCCAAGTTGACACATAAAATTGACTGTCACGGGCATCTTAAAGGTCTTACTTAAATCACCCGCATATTTGTAGATAGCAGCTGCAGATGCTGCAGAGTCCCAATGGGGCTTCCCATATTCTTGGGGGAAATTTTTGCTATGACAGATACTGTGGTATGCATTTGGGTTTTGTCTTGGTGACATCTCTGCTTCCATGTAGTTGAGCCCTGACAGTCACTGAAGGATGTCACCAGTCCAAGGAGTCAAGAGACCTAGCTTGGAAGTTGGGCTGTTACTTCTCTTAATTCTGTATGACAGATAGTATTGCTGGATTGACTCCTATGCCTCAGAACGTCCATATGGTCTAACCCAATTATAATCCCAATTTTACAGGAGAAACTGAGGTACATGAAGGTTGGAAACTGGGCCAAGATCTCATAGCAGAGCTGGGATTTGAATTCTACCCATCTGGCTCCACATCTTTATTTTAGCTACCATACAGTTTGCTGCTAATTGGATCTCTATATATCATGAAGAAGTTTTGAAATAATAGCCATAAATGAAAAATTAAATATCCTTTAACAATGCAAACAAGAAACTTTTGAAATATATGTGTGTATATCTATATATTTTTTTCAGTGCATGCAGTAAAAAACTTGAAAGAACATAGATCTAGCTCTTCACTATGGTTAGCTTAGAAGAGAGGACTCTAAAATTATGAGGTTGTCAGGTAGGGAGGTGTCTTAGTCTGTTTTGTGTTTCTATAACAAAATACCCAATGCTAAGTACTCTATAACAGAAAGAGGTTTATTCAACTCACAGTTCTGGAAATTCAAGAGCATGGCCATGGTATCTACTTGGCTGTAGTAAGGTCCTAATGACATAAGGCTTCCAGAGCTGGGAGGACATGTGGAAGAGATCCCATGTGAGCCAAGAACCAGGAGATTAGGAAGGTCTGGCTTGCACCTTTACAACAACCCCCTTCTGTTGGAAGTAATCGCCTTCTGCCAGATCTCACTTCCTCACATGGGATGGCATTAATCCACTCCTGAAGTGCAGCCTCATGTTCTGCTGCCACACTGGGACCAAGCTTCTGCATGCAAAGCTCTAGAGGACAAATCACATACACACCACAGCTGGGGAGGGACTTGATTTTTCAATTCTATGTGTTTCGTGAGGAGTCTACAAAATAAAATTTGAAAAATATATATGTTTTGAGAGGATTTTTTAAGAGTGCTTTGCCTAAAATCTTTACAGGGTGAAAAAGAAAAGGGAAGATTATTATAGAAAAACATTTTTGATTAATTAAAAACATTTTTAAACAGCCACATAAATGCGTGTATAATGTGACCTTATTTTTGTCAATTATGGGCAAGAACATCTATGTGTACATGTGTGAATATATGTAAGTGCACACATACATATGTGCACATACTCATTTGATTAATTTTATATGAGTAATTTTATCAAAAATTTGAGTAATTTTATATGTGAAAGACTCACACAGCAAAATAACAGTGTTCTCCTTCAAGAAGTGTTGAATATTTGCAACAAACTCCTATTGATTGAAAAATCAAAAATATTTTTAGTTATTAAAACATTAGTAGACTAGACCTGTGATCTCTTATAGGAAATACTTTCAAGTCCTTCCAAGCAGCTCAGAAGAACATATTCTCTCAGTTTGCCCAGTCTGCAGAAATGCTCTGCGCATCCGCTGAGGCAGGGTGCTGTGGTAGGATAAGTCTCTGTGGGCTCCAGGCAGACCCAAGCTTGGGTTTACATAGCCTGGTTCTTTCAGGAGTTCTTGGTCTTCTGAGCCAGAGTGATTCCATGAGGTCTCTGATGTCTGGGTAATTGTTGTACATGAGGGGAGAGGACCGTGTGTTAGAGGCCACACAAAACTGCCTTGGTCTTACGGTTTCCTTTCATCTTTCAGAACAATGTAATATTCCCTTCTCCCACCCCACTAGTGGCTTATTTTTTAATGACCTCTTCTACATAGTTCTTATCTGATTTAGTTATGAAATGCTTCAGATTTCCTTAGCCTTATTTTTTTGTGCCTATTACTTTCTAATATGAAACCAAATATTATCAGTAATACTGAAATTATTTCCATATTCATTTGAGAAGTTTGTATTTTTCTTCTAGCAGTAGCCTATTCAGTTGACACCCTCTTAAGGTGACTTCTGCTGTTACCACAAGTAAAATATTCTTCAGCAAATTTAAGTAAGTTATTCTTAACTATTTCATCTTTATTAAATCATTCAGAAATCAGGTATTGACCATCTGCTATGCCCTGCTTTGCATTGAGTACTGGGAATTTTGCTGTAACCAAATCACTTAATTCTTTTCCCATATATATTTCATTCCCAGAGTTTGGGGCAGAGGCAGATAAAGCAGCACATACATCACATCTGAGCGTCTGATTCTACACAAAGAATCTCTCTATGAGAAAGTCACTGTGGACGTAAATGTAACCATCAGATACAGCATGTTATATCAGATGCCTCTTTCATAAGTTAATATGCACACAGACTCAGGATTTCATCTGATCAGCTCTGCCTTATAAATATTATTTTTCTTTTGGCTCCCATTTCTGTATGAGTCAAAGATATGCTTTTTATTTTTAATCATGAAACACATTTGCAGGAAGAAATTCCACATTTCTTATGATATTTGTGGGCTCCAATATGTGCCAACAGCATTGTGATTTGTTCTTTTAAGGAGTGATAGTATTTCTGTATTTTAAAACCAAGCTCAAATGCTCTTTCTTCTGCCTTGCCTGTAAATATGCTCAGAGATTCTGAAGCCACAAGCATACTGTCTGGTGCTCTTTGTAGAATTTATCAGCATCTTTTTCTTCACTGGAGAGCTTATTGCTTAGCTCAAAGCTCCTCCCCCAAAATTTTAGGTGTCTGGTGCCTTGGCTGTAAATTTTAAAGGACTTCACTGACACAAATTCTTTCTTTTTTTGGTACTGGGAATTGAACTCAGGAGCTTGTGCCGCTAAGCTACATCCCCAGCCCACAAATTCGTTTTTTGTTTTTTTGGTTTTTTTTTTGTCCTTTTGAGACAGGGTCTCACTTTCTAGTTCAGGCTGGTCTTGAGCTCACTTTGTAGCCCAGGCTGGTCTTGAACTCTGCAACAGTCCTCCTGCCTCAGCCTCCCAAGCGCTGGCATTATAGGCGTGTGCCACCATGCCCGGCTTCCTTTCTTAAGGCAAGATTTGATAGGGTTGTTGTAACAACAAGCAAGTGCAATCTGTCACTAGGTGAGTCTCCCAAAAGCAAGACAGTACCAGCCTGGGATCCCTTCGCAGCACAGAGAGGACACCTTAGGGTTGCTTACCCCAGTGAGAATAAATCCCGCATCTTTGTGGACTTGGTTTCTTTTGCTTAGAAGCTTTGCTTTAAAAACAAAAAATAAAGCTTCATGGTTGTAGTAAATATATCCCTTCTAGGAGTGGTTTGCAGAATTACCTTTTTATTATTTATTTATTTATTTATTTATTTTTTGTTTGGTTGATTTTTTTTTGTTTTTTTTTTTCTGGTACCAGGAATCGAACTCACGACCTCACGCTTGCCAGGCAGGCTCTGTGCCGCTGAGCTAAATCCCCAGCCCCCAGAATTAACTTTTTAAAAAAGACTCAAACACAGAGAGAGTTACATTTTGCAAGCTAATCCCCCAAAATGAATTAGCTATTTAAGATCATTTTCTGGCTGAAATTCATTTCAATTGTGATTGAAATCATAAAGGACATAAAAATTACCTGAACTCAGGTTGTAACCAACTTTAGCTTTGTAAAAAGGGGAATGAACAAGTGAAAATGTATATAATTTCTAAAATTAAGAAAAAAATGTCAAGCCAGGTGTGGCAGCACATGTCCATAATCACAGCCGCTCAGGTGGCTTTGCAAGCTTGAGGCTGGCTGAGGGCAACTTAACAAGACCCTGACTCAAAATAAAAATTTTTGGAAGGACTGGGGGTGTAGCTCAATGGTAGAGCACTTGGCTAGCATGTGTGAGGCCCTGGTTCAATCCCTAGAACACCAGGAAAAAAATACTTTTTAAAAAATTGTTCTGGCCTTTTGACCTTTTTGAAAGGTGTCATTTGAAAGCCAGTTTTTCATTTTAATCAAGTCAAATTTATCCATCTTAACTTCATAAAAAATTTTGTGCCCCACGAAACCTTTACCTGTTCCAAGGTCACGAAGCTGCTGTGGGTCTCTGCTCTGTTTAGCTGATCTGTCTCTCTTTCTCAGCCAGTATCAAAGTCTCTTGATAGCTAAATAATAGACCTTGGTTTCTGATAGTGCTACTTCTACTGCATTCTTCCCTTTAAAGGTTGTTTTAGGTATTCTCGAGTGTACTTCTTCATTAAATTTTGGAATAAGTTTATTTTTGTCTCATAAAAAACTTTTGGGATTTATTTGTAAGAATTGCATTTAGCCTACACATTGATCGGAGAGAAGAGACATCTTAATAGGTTGAGTTTTTAAGCCATGAGTGGAGTATGTCGCTCACCTTGTGCGGGTCTCCTTTTCTTTCATTTACCAGTGACTTGTAATTGTCAGCATACAGATCCTTAAGTGTTTTGTTTATACAAAATATTTTACTTTATTTGTGGTCATAAAGTATATATATTTATTCTTTAAATTTCCATGTATTCACTGTTAGTCTATGGAAATGTGGTTTGTTTTTGTATTTTTATCTTGTATGCTGTAACTCACTTACTAGTTCTAGGAGTATTATTTAGTAGATCCCTTGAGATTTTCAGCATGTCATGCCATCTCCAGGTCGTTTTATTTTTTCCCTTGAGATCTGTGTGCCTTCGATTTCTTTCTTTTGCCTTCTCACAGTGATTGGAACTTCTCGTCCTACACTATGCTGATTAGGGTTGTGAGGGTGGGCAATCTTTCCTTTTTCCTAGTCTCTGTGGGAAAACATTCAGCCTTTCACTACTAACTAGAATGTTACTAGAAGGTTTTAAAATATGTTCTCACTGAGGGTATAGCTCAGTGGCATTGTACCTGCCTGGCAAGCACAACGTCCTGAGTTCGATTCCCAGTACCAAAAAAAAAAAAAAGAAAAAGAAAAAGAAAATATGTTCTCTTTATCAAATTGAGGCAGATCTCTATTTATAGTTTGCTCAGAGTTTTTATCATGAATGAAAGTTGTATTTGGTCATGTGTTTTTTTCTGAGCCCTTTGATATGATCGTATTTTTCTTCATTAACCTGTTACTGGTTGTGAAATACTGAACCAGCCTTACACACCATGGAAAGATTCTCACTTGATCATGATGTATAATTCTTTTTATACTTTTCTATATTTAATTTGTTTATACTTTATTGCGTATTCTTTCATTTATACACATGAAAGATACTGGCCTGTACTTTTCTGTTTTTCTGTTCTTTTCTGATTTTGGAATCAGGGTAATACCGGTCTCCTAAAATGAGTTGAAGCGTGTACCTCTTCTTCAATTTTCTAAAGGAGATTGTATAAAAAATTCCTTTTGATTCTTCTTTAAATGTTTATTAAGATTCTTCAGTGAAATGATTTCGGAATGGCAATTTCTTTCCCTTTTCCTTTTTTTAAATTATAAGTGAATTTCTTTAATGGTTATAGGTCTATTGAGTTAGCCGTTCAATTTATTTTAAGGTTGAGTTTTGGTAGTTTGTGTTTTCTAAGAAATTAGTCTATTTCTTCTCTGTTGACAAATTTATGACTGTAAAATTATTATATGATTCCTTTATATCTTTCTAATAGCTTCAGGATCTATAGTTCATCTCCAGTATTAATTTGTGTCTTTTTTTTATCTTTGTTGGTCTTGCTAAAGACTTGCTAGTTGTAGCCATCTCAATCCTAGTGATGTTTTTAATTTCATTGCTGTCTTTCATTTCATTTTGTCTTTCTGTCCTTCTGCTTACCTTAGGTTCATTATGCTACAGTGTTTCCATTTCTCTCAGCCTTTGCTATGCTCCTTCTAAAGTGGGCAGAGGGAGTTCTTAGCATCTCCTCTCATGGGCTTTAGACCCCCCTGAGTCACAGCCTCTGTTATCCATTCCTAAGTGCTAGAGCAGCACAGCACATCCTCAGGCCTAGGAGAAGTACCCTCATTGTCCTGATCCAACATTCCGTTTGCTCTCATTGGTTACATTTCTCTCTAACTTCTTGCTGATACAATCTGGCAAGTTCCTATGACTCATCAATGTGAACATTATCTCTTTTGGGAGCAAATTTGGCAACGATCCTGGATTGTGCTGCAGTCTTACTCTCCATGGCCCTAGAGACAGTGAGTATTGGTGATGGTGGGTCCTTCCTTTTTAGGTAGCCATCCCCACATAAAGCCATTGAAATATTTTATGTAAGGGAATGCTAGTTTTCTTATAAGGTAGAAATGACTGTTTCTGATGTGAAGAAATGTTCAGAGATGTCAGCAGCTCAGGGTTCTTAGTTTGGTGTCTGTCCAAGGGCTCCCATCTCAAGTTCCTATTCCTTCCTTCCCCACCAGAACTTTTAGCTTATTTCCACGGACTTCGCATGAAATTACTTGGCATGTAATTCTGCAACCTCTTTATTCAGGCCCAAGTCATGTCCTTCAAAGCCTTGTAAAATAATTCCTTTAAAAACAACGTAGAAACTTTCAGATCTCACATGCCTTGAGATTTCAGAGCACTAAGCTAGCTTGCTTGCTCCCTTCTTGTCTTTTTTTTTCTTTCTAGTTATTTTTTGTGTTGCTGAAACAAAATGCCCGACTCCCAAAGTTAAAGGAGGAGAGGTTTATTTCATCTCACAGTTTGTAGAGGTTTCAGTTCACAGCTGTCTGGCTCCAAGGCAGGGTGGAGTAGCAGAGGGGCATCGCAAAGGAGAAACAGTTCGTGGCAGTCAGCAAGCTACAAGTGAGCATCAAGCAGTGAACGACAATCAAGAACCTCTTTCTGTCCCTTACATCTTATCCTTAGGGCAGGTGGCACTCACACCCAGGGTGGGGCACCCTTAATCCTACCCAGAGCTATGCCAAACCAGTCAGTGGGCTGATTTAGTAACCACACACCCTTAATCCCAGCACGATATTCTCTAGATCCAGCCACCTTAGAAAAACCCCACCTATGCCCACATGAGGTTTTAGGGGGACATCTAGACATAAGCCATTATACTCCCTCTCTCTGTTTTTCTTTCTCTCTTTCTGTTCCTCTCAGGTCTCTTCAGCATAGTCATAGACTTTGAGTTCACCATGATGCCACAACCTTTTAGTGTCCCCAGCTGCTCTCTGTCCCAGTGCCTAGCTGCCCGTTGGCATCCAGTGTGATACTTTGAATAATCATGACTCCACAGCGCGTTACCAGCCAGCAACAGGCGGCTTCTGGGGTAGAGCCTATAGAAGTCACCTTCCTGGAGAAAGCCAGAGACGGGATTAAGTGGTGGGAAAATAGAACACATTAGTAGATTATTCTCCCCTCCGTGGATGCACTCCTGGTAGGATGCCAAGGCATCCAAAGGCTGGAGCTGTCCAGGGTGCATCAGAGGCCCCTGAGCTGCTCACAACGGGCCGTGCAAAGGCCCCTAGACCAGAGTGTGAAAGGGATCACACTGTTTTCTTCTGCAGGGAGATCCTTGAACTGTATTATCATATTCTGAAATTATTTTCAGAAACAGTCTATGCAAATACATTTGTAGAATAAATTTTGTAAAATTATGTTGTTGAAGGTCTGTAGTATATATGTGTTCTAGCTAAATTGGTGACACTTTCTGTTTACGATTTGTATAATGTACTTCAGATTCTTTGATTGTACAGTGGGTTCTACTAAGCAGAATTCAGAATAGGATTTGGAAAAAGCTTTTTTTTCCCTCGCAGCTATGTTAGGGGTAGGATGTCACCCGAACACCACTAACAAAGTGAGCACATATGCAGCCACAGGCACGCCTCATTCTGGTGAGCATGTCAGTCTGAAAAGGAAATTTACATTTCTGTAGTGTGGTCTGCTAACCACACCTACCACTAATTTTAACAAAGAAAGTCTCCACTGAAAGAAATCCAGAGACTTGATTTTTTGAGGAGGTGGGGGTACTGGGAAGTGAACCCAGGGCTTTCACACTGAGTTACACCACCGAGCACAGCCTCACAGGCTTGACCTTGAGCTAATAAAGTGTTCTGTCTTCTCTCTCCCCTTGCAGGAGGACAACAGTTAGTTTTGTGGCTTACTGCTGCTCCACCCAGTGTCTGCAGACTTTCGACCTGCTGAGTTGATAAACACTCATGAGCCTCAGGAGTGCTGCCAGCTTGCTGCTGCGGCCACCTCCCTGCGTGTCAGGCGCTGCGTGCGCCAGGCGGGAGAGTCCTGCGGGCTGGAATAGGCGCTTCCATCCTGTCCCGTGCAACACGGGGCCGCAAGAGCTCTCTGGAAGTGTGATCGGGCGTCACAGCCGAAATGCCTTCACCCTCCTCACGAGTCAGAATACATCCTCCCCCCAAACTAAGGACATTTTGTCTTCTGTGTTTTTCTTTTATGTGTGTCTCATACATAAACTGTTCAGTTTGATAAGCCTTCCCACATCTAATTTAAAGCAAGTTGCAGTTCCCTGAAGAACTACAATTTGATAATATACCCACATTAACTTCTGAACAACATACCTCCGGTGATATTTCTCTTCTCCTTCTTTCCCCAGAGAATTATTTCCTGGAGAGCTTGCTCTCCCTGGTTTCTCCAGTGGAAACTTGTCAGTTTTTAGCATTTCAGCAAACGCAGGCCTCAGTCCTCTTGCGAGGCTGGGTGGGGCATCCAAGCTGGCGGGAGAGTGAGACTCCCGAGGAGGCGCGAGATCCCAGAGCCCACGCCCTCTGCAAAGTACAGTCTTGTTTACGAGTTTTGCAATGCATTAAGAGGCTCTGGAGAGAAGTTTTAAAAACAAAAATGATGATCATGAAATGCACTCTTATTTTAATAGATCAGAGAAAACAAATTTTTGAATCTTTAAATTTCCTGATGAGACTTTTTTTTTAAATGCATGGGAAGTTTAAAGTATATTTGATTCTTTAAAAGATCTGATCCCTTTCTTTTTAGATGTATTTTCCACATAATAAGAAAAGGGGGAAAACTCCTGCCAAAAGAAGACCTGCCTTGTTCTTGTTAGATGGGCTTATGATTCAGTTTATACTGACTGAAATATCATAAGCATGTGAAAAACTGGCTCCAGCTACTTCTGCTGCTAGTTTTTAGTAGAGCGATTCTAAGTTCAGCCTGTGCACATCAGCTTATTTACCCGGTGTGTAAGGTCGTGTTCATTTTGGTTCATGTGGAACATACTGTTGTCCAGATAGCGCAGAGAAAATACAGAGAAAGCAGGACCATGTTCAGCCTTGGGATTTTGCAAAAACCAGAAAGTCCATAAACAGAAAGCCCGTGAACCTCCCCCTCCAGAGAGACACGCTCCTCATGAAAGAGTCACGTATTTCTGCTGTTCCTCTAAAAGGATGGTATTTCAGTGTTTGCTGCCAGATGTTCATCTACTTGCTGTGAAGTGATTCTTGTACTTTTAAAAAATTTTTTAGTGATACAGTTTTATATAAGGCAGAACTGAAAGAAGAACCCAGAAGGTTTGCTTGGTAGAAAAAAAATTATTTTCAAAAATTTTCAGATGACAGAAATTTGGTTGGCAGCATTTTATTAGCTGCTCTAACTCTGCAGTGCTAGGCTCTCACAGTGCCAAAAATCCTACATAGTTACTGACAAATGTGTGATCTCTTTACAGCCGCACCACCTGCTGCCCGGAAAGCAGACTGTCCACGTAGACTGGTGCAGGCAGAAAGTTACCATGTGTTCCAACTGTATCGCACTGTTCTTACTTCCTCCTGTCCCTTTCATAACTTGGTCTGCTCAGCCTTAACATTTCAAAGGCGTAGAGTATAATAGGAACTAAAGATCTGTGTCCAAATGGACTGTTTCTTTCATCCTTTGGAATAATTGAAGTTTTGATATAACCCCTCCATGTACATAAGTTGGCGGCTGACCAGTGTGGCATGAAACTTCACACATGTGCTTCAGGACTAAGTGACTGCTACCCATCACTAAAGTGACAGTAAATATATTGCTATATCTTTCTGTTTCACCTGCTTCCCATCATGTCTTCAAATGGAGCTATGAAATGTGCTACCCTGACATTCAGGAATTCTTGTTGAGATAACGAATGGATATTAACTTGTTTGAAATTTTATAAAGATCCTTGTACGCCAGGCATCCTCTCTCTGTCTGTGATAAACTGTTGAACACCTGCAGCGGGCTGGATGGACAGTCCGCCTTTGGGCAGTCCCCACGTTAACCCTTGGGTGCAGCACCTGGGCTTGATGGATGAGAAATGCAACTTAAAACATGACTGGGTGCTGTTCATTATGGAAATTCTGTGTGAGATTCGCTGATGTCATTCTTAAATTTTTGATACTATAAAGGAGTGTTCTTGACTACAGAAAACTTGCCTACATGCTGTGTATTTGAATTGTCTCCAGTGCTTTGCCACAAAAAGCAAATCTAAGGCTTCTTTTTCTTCTCTTTCTTTCCTTTTCTTTTTTCCTCATTTCCTCCTTCCTTTCTTTCTCTCCTTTCTTTCTCTTTTCTTTCCTTCTGTCTGTCTCTGTCTCTGTCTCTCTTTTTTGCCAGTACTGGGGATCAGGCCAGGGCCAAGTGCATGCTAGGCAAATACCCTTACCACTGAGCTACACATCCTCAACCCCTGTGTGTAGTTCTGTTAAGCAGTCATTACTCTGGGTGGAAAAATACTTCATGCAGTAGTTGTCTTGGGGCGGGGAGGTGATCTACTTGGAAAGTATAGTCTGTTCCAGGTAAGTTTGCATCAGTGAGCTCATGTGCGGTTGCTTAGTGGTACGTTTTAAATAGGATAGCCACATGAGGCCAGGCTTTCCTGTGATGTAGGGCCCAGGGTCTGTTAGGGCTTAGATCAAGAATGAGCCTCAGAACTCTCGTGCTCACAGGTAGAGCTTTTGGAAAGCAAATGGATCGTGGAGGCACTGTACTCATCAGTGGATGAATTCACTGATGAAACCACCGGAAAATGTGCCGTCAAGAGGTAGGGCCTGGTCAGGGAAGGGGCAGGCCGCTGGGTGTGCCCTGGAAGAGTGTATCTCCCTCCCAGCTCCTCGGCCCCTGCTTCCCGACCACCATGATGTGAGCAGCTGCCTCTACCAGAACCTCCCACCATGCCCTTCCTGCCGTGGAGCCAGCTGATAATGGACTGAAAACATGACCTGAAATAAACCTCTCCTCCTTTAAGTCTTGGGTACCAGGGATTTTGTTTCAGTGATAAGAAGGTGACTGGGACAGGGCCCGTATTAGTGAATCGCCCTGTCAGGGTTCTTCATGTCTAATTGTTATCCTACCCCACGTCTTGGCAACATAACACTGTGAAATAGATGAAATGTTGTATCTTCAATTAATGTATATTTTTTTATCACACTTTAATGTTTTTTCAAGTATGCAAGAGCCCCAGGTGGTAGAGGATCCACTCTGGCTAACAGAGAATAGTGAACTTATTTGTTTGCTGTTGGCCCCTCCTCTTCTAGAGGGGTGTCCATTAACGACCCTTCCATCAGTGCACCCAGCATTCCCTGAAACTTCTCACACTCAACTTGACTGGTTGAATGTCCATCTGGCATTTATTTCACATTACGTATTACAAATTAAAATGTTTCGAGTCTGAGAAAAAAAAGCCTTCAACACCAGTTGGCTTATAGGTTCTGCGTGTATTTTTTCTTAAAATACATGCCATTTCATTATCTTTAGGAACTTTCAGAGTCAGCTTTTAAAATGATTAATTGTGAAGTTAGATTTCTCTGTCCTCCATTGAAGAATTTGACATTCTTACATTTCTACTATAAAAATCTTAAACACAATACATCACCTCAGCAGAAATCAAAATATTTTATTCAGATGATTTATGAAAATGGATTCCTAACTGGACCAGCACTAATGCAATCTGATGTAATTAAATATGGAGATAGAAATTCATTTCAGAGTCTCATAAATGCACCGTCTCGTAGAATCTCATTTAGAAGTTCCTTTACACAACACTGACCATTTTGTTTTGCTTTTATTTTGGTGATTTTCATTCACCCCTGCTTGCTACTAATGAGGCTCTGCTACGTCTCTCCATGAATCCAGTGAATCTGGCCTTGCCTTCAGAGGGGATTTTTATAAAGCCCATACACTTGAAAATAGCCCTCTTTTGCCTAAAAATCACTCAAATCTCCCTGCTCCTACCCAGGAATTACACCCCATGTCATCAGCTAAGAGATCTGAAAGAGGTGCCAGTATCTCTAGAAAAGGGATTGATCATCGCCAAGCGACTGTTAACCTCAGTCAGGAAAAGAGTGTGCCTTGCAGCCTAAGATGTGCTCTTTGAAGCTCAACTGTATGGTCCCTTGCACTTCAGAGACAGAAAAGTACTGACAGCTAGTGTGCCTGGGCAGAAGGTGGAGCTTTTGGAGATGATTTCTGTATGTACCTAAGAGAATTACAGGGCTGCTGGGGTTTTTCCCACAGTAGAGTGGACTGTCTGCGCTACCCATGCTAAAGAGTTCCACATTTAGTTTCTCATAGAAATCCAAGATACATGTATGTAATAAGATCGCCTCAGACTGCTTCTGCCCTCTGAAAAATTATGGCAATCTTTGGAGTGTGTTCATTGTCTACAGTTCATACTCTGTCCAGTTTGGTTTCCTGTTGGTAGAATGATTGCTGTTTATAGAATACTTGACCTTGAACTATGTGAGTGCTCAGAAATGTCAACAGTGGTGTCTATTTTAAACTCAATTCATTTGAAAAAGCATTCATTAAGGCCAGTGCATGTGGTAGAGAAAGGAGCTCTGAAAACTGTCCATCCCTCATAGAGCAAGGAAAAAAATTGGCTCAAAATGTCAGAATTAGTGTTTTTTTCACAGTTCTGGAAATTACAAAAGCTTCAGCAATCTGAGCAGTATTTATTCAAGAAAAATGCCTGGATCTAGGCATGAACAGTGAGCTTTGTGATGTTCTAACTTGCCCTACTTCTGTTCCCCCTTCTACCTCTGCTGCATCTTTGAAAACCAACAGTACACAAAGGGGAAAAGCAGCAGCCTGGAAACCAGAAGAGGAGGAAGAAAGGGATTGGGGGTTCTTTCAAATTCCTCATTCCCAGAGAGTTGTCATTTGACCTGTCTGGTGGTTCCCTGGAAGACTGGACTTGCAAGACTCTTTTTATCTTCCTTGATTGGAGCTTGCCTGGTGAGAAAAGGCTTTTCCTCAGGGAAATTTGCTGGAAAAGTCTCAGAGATAAGTGATTAACATACAACTGCTTGAGGCAGTGGGTAATCCTTGGAGCAAAAGATAGTTTCTAACCAAAATCTTAGCTGGAGAAGGAGGCTTCTATAAGTGTTTTGAAAAGGCCTGGCCTTCCTCGGGATTTGATAGTCATGCACATATGTAGGACTTTGCACATGCTGGCGGGTGTACTCTTCCTTGGAAATGTCCTAATTGCATGCTAAATGCTTACGTTAAAATGACCTTGAGATTCTGCACAATCAGAAAGTGAAGCCAAAGGCAGAGCTATCACCTTTCTAGCTGAGCATGGAAATAGTGCACCACCCCTCAGAGCCCTCAGCATTGTGGGAAGACGTGCTGGCTTCAAGTAGAGAAGCTTCTGTGAAATTGTTAGCCTATCACTAAACTACCTGAGCAGAGACTTCCGTGTCATACATTACAAAGAATATAGACCTCACTGAATTAGTTCAAAAACTCACTAAAACAAAACACATAAAAAAGCCCAGCAAGTATAGCAGACCCTTAGCAGGGAGGTAAGTAAATATGGTTTGCAGAGCTACCACATTATTCTTTAAACTGTCCAGTTTTACACACACACGCAAAAGTATGAGGCATGCAAAGAAACAAGAAAGTACACAGGGGAAAAAGCAATCAATAGAAACTGCTGAGGAATTCCAGACATTGGACTTCCAGACAAAAACTTTAAAACAGCTATTTTAAATATGCCAAAAAAACTAAAGAAAAACCAAAACTAAAGAACTAAGAGAAGATATAAAGATGATGTCCAGCAGCATAGAAAATATTAATAAAAAGATAGACATTGTATAAAGAGAACCAAATATAAATTCTGAATTTGCAAACACAGTAACTAAAGTGAAAATTTCACAAGAGGTGGTTAAGAGTAGGTTGGAACAGGCAGAAAAAAATCAACAAACAAATATACATAGGTCAATTGGATTATCTATTCTGGGAAACAGCAAGAAGAGGATAAAGAAAAATGAACAGAGCTTCAGAGACATAGGGTGCCCCATGAAGCATACCAACTTACATATAATTGGATTCTTAGAAGGGGAGGAAAGAAAAAGACATTAGAAAAAATAATAGAGACTTTGATGAAAAACATTGATTTACACATCCAGGGTACTCAATGAGTTTAATCAGGGAAAACACAAATCTTGGATGACTAGACACATAACTACACTGTCCAGATGCAAAGAGACAATCCTGAAAACAAGGGAGAAGTGACTTCTATACAAAGGATCCTCATCAGAAGCCATGGAGGCTAGAAGGTTATGGGATGACATTCAAAGAGCTAAAAGTAAATAACCATCAAATGTTAATTCAATACCCAGCAAAACTATCCTTCAAAAATGAACATGACATTAGTGCACTCCCAGATAAAAGAATTCATCAATGGCAAGTCTGTCTTACAAGAAATTATAAAAAGTCCATCAGGCTGAATTGAAAAAGTAATAGCAACTCAAATCTACATGAAGAAATAGATGCTAATACAGGTAACTATATGGTTAAATACATGACAGTATATTTGTTCTTAAGTCTTTTTGTCCTAAGAGACAACTGTATAAAACAGTAATTACAAATCTGTGCTAAGGGGCACAAAATAAAAAGTGGGTATGACAACAGCACAAAGGATGTGGGAACAAATTTACATAGGAACAAATTTTTTTGAAATTCAGTTGATTCAAATCTAAACAGGTTATAAATTTAAAATGTTAATAAAAATCACCAGAGAAACCAGTAAGAATTATCTTTAAAGTATGTATAGTAAAAGCTACAAAAAGGGAACTAGTAAAATGGCACAGTAGAAAAATACTAACACCAGAAAATGCATGGAAAGAATGTAAGAATAGAGGGACACAAAGACAGAAGGCATAGAAAATAAAATGGCAGCCTGAAATCCCACTGCATCTGTAATTACAATAAATATAAGTGGTTTAAACACTCCACTTAAAAGGTAGATGTAGGAAAATGGGTAAATATCATAGTCCAAATACCTGTAGGAGAAACACTCCCCCTTTTTTTTCAGTACTGGGGAATGAACCCAGGGCCTTTGCACCATGCTACATCACCGGCCCATTTTCATTTTTTATTTGGGACAAGATGTCACTAAATTACCCAGGCTAGCCTGAAACTTGTGATCCTGGCTCATCCTTTCAGTGCTAGGACTGTAGACACTCTATCACCATGCCCAGCTATGAATTAGATTTAATGATAAAATATGTTTATAGTAGTAGGTGAAAAAAAGATATACCATACAAAAATAGACCTGGAGTCAATACCAGACAAAATAGTCTGTATCTTTAGATAAAAATTGCGACTAGAGACAAAGACATTATGTAACTAGAGGATCAGTCCATTAAGAAGACGTACACCATATGTATACCTAATAACAGAGGCCCAAAATGCATGAAGCAAAAAAAAATTGGAAGATGAATAGACAATTCAACAATAATCATTGTTCACTTCAATGCCTCACTTCCAGTAATGGATAGAATAAGACAGAAGGTCAGCAAATAAGTAGAAGATTTGAACAATAGTTTAAGCCACATATACCTAGCAAACAATTGTAGAACACTCCACCCAATGATGGTAGAATGTACATTTCTGGGGTAAGTCATTAAATATTAATATTTTAAAGGAATAGAAATCATACAAAGTATGCTATCTGGTCAGAGTGGAATGAGATTACAAGTCAGTAACAAAGAAATTGGGAAATTCACAAATATGTGGACATTAAGCAATACAATCCTAATTAACCCAATGGGTCAAAGAAGAAACACAGGAAAAATTTGAAAGTTCCTTGATATTATTGAAAGTGAAGACACAACATACCATAATTTAGGAAAGATACTGAATCAGCATTTAAAACACAATGTATAGCTATAAAATGCCTATGTTGAAAAGTTTCAAATTAATAGCTAGCCTTCAACCTTAAGAAACTAGGAGAAAATAGTAAATTAAAAGTAAGCAGAAGAAAGGAATAGTAGAAGTTAGAGTAAAAATAAATGAAGTAGTAAGAATAATAGAGAAAATAAGTGAGACAAAAAATTGGTTCTTAGGAAAAGATCAGCAAAAGTAACATAACCCTTAGCTATACAAGGAAAAAAAAATAGAGGATACTCAAATTACTAAACCAGGCTTGAAAGATTACTACCAATATTACAGAAACAAAACAATTATAAGGGAATTTTTGTGTCCACCGATTAGGGACTTTAGATGAAATTGGAAAAGTTATAGAACCAACTCAAGAAAATTTAAAAAATTAAACCTGACAACAAATCAACTTTATTTTAAAACAACAAAGCTTTCTACAAATAAAAGTCAAGGAAGAAATATCTTCATTGGCAAATTCTACCAAACATTTAAGGAATATTTAAAAAACCAAAAGAGGAGAATACGCTTCCCAATTCATTCTCTTGGGCCAGTGTTACCCACATGACAAAATCAGGAAAAGAAAAGAAAGTTATAGCCCAATGTCACTTAATATCAAATTAATGCAAAAATTCTCAACAAAACACAAAACTGAATCCAGCAACTTATAAAAAGGATTTTACAGAAAATCATTTACCTTGAGAACACAAAGTTCAACATAACAAAAATTAACATACGTATTATTAGAGCGAGTGACAAAACAACATGATCTTCTGATGAACGGAAAGCATTTAACAGCTGACAAAATCTGACACCCTTTCTTGAGGAAAACATTCAAAAAAACTAAAAATGGGAGAACCTCAACAACCTGCAAAAGGACATTTATGAAAGAAATGATAGCTAATCTCAGCACTTTGGGAGGCTAAGACAGGAAAAAGACAAGTTCAGGCTCAGCCTGGGCGATTTAGCAACTTACTGAGACTCTGTTTCTCAAAATAAAAAAAGACGAACACTAAATTCACTCCCCAGTACTGCAAAAAAAGGAAGGCAGAGAGGAAAGGAGGGAGGAGAGGGGGGGAAAAAGGGAGGGAGGAAGAAAAGGAGGGAGGGAAAGGAAAAATGAAGGAAGAAAAAAGGAAAAAGAAAAAAAGAGAGAAAAAGAAAGAAAAGGGTTAGGGATATAGTGGTAGAGTGCTTGCCTAGCACACACAAGGCCCTGAGTTCAAGCCCCAGTACCAGAAAGAGAAAAAAAGAAAGAAAAGACCACAGCTAATATATGGGTGGTGATGAAATCCTGTCAGCTTTCCCCACTGACGTAAGGAATAAAACAAAGGTACCTCTCTTATGCCTTCTGTTCGTCTTTGTTCTGAAGGTTCCAGCCAGGGCAATAGACAAATTGAAAAAATAAAACAGCATCAAGATTGGAAAATAAGCAAAACATATTTCCAGATGACATGATCTTATATATAGAAAATATTAAG
This sequence comes from Chinchilla lanigera, assembly GCF_000276665.1. NCBI lineage: Eukaryota > Metazoa > Chordata > Mammalia > Rodentia > Chinchillidae > Chinchilla > Chinchilla lanigera. The sequence goes on from NW_004955416.1 coordinate 26,796,148, forward strand.
GGATTCACAAAACTATTAAAGCTGATAAATAATTTGACAAAGTCTCAGATAGACTATTATATAAAAATCAAGTGATTTGTATACATTGGAATGAAAAACCCAAAAGGAAATTAAGACAATTGCAATAGTATCAAAAAGGATAAAATACTTGGGAATAAATTGTTTAAAAAGAAGTCAAAATATACACACTAATCACAAATATCACTGAAAAAGCTAAAGATAATAAATATATATAAAGAAATTCCATCTTTATATATTAGGAGACAGTGTTAGGATGGTAACACTTTCTAAATTAATAAATGTGATGCAATCTCTATCAAAATACCAGCTGCACTTTTGGCAGAAGTCAACAAACTGATTCTAAAGCTATTGTAAAAATACAAGAGGCCTTGAATAGCAAAATAATCTTGAAGAAAAGTATAGGATTCACTATTCCCAATTTCAAAACTTACCGCACAGCCACGGTAATTAGGACTACATGGTACTGACATAAGGATGGACACAAAGTCAAATAGAGTTAAGATTACAGAAATCAGTCATTACATTTACACTCAATTTATTTTTGACAAGGGTTCCAAGACAACTCAATGAGGAATGTGCAGGTTTTTAAGTAGATAATGCTAGTGTGACAGTAATATGCAACAAAATGAAATGGACCCTTAATTCACATCATATGTAAAAACTGTCTTGAATGCACCATAGACTGAAAATATAAGAACTAAACAATAAAGCTCTTAAAAGAAAATGTGGGCATGAACCTTCATGACATTAGACTAAGGAATAGTTTCTTAGATATGACACCAAAAGCACCAGTAATCAAAGAAAATATAAATTTAACTTCATCAAAATTTTAAAATGTTGTGTCTTAAAAGACACTGACAGGAAAGTAAAGTGACAACTCACAAAATGGGAAAAAACACTTTAAACGTATTTGATACGGATCTAGTATCCAGGACATAGAAAGGACTCTTACAACTCAATAGTACAAGTTAAAATTCCAGATAAAAGTAGACAGGGAATTTTAATAAATATGTTTCCAAAGAAGATTGGATACAAATATCCAAACAGCATATGAAAAGGTGCTCAGCATTATCCATCAAGATGCAAGTCCAAATCAGGAGGTGCCACCTAACATCTACTCGAATGACTGTTTTTTTAAGGTGGTCAATAATAAGTGTTGACAAGAATGTGGAAAAATTGAAACCCTCAGGTACTGCTGATGGGAATGTGTGAACTACGTAAGGCTGGCTCAGCTGCTGTAGAAAAGAGCCTAGCATTTCTTTAGATTGTGAAATTGAGACCATATAACTACCAATTCCACACCCAAGGACCTAAGAGAATTGCAAACATGTTCAAAAACTTGTACATGAATTTTCTTAATAACCAAAAAGTAGAAACAACTCTAATGCCCACCAATGGATGATGACTAAGCAAAATGTGGTATATCCATGTGATGGAATAGTATCCACACTACACATGTGCTGCACATGACACATGCTACAACGTGGATGGATCTTGAAAGCACTTTGGCATAAGAAGGTCATGAAAAGAGCTGTGTTTTGAACTACTACTGTTGAGTGTTTTACATCCAGAAAGGCAGTTGGTAGGTAGGTCATCCTAACAGGGAAAATCTGCCCTCTTTTATTTACTGTGCATATATTTCAGTCTCCATCTTCTTGTAGGAATTCTCTATGCTGTATCTGTTCATATAGTTTTTAACTCGAAGAGCCTTTTTCTTTCTTTCCTTTCCCCCTACTCAGTACTGAGAATCAAACCCAAGTGAACTCTACCACTGAGCTACATCCCTTGCCCTTTATATTTTTATTCTGAAATAGGTTTTCCTTAAGTTGTGTAGGCTGACCTCGAACTTACAATTCTGTGTGCTCTCTAGTAGTTGGATAAGGAGCCTTTTTCTGTTTAGAGAAGCAATTCTGCAGTCTAGAGGAAAAGCATGAAGAAAAAGCTTTAAAATTCCACTAATCCTCCCCCAGTTTTTGGTGATTATTTGTCTAGCTTTTCACTCTTTTAAAATGGACACACTTTTAAAATGTGGGTTTACTTAAATGGCATTTTGCATGCACAAGTTTTCTGTTTGTTCTGTCATGGTACTGGGAATTGAACCCAGGAAGCACTGAGCTACAGCCACATCCCTTTGTATTTTGAGACAGTGTCTCACTAAGTTGTCCAGGCTGGCCTTGCACTTGGGATCCTCTGCCTCAGCCTCCCAAATCACTGGGATTGCAGGGATATGCCACCACACTCAGCCCGAGCACAGCTTGTAACCTGCTTTCTTCACCTAGTATATCCTGAAAATCCTTAGCAAGTCACTGTATGATACCATACTTCTAATAACAGTGTTTAATATATTTTCTACTTATATACATATTTAACAATTTTTAATTAATTTTTTCATTTCTATTGTATTTGAAAATACCAATTTTTCCAGTTTCTTCTGCGTAGTCCCAATTTATGTGAGAAAGCAGATGGGAGATTAATTCTTTTATTAGCAAGTATCAGATTGCTACTACTGCTATAAACCACACATTACCAGTTTAGCTCTTTTCAACCAGAGTAATCTTGGAAAACTTTATGCTTTTATTTAATGTCAAATTCATTTGTGACTAGAACCTTAAAATACAATTTAGCTCAAAGTATACTTTTCTATTTGTGTAACTGGGGTGCCACGGCCTTGAAGAGGTTCCAGTCAGGGCTTTCGCAGAGTTATTTCCATTCAGCATATTGTTCCGGGACAACAAAATCAACTGGGGCTTGATCTAGTCAGCTTTTTGCTTAATGTTAAATTCACAGCACTGATTTACAACAGATTCATGGCCACAACATTAATAGTTTGCTTGTTAATCCAGGATTGCTGCAAAAATGAGATGTGGGATCTCACTTTAGTTAAATCCTGCAGCTCAGAGGAAGGTGTGGAGATGCCAGGGCAGCAGCTAGGGAAGAGCTGGCCGCACCCTGCTGGAGTTTCCATGGCTGAGACACAGCAGGCTTAGCACGTAGAGTGATCAGCTTAAGTGGAGAAAAAAGAGGTAGAGCAAAATGGCTGATCTGAATACCACCACTTCAGGAAGAAGGCATTTAAGAATAAATGAGCACAGTTTTATCAGTGCCTATCTTCCTTCACCCTCTTTTGCTTTAACAATATGTCCCTACTTAGTGGGAGAAAGTCCAAATTTAAGCAAAGAAATGTTGTATATTGATTCCCTCGACATTCTTTCTCTGCCTCTCCCAACCACAGCCCTACGGAGTGCCTCGATGTTGCCTGGTACCCATCACTCACCTGCGGGCAGCTAAGACCGGCCTGGGTTCTGCCTCCACGCGCATGGTGGCAGCTGTTCTAAGAAGAATTGGAGTTTGGTGTTTAGAACACAGACTCTGCAATGAGCCAGCCTCTGTTTACCTGGTAGGAAGCTAAACTAAGTGCGTACTTGGAGATGAAGGTGCCCCGTGAAGCTGCGGGTCACTAAAACAAACCCTAACAGAAAAAGAGACCACATAGTTTCAGGAGGAAAGAGCCATGATCCTCTACCAAACAAATCCTGGAGTTGCTGTGCTTGGCAACAGAAGAGACTTGGAGAAATACTGAAAATCACTTTAAAGGTAAACATGGAAATGTGAGATTAAAGAGCAGAATTATCTGATACTACAAATATCAGAAGAAAGCAAGAAATAACTTGATTTTTGCCTGTGCCTGTGGCCACTTTCAGGAGCTGTCTTCACACGCCACCTTCCTTTGGGACACTCTTGCCCAGCTCCGTATCTCGGCACGGATCTCACTGGTGCATCTGACTTGGCATTTACCTCGGAGGGCTGGAAAATTCCTCAGATAGAATTCATCACACCCCGCCCCACCTCCCCCTCGGGCTTCTCGCAGGATCCCTGTGGGCCCCTTTGCCAAACCCGTAGCGTGCAACTGTAGCTCATTTCTCCTTCGGCCCACCCCTCTGCTGTGCTAGATGATTCCTGCTGTTTCTAAGTCAGTAGTTATTGACTTCAAAACCAGGAGTCATGGTTACCATAATTTGCACACTGCATTTCCACATTACCGATCCTAAGATAATCTTTATTTTGCTTGTACAATACAACAAAGAACTTTCCAGAAGACCATTTTCTTGCCATTGTAGCATGCATTTGAAAGCACGCTATCTGGTGCCTTGATTGCTTAAAGTCATCACCAGGGTTGGGTGACACAATGGGTACTTCAAAGGTTTAGCTAAATGACTGCTTGTATTGCTGACCTTCAGCTTCCTCAAAACAGAGTTTTTTAGTGCTACTTGAGCTAGCCAAAGGAACATACAAAGCATTTTCCGTAAGTGATAGCACAGTTCTTCTGAATGAAAGAAAAACTCCAAGTGGATCTAAAGTCTAGGAAGAGAGCCCACCCTAACTAGCAAAACCAGAGCGAATTCAGCACTAGTCAAATCCTAACACTTTTGTAAATTCTCTTTTAAAAACTCCTCCTGATCTCAGTTCGCTTTGTGCATAAGAAAAAGAAATTCGAAGTATAAATAATGAATGCCTACAATAAACACTATACCTATAATAGTGATGACGTTTGTGAAAGCAACCAGCCATGCTTTTAGACTTGTGAAGCGATGTTTTGGCTAGTTTTGGCCTACATAGAGGCTTAAGAACATTCAGACATGTATCTGTTACACGAAATAATCACTTCAGTTCTAAAAATACTCTCCTGCTACTAATTCAATTAAAAAATGCAGCAGGAAAGCTTAATTAAGCTTTCTAGGTTGTTAAAACTCTGCTACCAGAAAGGAAAAAACAACAAAAAAAAACATGTACTAGTCTTAGAGTCCCACAGTCACACGGCAGTAGACAGCAGATACATCACCAGTCTGGAAATGTTAGCACTGAGTCCCTCGCAGGAGATTTTTAGCAGAGAGAACCAAACACCAGGCAGCTGAGCAGGACCGGTTATAGCCATAAAGTCAGCCTTGGGGAGGATAGAACTGACAAGAGGCCAAGTTCCTTCAGGACATTTGGGGCTGGTTGAAACCATCCTACCTCACCTCGCTTTGATGATGGTGATTGATGAGATAAGTTTTAATTTTTCAGCACCTGGAGTTAACAAGGCAGACTTCACAGCATTAAAAACAGCAGAGAAGAAACTCCAACATCCTTTACAGACTGGCAGCGTGTCAGAAGGAACAGCAGGGAGCAAGGCGAGAGGAGACAGTGATCTCGTTCCCTTCCCGGACACCTTCAAAGAGAAAACACAACCTGCGGAAAGGCCGCGGGAGCCCGGAAGGGAGAATGTTCCTGGTGGGCTCCTGGAAGACCCACAGGCAGGGTCTGCTGCCGGCTGAGAGCTAGGAAAACAGCGCCCCCAGGAGACGAGGCTGGGAACCGCGTCCCTCCCCGAGGATATCTTTGAGATCCGCGGGCTTCTGCCCTCTTCCTCTGCCATGCCCTGTAGGGCAGAGGACAGCCGGGTGTGCCAAGCTGCAGAGGACCAGGCGACAGTGACAAACAGTCTCAAAGTTAGAGGAAAATCAAGGCTTTCCAGTGGGCAAAGCAACCAGCCCCAGCCTTTTGACAACACCACGTAACCCGTCAACAATGCTGGGATGATTGGGAGGACCGATGTTTCCACTCGCATTTGTTACAAAAGAAAAGTGATGCCAAAAGACCCTGAGAAGATGTAGTTAATATTTCACACATTGACTGTAAAAGTGTTGAGCTCACAACTCCATTCATTCATTCATTCACTGACTCACAGGCTACATCTCTGTAGCAGCAGGTTCTGTGTGCTAAGGTCTAGGGTGAGCGGTGAGGAGGGGAGAGGAGGACGTGCCTGGCATGTGCTGGGCCAGGGGACCCCAGCGTCACTCAGCATGGCAACTCATGGAGCAGGGCAGGTGGGGCTGCTGAGAGCTGCTAATGCCATTGTGAAGGCGGAGGTACGAAGCATCTTAGGCGGGTTGACATTCTGTCCCTTTTCGATTGAATGTGGCGGAGGGTGGATGCAAGGTCCCCCAGAGGCGGAGGGTGGGCAAAAGGGGGACATGACAATGACTCAGACTCAGCCAGAGCAGAAGTGTGGCGAAATGGACAAAGGAGGGATGGAGGAGAAGTAGGTAGAGTCTGCCTTGGGGTAGCACTTTCTTTTTGTAACAAGTGCTGGAGATGAGGGAGGGTGAGGGGACGGGAGGTACGCCAAGTCTCCAGCCCAGTCTTCTGCTCTCCGCTGCTCTCCATCTCATCATCCACTGCCCCTTTGGTTTTGATCTAGCCCCGTTCTCCTCACCAAAAGAGCATTCTCCCCGCTCCCTCCATATCCTTGTCTCTTCTGATCTGTCCCCACCACTTCTGACGCTGTACCTCTCCCGCATGGCACCCCGGTCCTCCTGTCCTCCCTCTGCAGGGCCAAGCCCCTTCTCCCCAGGGACTCTCCACATGGCCTGTGGGTGTCTCTGGTGCCTCCTTCTGCTGCCTTCCCTCAGCCAGCACAGTCCTCAGGACACTGGGCCTAAGATCTATGCGACCATTGGTCTCCTGCCATCAGTCACAGCTCCCACCCTGGCCTTCAGGGGCTGCCTGCTGCATGTTCAGGCCTGACCACCTCCCCCCGCATCCCCCGCAGGCCTGGCCTGTGCCCTCAGCCCCACAACAGCTCAATGGCCACTTCAGAAAAGGTGCTGGCTACAGTTGCACAATTCTGTAAATAGACTAACAACAGGCAGATTCTACCCTTACAGCAGGTGCGTTTTATGGCATGTAAATTATACCTCAAGAAACAAGCTAACTCAAGAAACCGCTCAGCATTTCTCCTCTCCTCCCCACGACTCCCACCTCCAAACCCGTGCCCTTGTCACCAGGGCCCCACCACCTGCCTCTGCTCTGAGTCACACTGAGTATTCCCTCTGACTAACTTCCCAGGTTCAGAAAGTTTCCACAGTTGGCCAATTCTCACGCACCGGGTATTTCTCAAACCACCTAGTTCTGCCCCTGCTGTCAACACACAAACCCCTCCAGGGCTCACGGGGTCCGTGGTTCCCAGCGTGGACACCTGGAGAGCTTTTGGGTATTTGGATGCTTTTTGGTGTCATGGGATACTAGGGCCTGCTGGCATTAGTGAGTGAGGAGGGTTGCAGGACAGCATCATAGAGCAAGGCATCCTTGGTCCTATAGGACTTTAGAATGTCCCATCTGCTTGCTGGCATGGAGCAGGAAGTCCACCTGCAGTAGCTTATCCTGGTGCAACTTCCTTCTTATATCAACTTGTTCCTCTGTTTTCATGAGTCTGTTACACAGAATGGCTCCCAATCATACCTTCTTATATTCAGAAATGTTCCTATCTTTATGCCAGGAACTGATCACTTCTCTATGTTTGGATGATGCCCTTTTACTTACGGACATGGGTTAGATGTCATGGTTGTGTCGCTTAGGAGCTACCTGGGACCTGACCCCTTCCTCCTGAGAGAGGGGCTTCCCCTGAACTTGACACCCCTCTAGGATGGGATTTCTCTGAGACTTTCCTGGGCCAGGGTCTCCAGTTGCCAGACAGCTGGCATTCCCAGACAACTCCTGCCCAGAGCTGGCACCACAATCCAGACTTCCTGGCACCAAGCAGCCTGGGTATTCCCCCTGTGTCAGGCCTGCTTTCTTACACAGGAGCTAAAAGGGGAGAGGAGCAGAGTGGGAAGCACCCCTTGGAATATCCTCACTCTGGCATGCAGGAGAATGAGGGTCCTGCCTCTTTCTCTCTGGTTGGCCATGGCTTTATAAGCAGCTATGTCCCCAGTAAGGCCCATTCCTTTTCTGTGCCAGCAATGGCTCAGACTCTACCCCAAGCATTGCGAGCATACAGGGCCACCCTGTGTTTATTCTTGGCCCTCAGTCAGACTTCTTCAGACCTCTTCCCTTCCACTGATCAGCAGCAAGCTCTCCCCTCCTCCACGCTTCTGAAGTTTGATTTGTAGCTCGCCAAAGATTTCCATCACCACTTCCTTCCTTAGTACGAGAGCTCCCTTTCTCCTCTCAGTACTTCCCACACAGTAAGTGAATGCAGGAGTGAGGTTTGGGTTCTATCAGTCTAGAAATATTTATTGAGTACTTATGATCTCAGGATGCTATTCTAGGCCCCACAGAGCAATATCCAAAGACAGTTCTTTACTATCTTAAATAGGATTTCTTTCTGTTAAAGAAAAACTCTTCAACAACCCTTGTTAACACCTGGACTTTATGCTGGACCATTGCCACGGGCACAACCACTGCAGTGGGACCTTCAGTGGTCAGAGCATTGTGACAGCTCCAAATACTGCTTGGGTAGGTGCAAATTTATAGGCAGAAAGCATACCAGGGTCCGTAGATGGGAAACTACCAAGAGGAAACACAAGAGAAAAGAGGAATACTGGCTACACCCACTTAACAGGATTCTGGCTGCAAGGGCCTGGGTGATCTGAAGGCAAGTGGAGGATGAGGAATTGATCAGATATGGAGGGTGGTCAGACAAACTGGCTCAGCTGTGTTCTTTGCCAAAACTGGATTTTGTCAGTAAAGTGCAGTGGGCCCAGAAGGTTGAGGAGCCAAACTAAAGCTTGGTCAAGAGGGACGTCTTTGTGTATCTATATGTGATGTACATAGGCCATGCACTGGAGATGTTCAGTGTATTCGTTTGGAAGGAAAGATGTTAGAAAAAGAGAACAGAGGGAGGGAAAAGCCCGTGCTTGTAATTGAACAAGGAGAAGCACTGTTCAGTTCTGCTATTTGCCCCAGGTGGGGCCATTGTGACACGACGGGTGGAGCCCAGGAGTCTGGGCACTGGCCAAGCGGTCCTCTCCAGGAAAACCCTCTGTGGGCTTGATGGAGCCCCCCTTGAACGTCCCCTCAGGACTCTGCTGTTGGATTGGAGAAAGCAGTCCACGTTGAGAGGAAGAGTGGGATCTATTCATCCACTGGGATCCTCTGTCTCTACTTTCTTAGATGGTGGGAGGGGTTGCATCTGGATCGCACGACAGAATGAACCCTAAACTGTCACTGCTCTGGGGACGCTCCCAATCTCACCACCATGGAGAGAAGGAAGAGGCTCTGTTTAGAAGAAACAGAGCCTTGGGAAAGGGGACACCCCTGAAGGAGACCAGACTCCTGTGTAATTCCAAACATCAAATGCCCCTCCAAAATGAATGAATGAACTCAGTGCTGAGGACTTCAGTCCAGTAGAGTGAAACGTGGGGGCTTCTGCTCACAGACTCTATGCAGGTCCACCGTGCCCTTTCCTTGCAGGGAAAGAACATAGCTGTGGCTGCTCCTGGAGAAGATTCCCTGGACCTTTATTCTCCATGCTTCTCCAGCAAAAATTGCCACAGCCAGCCAAAGCACCCTAGGCCACAGTGTGGCTGGAGTAATTGAAGGTGATGAGGTCAGAGGGCACAGGGCACCTCCACTCATTACTGGGAAAGGAGAAAGTATAGATGTGATGTTGTCAGAATGATGACCTGCACACACCTTGCAGATATAAAATGATGGCATTAATATGTCTTCTTGCTCCTACAAATAACTCTTCCATCTAACAAGAACCAAATAAGTTGTCCTGGTGAGGGGCATTCTGTTGGCCTTCCAGGCCCCAAGGTTTGTGGGAAAAATTTTTATCCCTCCTCAGAAAGCAGTGGCCATTCTTCCAGGTGCACCCACCTGGGCTTATCAGGCTTCTGGGCTCCTGGCCAGCTGCTGCTCTGTGGCTTAGATGCACCAGGAGTAGTGTCTTAAAAATAAAGACTCCTCCCTACTGAAGATCAGAAACAGACTTAATGAGAGTTCTTCGGATGAGACAAAGAGCAGATTCAAGATGTGGATCCCAATCCTCTACCCAAACCCAAGCTAGACACTCACAAGTGTTCATGAACTCCAATTATCCTTCTCCGTCTCTCAGGGCCCACCCTGCAGCCTCAGATCGGTGCATCTCTGACCCTCCAGGTGGACATCTAGGAGTCTGCACAGCTGGATGCAGCAGAACTGGGAAGATGAAGCACAGACCCAGGCTGCCTCTTTCTCTTGCCCGATAAGGTGAGCTGCTGTCTGGGTCCTTCCCTGGATGCCCCTGTCACTCACACATCTGTCAGTATCAGAGCCAGCAAACCCAAAGGCGTGTGTGGAAATCCATCCCCCAGGGATACCCTCCCCAAGTTGTTCACCCCCAGCTGTGGTGGGACCTTGAGCAGCATGAGGCCAGATGTGGGGAGTTTAAGAGCAGAGTGTATCCAGCCACAGGCCAGTGATGCTCAGAATGAGAGGAGACAGAGCTCAGAGCCTCATCGGGGCTCTGCCGGGACCCTTTGGTGTCTGCCCGCCCTCCACCTAAAAGATTTTATCTGCCTGGGAAACCTGCATTAATTAACAACTACTTTATGGCCCCACTTTTCTTGATCAAAGTATATATATCCTTCAACAAAGCCTCGGGTCAGGCTGGCAGTCTCTGGGGAGACGCTGCAGATCCCACCTGTAGCAGGTGTGCTGGTGGTGGTGCAGCGCCCTCATCTCCATGCTATGCTTCCAGGCCCTGCCTCCCCTTTGCTGGCCTCCTGGATCTGGGGCTCAGGTGTAGAAGGCTCCTCTGAGCTTTCATGACCCAGTGCAGAGCCAGAGAACTGCAGAAGCTGCAGAATGGAGGCCTGAGCCATTCTGTGGGCTGAGGGGGACTGGGGAAGTGCCACTCCCCAAGTCTCACCCATGAGGCACCCTACAGTCTACTGTCCCCAAAGTCCACAGGCACCCTTTGCCTTGTTTCCTGCTTTTGGCAAAGAGATACTACTAGGATTTTTCTGAGGAATAGTGGAATGTGCAAAGTATATAGATATATAAAGCATATATAAATATACAAAATACTTCCTGACTAAGCCTCAAAAGAATACCTTCCCCCACTAACCAGATCCTCCTCCCCTGCTGCCTGCCTTTCCCTCCCCTGGGTTCTGCTCATTCTTTATTTCTGTGTCTCCGGGGCTGGATGAGGTGAGGGAAGAGCGAGAGTGGTACAGGGAAGCCCTTCTCCTGTCCCCAGTCCGATTCACTCCCCAGGGCCTGATTCCAGCCTCCACCCCTCGCCTGCCAGGCCTGTGGCCTCCTTTCCTCTCCCTGTGGCTCGAGGCCCAGTTTTGGAGACGTTTGGCTGGCATGCACATCTAAGTGCTGAGACAAGTTACTTGCATGCCTTTAAACGCAAAACAAGGTCACACATCAAACTGCATCTCCTATGCAGGCAGGCCTCCACTCCCAGCCACCCGGGAATGACGTGCAAAGGATAAAAATATTAGTGGTGGGGCTAAGACTGCCCCCAGCCCAAGTTCCAGCCCCTTCCTCATTGATCGTGGGCTGGAGTCTCCGTTTATTTTTCATATGTTTGCACGTATATATAAATTCTATACCCTGGCTGGGGATAGAGTCCCACGATACAGTGCTTGCCCACCACGGGTGTGGCCTGGGTTCCATACCTAGTAGCAAACACACACGCACACACACACAAGCAAGTATAATGCTATACTATACATTCTACATAGTACAGTATTAGATTCTATATAGTACGATTGTGGGCACCGTACAGATGCAATCATGCTCCAGCTGTCTTTTTTTTAATCCAGTGTGACACTGCTGAGATGGAGCCACGGTAAGTTTTGCCCATGCCACTCCTGGACACCTGCTTGCTACCTGCACTCCTCAGAAATGACAGCACATGCTGCCTCCGGGGCTGGCCAAGGGGTGCTTTCCTTCCACATCACATCACGATCACTTTGGTGATCACCGAGAGAAATAGCAAGGCACATTTACCCGATTTTACACTGAGAGCTGCATGCTGGCTCAGGGAGGCAGTAAGGCTTTCAGTACAAGCTGATGCACAAGTGATGCTGCTCCCCAGTCTGGTGGTACCGTTGGTACCCTGACAAGTCCTCAGCACTCATGCTGGGAGGCTGCACAGGCATCCGGGGGTCCAGGCCAGGCTGGAGATTGTAGCTCCTGTTTCCCCAGCTGCTCGAGAGATGCTGCTGCCAAATGGTAAACACATGTTTAATCTGTGCTCGTCGAAAGCATCGCTAGGAACATGGATCTGACAGGCAGCATGGATTTCACACCACCGTCCACCTGATCAGCGGGACCCGCTTGACAGGAAGCTGGTGCCACTGTAAGTAGCAACCCCCCACGGGGGTCTTGTCAGGGGGGTACTTGGTGCCAGCCCGGGTGCTGTGCAAGAGGCTGTGGTGCCAGCAGGGACGTGGGGGAGCCTGGTGCTGCACCTCACTTCCCAGGACAGAGCTCTGTCTTCACAGAGGGCTGTTTGCTAAGACGTGAGTCATAAAATATCAAAGTGACAGGCACCAAACCCATCAGTTTCCATAATTCCCAAAGACCCAGGGAGCCTTAGGCAGGTGGCCCACAATAGGGGAACCTTCCTCTCTCTGCAGCAAGTAAAGTGTGTGTGGGGGTTTCCTCCCCCTCCTCCCTACCACAGTACTCATCCCTCTCCCTCTCCCTCCCCCTTCCTCTCTCCCTCCCCCCTTCCCTTCTCCTTCCCCCTCTCCTCCTTTCTCCTTC
>NW_004955416.1:26808834-26925558 GCF_000276665.1 Chinchilla lanigera
CCAGGAACACAGTAAGACACATCAGTAAGCAAAGATCCACAACCAGACACAGCCATAAGCCAGCCTGACAGCCTAGAGCTCTGAGGAAAAGTTCCTCTCTGAACTACAGAGTGGATTTTTTGGGGTTTGCATCCTCTTTGGACAGATTTCCTCTTCTTTTTTGAAGTGTGATCAAATTTTTAAGTTTTAAAAATTTATTACAATAATAGACACACTGCTGTTAATCCCTTCAACCCCAACCCTCACTTTGCACACACTGATCCCATCATTCTTGCCACTTTCTGAAGCAGTTCTGGGAGTCCTCTTTCGTGAGTGTCTTTATGAGGTCTGATCAAACATATTGTGAAGGCTCCCGCTGGGGGCCATCCAACGGAAAGCCAGGCTCATAAAAACACTGCAGTGTATCCTCACCCACCTTATTCACTGGATCTGGCACCCTCTGACTTCTGGCTCTTCCTCAAACTCAAAGTGGCCAGAAAGGTAAACATTTTGAGTCAGCTTAGGACACTGAGACAGCCACAACAAAAGACATAGTAAGCACAAAATCAAAATCAGACATAGCTATTATTAATAATGTTATTATTATTATTTGCACTAGTGGAGAACAGTCAGGTTAGTTTCTGGTTTGTTGTTCTCTCTCTCTCTCTCTCTCTCTCTCTCTCTCTCTGTGATTTCATTTTCTTTTTGCCCTGAGTAATAAGGCCTGTAAATCTTGGGCAGCCCTTACCAGAAACACTGGGAGGTAGGAGACTTCTGCAGCTCCTAGGCTTGCCAAGGTCTGAGCGCCCTTGTGGGGAAGATGTGAGGGTGGGCAGGCTGGGGGCCAGTTCTGTCCACACCCAGGGCAGACAAGTGGCCTTGGCCAGCAGAAAGCCTGCAACTCTGCTCTTCTTCCCAAGGAAAAAGCCCAAGGATGACCAAGGTCAAATTCCCTCCATTCCAGCACTGTGAGGTTAGAGCTGAAGATGAATTAATAGAAGCTACTGAAACGAATCTTCCTCTCGGCCTGAGTTCATGCCCAACACATGTGCAAGACTTGCACCGTTTGTGGGGGGCATCAGTGTCCCAGGACCTGTGTTTGTTCCATGTCCTGATTCCCTTTCGAGATACTTAGTTCACTCAGCACAGCGAATATGAGGGGAGGGACCCCAGGAAGAGGAAGAGCACGGGGACCCGGCAGTGAGGGGCTGGGCTGTAGTAGGCTGAGGTGGGGACCTCAGGGATCGCTGTTTGTCCCAGTCTAGCGAGTCCCTGCACTGCCCTGCCATGCACCCACCAAAACCCAATCAGGACAGTCTTGTAGCCTGGCTGTGGCTGTCTTTGTTCACCTTCCCGCTGTCCTGCCCAGCCGTGAGGTCTGGACCAGCCCACGTGGCTGTGATCAGGAACGGGCTGCCGCACCACGCGAGCCCAGAGCACTCCCCAGGGTCTTGGCCGGCACACACCAAGTCACTCCTTGAAGGGCTAACAGGAATCCTTGGGCATGTCACTTCGGGACCCCTGGTCACACTGTCGCAGCCACTCTTGTCCAGCCCATGAATGCCCTTAGGGCCCTGCCCTGCTCTGACGTCAGCACTAACTTGGTGACTGTGACTGCAGGTTGGCCTTGCCTTTTCTGTCCCACAGCGTGCAGGGAAGGAGCCATCAACCTTGTGCCCGCTATGGCCATGGCCGTCCTCGGCTGTCTTTCAGGGCTTTCCCTTTTGGGCTGCATGTCAGTCACGTGACTCCTGTGGCCAAGGCCATGTTAGCAAGCAGGGAGCAAGTAGGGCCTTAAAGAGTCCTGCTGTGTGGGGCACTCACTCCACTCTCTCTGCCATGGGGACATGCCTGGGCCGTCCTGTTTGCAGATGAAACACCTGGAACAGAGGTAGTGTCCCTGGCTCCTCAGCAGAGGCCATCATAGAGCCGCCAACAGCCAGGACCACTGTCCAGGTGAGGCCAGCTTAAGTAACCACCTGCAGACTCGGAGGTAAGCAATCGCTTATGGTTGCAGGCCAACGAGTTCTGGGGGGACCGATGCCCAGCATCACTGTAGCAATATCCCTGATACGGCTCCTGTCCGTGCCAAGAGGTCTCTTATCGGAGAGGACTTGGCAGCAGCCAATGAGGTGGTCAAGAAGTGCATGGTGCTTAAGTAAGGACTCCCAGATGCCACGCAGAGCTAACCCACACGCACACAGGAGGGGGCGGCAGCAAGCAGGGCAAGGCATGGGCTGCTTCGGCAGCTTTACGCAGCACCCATGGTGAGCGCCTTGGCCTTGGCCCCCTGCAGGGAAAAGAAGCCTGGTCTTGTTTCTTGGAGAAGAGTCCAGGCTCGAGTTTTTGCCCTGTTTGGGAGCATTTTGTTCAGTCTACCAAGGCAAGGAGCTGGGGATTCTTTAAAGCAGGGGCTGGGGTCTGCAAAACAAGGGCTGAGATTGGTGAGAAAATGGATGGGATGTGTCCTGACTCTCCTGGGGAGGGAGAGCAGGCCCCAAATGGGCGCAGCTCCAGCCCCTCTGTGCTGCACACCAGGGCACCTCCTAGACTTGCCCGGGAACGGCTGCTTTCGCACTGGCCTCCCGCACAGTCCATCACTGGCAGGTGGCCAGGTCCACGGCAAAGCCCACGGGCAACGAGCAAGATGCTGGGGAATATCCGGCTCCTTGGACAAGACTATGGAACACATTTAAACCCACCCTCAAATTAGCAAATATGTTTACTCACCTAATACAACTTTATTATGTTTACTCAGCTAAACCACAGCCCGCAGGCTCACCCTATACGCAGAGATGTTAGAAAAGGATTGGCCACCGCTGAGCTTTTCCGCGAAGACTGATTTGCTACTTGTTGATTTCCTTTGTCATCCTCAGCATTTGCCAGCGAGTAAGCCTCTGCTCATGGTCACCGGCGGTTTAAGGATAACTTGCCAGGGGAGAGGTTTGCATTTGAGAAAAAATTCCAGGAGACATTAGTAGATTACTTCTCCAGTTCTTACCATCCCTTCTGCTATCTCAAGAACCCAGATTTGTTGTGTTATGGCCATCCACGCTATAGCATGGATCTTGCATGTCCTGCCAGGCCTGTGTGCTAAAGGTTTGCCCCCAGGGTGTGCTGCTGGAAGGTGCTGGGGCCTAGTGGGAGGTCTTTAGGTCACTGGGGATTGTGGCCCAAGAGATTGGTGAGATCTGAGCTGCTCTCTCTTCCTTTTTATTGCTTTCTGGGCCTGAAATGAGCAGTTTTGCTCTGGTATGTGCTCACTCCACAGCTCAAAGTGAAGAGGTCATCCCATCACAGACTGGAACCTCCAAAACTAACCTCTTTTCCAAGTGAATTAGCTCAGGTATTTTATGACAGCTATAGGAAGCTCACAAACTCACCTCAAGTCTCTTAGTAATCCCCAGGTGCTTTTGGGTGTTGTCATAAGTAAGTGCGAGCTCAGAAAAACTGTCCATGCAGCTGTCCTTCTTGGAACGGGAATCATCACCACTTAGGGGACAAGAGGGACCATACCAGGAGCCATGGTGACCTTGCAGCCCCTCACCCTGGACTCCAGGCCTATCACCAAGGAATATCTTCACTACTTGAAACAGTTTGGGCTGGATTTCCTAAGCATGCTGATTTCTACACCGGTTTCCCCTTCACACTGGTGAAAGCAATCTGCGTGCGGATTTGCAGCAGGATCCTCTGTCCACCTTGATTCTGAGTTGAAGGCTGCCGTTTGCCCCTTGCCCTTCCCGCATGACACTCGACATAGGGGCAGCATTGCTTCTCTCTGCCTGGGAGGAGCATGGTTACATTCGGGTTCCCCCAGAAACAGACCACGGCAAGGACTTGGAACAGGTGATTCATCTAGGGGTGATGCCTGCACGCTCAGAGCGGAGATGGAGAAGTGAGACGTGGCAGGGGAGGAGGCCCCCAAAGTGCCTATCAATAAGGGGTTTC
This sequence comes from Chinchilla lanigera, assembly GCF_000276665.1. Lineage (NCBI taxonomy): Eukaryota > Metazoa > Chordata > Mammalia > Rodentia > Chinchillidae > Chinchilla > Chinchilla lanigera. The sequence continues at coordinate 26,812,762 of NW_004955416.1, forward strand.
CACTGTGGGCAATAGGTCCAATTCACTGGGCCTCAGAGAGACCCGGGGATGAGACCTTGATGTCTCCATTGGAGAGGGGAGAAGTGGACATTTATATGCAGATGGCCACTCCCATGGACAAGGAACCTTGAGGGCACAAACTCCCCTGGCATGACTGGCTGTACCTACAAGGGGAGGACTGTGTTCCCAAGGTGGTAAAGAACGGAAGAGAAGTGTAGTAGGTGTCTCCTGTCTGTGGAAGAGCTATGCAGATAGGCGCTCTGCACAGGGCATCCCAGCCTCTGCCCAGGCTTCGAAGCCTCAACAGTGAAATGGGCTGTGTTGGTACTGACATGGCCAAATGATATGAAAAGGACAGTAACAAAGGTATTTCCTGGCACACAGTAGGAGCTCTGTAAATAGTGTCTCCATAAGATGGGGGGGCAAGGCGGAAGAGGGCCGTCTTAGTCATTGGGCAGGCTTTCCCTAAAAGCCAGGGCATTTCCCTAAAAGCCAGGGCATTGTCCTGGCCAGGCCGTGGGGGGCCACACCGGTCAGCCAGGCCAGGCGGGATTGCCGCCTGTTCAGTGTCAGCGGCCAGGGCCCAGGATGGTCCTCAGGGGCGCTGCCGCCCACCTGCGCCTGTGGGCTGTGCCACTTGGCCCTCTGGCCCAAGCAGCCACCTGCTCCCAGCTGCGGGAGGCCCAGCCGCCTGACCTTTCCCTCCCAACGTCATTTTCCATTCTGCTGCACTTTTGGCCGGGGCTGAAAGCTGCTCTGGGTGAGCTGGGAAGGATTGTTCCAAAACTTTCATTGTTTTAGGATCAGATTGCCCAAGCCTCGAGAATCTGATAGCAACCAGAACCTCCGCTGAGTCACTGAGACTCACGATGGGGGCCTTGGACGGCTGGGGCCCGAGGACGCAGGCTTGCTTGGCCCATCTGGGCCCAGAATGCTTTAGCAGCGCTCTCCTGCCTGCAGCTGAGCTTGGAGTTTGCGGCTCGGGCCAGAGGCCAATTTGGCACAAGAGCCTGGACCTCAGCCTGGGCTTTGCTCTGCCGTAGCCAGTGTAGTGGGGAAGGTGGCAGCCTCTCTCGTGGGCAGGGAGAATGCAACCTGTCCCTCCCATCGGCCAGAAGGAAGGGGGTTCTGGACCTGGAGCTAATGCTGGACAGACCACAGGATGCCCTTCCCAGCCCTCCTGATGGGAGCGTGAAGGCAGAGGGATGGCCAGCACTCCCAGACCCGTCCTTCCTAGCTCTCCCGCTCCACATCCTAGACCAGGCCAGGGAGTGCGGAGCCCTGGACTGCTCACCACTCATACCCTCTTCTCAGCATCTCCTTCACATCTGTATCCCACATTATTTTGTAATATTCACCTGAAGAGTAAAATGCAAGACTTTGAGAGATCTGTACATGCATTAGAGACCCAAAGAATCCAGTTGAGGGCCTGGATCCCATGGCAATGTTCTGCAGGAGTCCAGCTGAAGACCTAGAGCCCATGGCGATGTCTACCACGAGTCCAGCTGGAGGCTGAGAGCCCACGACAATGTCTCACACAAGTCTGTATCAAGGATCTGCACTGGGAAGGCCCAAAGGTCAGTGGTGGAAGCTAGAAAGTCTGTGCCAGTGGGATGAAGGATCTGTGCCAGCAGGCTGAGGGGTCTGACTGGAGCCAGGAAGCGACACTCAAAGTAAGGACCAGAGCTGCCCTGAAAAGAACCACAGCCATCCTCAGCAACAGAGAGATCCCAAATTCATCCGACCGTGAGAACAGCCAAGTTTGTATCAGGAAAGCCAGCATGACAAGTTTCTCCAGGAGGATCAATAGCACAACATCTTCCACTCCAGTTCTCTTTTTATGCTGTTGGCAACGATCCTCAGGTGGGCCTTCCACACCCAGAACCACGCTGATTCCACTCAGCTGGGTGTTACAAGATGACCGTTACTTAATCCGCCACAGTCGGCCTGGGAAGGAGTCCCCTGGAAGTGTCCAGTCTGAAGTAGCCTGGGGAGATAGGAAAGTGGAGGGCTGTCCAGTGAGAGCAACTGCTATTGCTCACAAAGGCGGTGACACAGCTTAGAAATTGCATTTTAGACCTTGGAATTGACCAGATGATCCAGTAACAAGCGTAACATGCCTGACTTATAATAATAATCCATTCTGCACAGCAAAGCTCTCCAGGGACCCACAGGAGACAGCATCTCTGCTCAAGGGAGTGCTCCTCCCCTCCGGTGCACTCAGGCAGCAGCCTCAGGCAGGATCCACAAGCCCCTTGCCCCGCACAGAGACGTGGGGCGGCTCCACACCTGCCCTCACAGGCTGGGGTCTCTGTTCCCACACTCGTCTCTGGATGGGGTGGTGATCAGTTATTCTCTGTGAACTGTAAATACACCCCTTTAGCAACTGCCTCCTTCATGGTTTGGTTTGGTGCCCCTCTCCTCCTTCTCAGCTGGTATTACTTGGGGCCCTTTCTCTAGTCAAAATCTCCTCCCTGAAAAAAGCAGAAAGCAGCCATTCTCTTTTAGGTCTTACCTCTCAGCTTGGTTGAACTTGTTGGTGAAAAGGGCATCTGGATTTTAGTAGATGCTCACTAAAGTAGAAAAAAAAGCAGGCTTTGACTAAGTGGATGCATGGATAGATGGATTCTTGGATGGATGGATGCATGCATGGACAATGGATGGATAGGAAAGGAAAATGCTCTCCTAGGTGGAAAATCAACTGAAACATCCCCTGGGGTTGGAGGCAGGCAGGGAGTAGGTCCTCTTGGCCACCTTACCTCTCTCACTGCCTGGATAGTATTCTTTGGGCTCTGTAGGCTGCAAGTGGCAGAAAAGTAAGCTAACACAGCAGGACACTGATAGCCAAGGGTAGTGGCATCAATGTGGGGCACAGATGGTCTGGGACAGGTTGAAACAGATGCAGACCTCCAGATGGTAGCTGTGTGTGTGCTCTGTGATAAAGTACCCAAGGTCAGGTAATTTATAAATAGTAGAATGTTTGTCACAGTTCTGGAGGCCAGGAAGTCTGGGATTAAGGCATTGGGAGGCTCACATGAGGGTTGCTCTCTGCTTCCAAGATGGCGCCTTCTGGTTGTATCCTATCAGAGTAGAGGCTAGAAGGGCAAAAACACCAAGCCGGTTCCCTCCAGTCCTTTTATATGGTGCTAGTTCCATCCATGAGGGCAGAATCCTCATGACTGAATCACTGTCCAAACTCCTGTTGCCTCAGGGATTTCATCTCAAGATGAATTTTTGAGGAAACACAATATACAAATCACAGCAGCGGCTGTCTCCATCTACCTGGCCCTGGAGAGACAACCGTCAGTCCCCACGAAAGGTGCTGTGAGAAGAAAGGAATATTCTGTTATTACATTACTGGCTGTGAAAGTTTGGGCTTGTCTCTTCCTGCAATGCCTGTGTGGCAGATTCAAGACCCCCATACTTTTAACAGTTCTTGAAAAATTACCTCCTTTGCCATCTAGCCACGGCCAGGGCATGCTGCTTCTTGGATTCTGGTGGGCAGATGTAGGTTTCCTGGCCGGTCCTTTCCACAGCTCTGAGGACAGCCTCAACCGTTTTAACACCTCCACTGGCCTCCTCCTGCACCATGGGAATCCCCCAGCCCTCACTGTGGTGCCGCTCCAGCTGTGTCATTTCCTGATGAGAGGGTATGCCTTCAAGCTGGGCGAACGGTGACCTGCAGGGAAGGTCTCCCTTGGAAGCAGTTGGCATCAAAAGCTGTTTTCACATTTGTCTCTGTGAACCCATGGTCGCCTCTGCCTGGGAAGCAGCTGCAGGGAAACCTCTCTTCCAGAGAACACGATGGTGATGAGGGAGCTGAGAGACGCACGCATAACCTTGGCAGGCCCAGCTCTGCCTCATCCTCCATCTGAAGCCCCTGTTCCTGCCCCACACCCTGTGTGGACGGCCCTGAGTGCCCCTGGGCCACAGACGAACAGCCCTCAGCTCCGGCAGTGGCAGGCTTGATGGGGCGGTGGTTTCTAACAGCCTCCTGTGTATTGATTTCTGGGTGGGAGAGAAACTACAGCCGCTTCTCTTGGAGAGAGGCTGGAAACCGATGCTGCTTCGCCCACATCTATTTCCTGCAGCGTGGCCAGCTGCCTGCCGGCTCTGTGACCTTGGGCACGCCACCCCGCTCCCTCATCCCCGCCATTGTCAGCGTTCACAGAGGCCCATGAAGGGCAGTCTCTGGCTTGGTAGCGCTCACAAAATCCCTGCCCTGGGTAGATGCAGGTCTCCATTTCCACTCCTGAGGCAGAAGGGCTTGGGTAAGTCACGGTGGTCACCCGGCTGGTGGCATGGGATGAGGAGGTGCTTAGCACAGTACCCGGCTCTGGGACACTGAGGCTCAGGTGTGCATTGCCACCCGTACCTTTTCCTGCTGGTCATGCCTTGGGCCAAGTTGCCCCTGGATTTTTATTGTCATATAATTCCCTTTCCTTCCTCAACAAGCACAGCGCAAGGGTCAGTGGTGGCTGCTTATGGCCATGGCCTTGTGGAGACTAGGCCAGGCCCCATGCAGGCTTCAGGACCTCATTTACAAGTGGGAAGGAGCTACCAAGGGAAGACATGGCCTGGCCAGCAACAGGCAGGATAGGTGGACTATCGGCCCACCCAAGGAAGGCACCGGGTCAGACAGACACAGCATTGGAGGCAGGGTGGGGCCCCTCTCAGTGATACCCTGTATGCCACATGGAACCTGGCAGTGAACATGACCCAGCATAGCAGCTCCTAGGAATGTAGTGAGAACCTGTGGGTACCAGCACCCCGGCTAATGCTGGATAGACAGGGCTGCTAGGCCCCAGGGTCCCAGTGCAGCAAGAGCAACACACTGGGGAGGAACCAGGCCCTACTGGGGCCCGGGCTAGGTGGACAATGATTTCCCAAAACAGCATGTGTGGGGAGGTGGCCCTGGCAAGCTCTTGCGGGATTCTAGTTTCTTGCCCCTGTGGGTTAATGAAAACACAAAAGCGGTGACTCCAACAACATTAGTTTGGCCCCAGGGGGCCTTCCCTTAAGACAAGCCTCTCCAGGTTCTTTTTTGGAAGGGAACTAGGAGCTGCAGCTGGGAGGTGCTGAGCAGTGGAGGATGCAGGGAAGAGGGCGAAGAAGTGGGGGTGCATGAGAGGGAGGAGATCAGAGTAGGGGATGCTGAGAGTGAACCCCACTTTCCTGTCCTCTAGGCTGGCTCCCCAAGCCCTGACTCCTCACTTGGGGCCCTAGCTGAGAGCGCACAGTTCTCTCTGAGTCCTGCTGTGCCCATCCAGATCCTCCAGAGAGCAGACGCTAAGCTGGAAGCAGTGCAGGAGACTGGAAGAGAAGACACTGTGGCAGATGCGGAGTGGGCGAGGAGCAGGTGGACAGAGCCTCAGGCTGGGATGCAGGGCTGACCTGGGGAGCAGGAGTGGGAAGGGAGGAGAGGGGACAGGGAGGAAGAGCCTTGTCCTCGCTGTGGCCCGGAGGAAGTCCCCACAGCCTGGCCGATGGCGTCCCCAGAGCGAAGACTGCACTTGGAGGAGTCCATAGGGCAAAGTGGTCCAGCCACAGTGCCTGCCCCTCGGACTGGTCCCAGATGGAGCAGCCCAGCCACGCACAGTGGGCAGCGATTCTTACTGAGGTGGCACAAGCAGCTGCTCCTCACTCCAGCTGGTGCTGTCATGAGGGAAGGGTCTGTGGCTGACAGTCACCATGGGTTTCCCTGCAGGACCCCGGGTTCCCCAGGCCCGCCACGGCCTCTGTCTGTGGAGTCCTCCAGGCTGGCTGAGCACTGTCCCTTGCTAGGTATATCCTGCTGCTGGGTCCTCGGCCTGTCACCGGGTGCTCCTCCTACCTCCCAGCTGTCAGAGGTGGGCACCCTGCTCCATGAAGCCTGGGTGGGGCAGGAGAAGCCCTATGGGGGAGTTCCCAGGCTGCAGAGACAATGCAGTGATACCCAGGCAGACTGCGCTGTGGCTGTGCTCATGCCCGGAGCTGCCCTGTGTGCCACGGTGGGTGGAGTTGGAGCCAGATGCCGGCTGAGGCTCAGGTGAGCATGTTCCGGGCACTCTCTTCTCCTCTTCTCATAGGCCATGGCCAGCAGGACCTTGCTATCCTCCCGGGAGGGCCCAGCTCTTGATGCTCCCGCTGATGAGTGGACAGCAGGAGAGGAGCCTGAGGCTGTGACAGGGCAGGGAACTCTCCAAACACAGGCCCCACTCCTTCTGTGCCTGAGAACTCCCTGGGCCTGGCAGGCAGAGAAACAACGCCCCATGGGGGTGTTCGGCCTTCAGCGAGCACCACGCCCTGCCACCCCCTGAAAGCTATTTCTGCAGCTTCCTGGCATGGTTCCTCCTGCCAGCCCCACCTCTGTCCTCAGCTAGACCTGAAGGGAGCGGAGGCCTGGAGAGCCACAGCAGGGCAGGGCCTGTGTGATTGCCACACACACGAGCCACACTTAACCCCTGGGATGCCAGCTCGATTGGAGAATCTAGAGATTCAGAGCCTGCTGTGCCTGCATCTGCCCTCCCTAACCAAGCAGAACTTGCTGTGGCTCCCACTGAGCAGAGCCTGCTGTGGTTCCTGCCTGGCTCCCCGCTGGGCTTGGGAAGCCTTCTCGGTAACTTGTCCCATGACAGCGACAGTCCTGAGCTGCAGGGGCAGGTGGCCACCAGTAACTGTTCTCTTGGCTGGAAGGGCAGAATCCCGAGACAGGTTCATCTTTCTTCCCCTAGAGTAGGCCTGAGGACGAGGAAGGAGCCCCATGGTCGTCTATCCCCACTGGTGATGCCACAGTCTCACAGCACCCAGCAGAGCTGCCTCCTATCCTACAACCTGCTGGTGTCCACATGGATGGTCTGCTGGCCCTGGCCATGCAGAACTTTCTTTTTTTTTTTTTTTAATAGCTTGTCCTGTAGGGCTCTTATAAACAATCCATCTTCTCAAAGTCCACCTTGAATGCCTGGATATCCTCAGAGCCACCCTGTTTAAATTAGCAACCTCCACCACCTGCTCAGACTCCCTACCTCCCGCTTTTGCTTCCTTTCTCTCCGTGGTGTTCATTGCCAGTAACACGCTCCATATTGCGTTTATTTACCTTGCTCTGCGTCTCTTCCCGCCTGCACTCCAAGTAGAATGGACGCTCCAGGAAGGAGCGATGTCTGTTTTGATTACTTGATATCCTTAGGACAAACACTGTGCCTGGCATGCTTTGGTGCTCGATAAATATTTCTGGAATGAATTAAAAAGATCCTTTCTTTGAAAACAAATGATGCTTTCTTAGCAGGGCTGGAAGGAAAAATTCTGGGGTCCTTGCCACTCTTAGGACCCTTCACCCCACGACAGGACCTGCCCTGGGCTAGACTCTAGTCCATCTCCCTCTGGTCCCCTATGAAATTCTGGAAGGGTTGAGCCTGGTCTTCCAGGTTGGTGGTGGGACCTAGTCCAAGCAGCTCAGGAACTCCTGAGCAAGCCGACCCTACTTGCCTGCATCTCTTGACATCTCTGTCCTGCCCTGCACCCTCACTACACCCTGTGGCTGCAGATCCCCACCGGGAGCAGCGTAGTCATGCAAAACCTCCAGCCTCAGCCTGGACCCACAGGTACCAGATTCAGCGTCTTTACTAAAACTCTCGGCCAAACAGGTGTGCATTTCTGTTCAGGAGGCTCCGGCCTGTACACAGATGTTCCCTTTCTCCCAGGCCAGGGCAGTGCTTTGCTGAAGCCATCTTGATTCTTTTCCCCTGCAGCTACTAAAAGAGTCAGTCCTGGCAGCTGAGGCGAGCAGGCCTTCGCATTACCGTGCGGAAACGGTGAACCGCCAACCCCGCAATTAGCTGCAAGTATGGGGAGGCGAGGCAGGCACAATAGGCAGGCAGAGAACAGCAGCCGTAATTGCAGGGTGTGCCAGCCGCGGGACGCGCAGGGGGAGGCGGCATCAAAACGGCAACCACCTATGCATGAGCGGCTGTCAGGGCGGGACCCATGGGGGATGGCAGGGGAGGGACAGGGTGACATTAAGGCCAAGAAAGACTTGAGCCTGGCAGCCTGGACTCCTTGGGCTTGGATCCAGCCCTTCAGGTCTGCAGCTTGGTCTGGTCTGACTCCTTGTTGTGCCCACGTCACTGGAGGACATCTTAGGGGAAGGCTGCCCTTGGGTCCCCAGAGACCAGCTTGGGGCTTCTGGGCACCTGAAGGGTGGGACTTCCCAGAGGTGATTCTGCTTGCTGCATCTGCATTGGTCCACAGAGTTCTAGGCTTTCAGAGTGATGTTCAAACTGGGGTCCCCAGCACCCTAGGGCTCCATGGAGGGACTGGCGGTAGCCACCAGGGTGAAAAGGAGGCCTGGGTGCGCTGGGCTTGGTCCCAAGATCTGCTTGGGGCATCAGGCACAGATGTACCACTGGGCCATCTGAGACCTAACGTGATGGCACCCTGCCCCCCGCCCCCCCGTTCAGCCTTTTCTCTCTCTCTCCCCAGTAATACTCTGTCTGCTGCCAGTGAGTCATTATCATGGGCAGGTACTGTCCCTGGCCCTGGAAATGGAGCCCTGGGAAACAAGAACGGTGCCCTCCTGGGGCTCAGAGTTGAGCAAGATGAGGAAGAGAAGCATATTTGACTTGGCCCATGACCAGCGCTTCAACGAAAGGAAGAGTCAGTGGGGGCCGGAAGAGGCTTCTGTCCACCCACCCTCTGGGACTCCCTGCCAACTCCTGGCTGTGAAGTCAAACGTGTTGCTCAGGTTCCATGGCCAGATCCTCTCCTTCCAAGCAGCCTGCCTGGGCCCCAGAGGTCACTGCCTTCGTGGGGCTCACCCAGGACAGTGTCTGTCCATGCAGGGACCAAATTCTGCCTGCAGGGGGGCTCTCTTGCCCCTGCTGTGTCCCCCTTTGCCCTCTGACTCTCTGTCTCTGCAGCTTCCAGCCATGGTAGGAACCTCTGAGGCTAACTTGTGTGACTCAGGGAGACAGGTAACTCCCTCGGTCTCCCTTTCCTCGGATGTAGAACAAGAATGTGATGCAGGGAGACTCCTCAGAGCCCCCAGCCTGACCTCAGTGACTCGGTATTCTCCCTCCAGTCCCGGGCTCCATTAGCATTTCTCAGGGACAAGTGGCCAATGCTCCGCCTGACTCTGGGGAGGGGGCTGGGGGCTGTGCCTGGGGGTCTGGTGCACCAGGGCCACCTTCCTGGACGTTATGAAACCATAGGTAAAGTGGGGACACAGGCACTTGGGTCAGCTCAGCTTCCCTCCACCTCTCTGCACCGCCACTCCTGACTTTGGGGGTTTCCTTGCACCCCTGTGTGGTTATGGTGTCCACTAATCCCAGCTGCCCCCCCTCCACATGTGACTAACCTCCTTCCCTGGCATTTTAAACCCACATACAAGAAGGTGGGCACCAGAAGCTGACAGCAGCCTGTCCCCGAGTCTCCCCTGCTCCTGGTAGCTTGTTCCAGCTAGGACAGTGAGATGGGCGGGCCGATGGGAGAGGTGCCCAATCACAGAGACAGAGTCCCTCAGCCCTGCGGCCCTACCCTGGCTGTCCACTTCCTCAGCTCTTCCACCTGACCCTTCTGAAACACCCCGTGGCCCTCCTTCCATCTTCCCAGTCTCTGACTGCCTGCGGGGGAGAGTGAGGCCTGTGACCTTCCCCTCCTTCCCCACCTTGAATGCCCAGCTCCAGGCAGGGACAGGTCTGGAGTGCAGCCTGGCAATCAGGCAAGGGTAGGAAGCACCGGACACCGACAGGGGCATCTTCAGGAAGCAGAACTGGGTGAGGGAATCAGCGCTATCTCTGCCTGAGGAGCCCAGTGTGCTGGGGGCCCCTGCCCTCCAGAAACCCAGGGAGAGAGAGACAGGCCGCAGTTTACAAGGCCCCACTACAACAGGCAGGAGGGCATCTGTGCCAGAGTAATGGAGCGCCCCTGGGAACCCAGAAGGGGAGTGGCTGGGATCCTCAGGGCGTCCCTGTGGACGCTGTCTGACCGTTGCTTCTCTAGGCCACCCCCTTGCCTGTGGCCCTTGTCTGCCGGGCTGCCCTTCCCCCACACCCACTCCCTCCCCCTGGCCCCGGATGAGTTTCCATGTGGAAGGTTTCTGGAGGCCTGGACCAGGAGTCAGCTCAGGGGAAGGAAATGAGGTGGGGACTCCGGGGCCTATCCACCCTTCTCCGGTTTCAGAGTCTTGTGCCTGGGGAAACATCCGCCTGGTACTTAACACGCGAGCCCTGTTTCCTCTTGCCTCTCGGCACACCTTTAGCCAAGTGTGACTGCCTGTTCCCAGTGAGAAGGCGACATCTAACCCTGAGCCCTGAGATCTCCTGAGTCACTCCGGACCTACCGAGAAGAGCCACGTGGCTGCACACAGCTCTTCATGCTCGGGGGTGAAGGCCACCCCGGCCTCCCACTGAGCCTGCTCAGTGCGCTGTGCGGGCACTCCCCGTCATGCTGGCCAAGTGGGCCGGGTGACGGCATCGTAAGATCCAGACTTCCAACCAGCAGCACCAGCCGGGGTTACGACCCCCTTAAAGCAGGTTGAACAGAAGATGGAAGGGTGGCTCCCTGCTTTGGGGACAGAGGAGGACAAGGGTGCCATTATTTCCCAGGACTTACTTCTTCCCGACTGCCAGGATGAAAGCAGACCCTTCATTATCCCATAAATCTGAGCAATCCAAAACTACGTGCCCCAGCCCCAGGCCATGGGTCCTCCGGCTGGGGCAGGTTGGAGGCCCCCACTTGCTGCCACCCCCATGCTGGTTCTAAGAAGGTCTGAAATAACAAAAGGAGGTAAGGGGGGAGGTACCTAAAATAAAGGCCTCTGAGGATGAAAGCGTGGATCCAGTCTTTCCACTGGGGGGGACGAAAAGACTGTCATTTGTTCTTGGGTAGAGTTTAAAGAAGAACAGTGTATTGTCATTGTGAAATGGTTTCATTTTAAGCTTTTACTTTGGGGGATTTGTTCTGGTTTTGTACTTTCTCTCTTCCCTGTGGCCGCTGCACATGAAAGGCTGGGGTCAGGCCCCGCATGGGGCTGGCGAGTGGGATCCGCTGCTTCCTCTTTGATTTACCCACAGTCAGCGGGACGCTGGTTCCACCTGGAGATGTCTGGCTGTCTCCTTCCGGCCAGTCCCAGACTTTGCTGAGAATAATTCCTTCTTTAAAAACACACACTCACACACACATAACAATTCCCATTAAATGTTTCAGATTGCCCACGCCAAATTCAAAGCTCAGAGAGAGCACTTTGAAGACTTTTCAGGGAATAAAAATAAAACCCTTTCGCAGATGTTGGAGAGACTTTGCTGAAATAACTCCTAGGTCCAGGAAATGCGGCTGAGATGAGTGAGTGGCCGAGGCCCAGCCCTGGTGCCCAGAGTGGGGCTGAGGAGCAGGGCTGGGAGACAGGCTGCTTTGAGGATTACGGATTTTTAGGGTCTGATCCAGCATTGGCCCGGTGTTGCTGGCCTGGCTGATTGGTGAGGGAAGGCGTGCGGTCTGAACAATGGCTGATCCTGAAACTAAAGGCGCTTTCCCCGTTTGCATCTTCTAACAAGGTGTCTCCTAGAAGGAAGCCATGGGAGCTCTGAACCATAGTCCAAACCCAGCCGTGCTCAGATTCAAGTGCAGCTCAATTCAATGCATTCATCCATTCAACAAACATTCACTGAGCATCTACTATAGACCAGGCGTTGCACTGGTCTACAGGGACTGCACTGCAGACACAGGGGGCAATAAAACAAAGGTTCCTGGATGTCTAAGCTGCAAGGTCCAGCAAACCCAGACCTAGCAGGAGCCAGTTCCCCGAGGCAGCACTGCTCCAGCTGCAATGAGTTAACAAACCACCTGAGAGGGACCCAGTTAGGAGCTGACTCTGACCAGGACTCCCAGCAGAGTCCCCGGCTGGCTCTGCATTTCCAACAAGCCCCCAGGCAGGGTGCTGTGGATGCTCCACCGAGTCTGGGTTCAGTCTCAGCCCATCATCTGCTGTCAGCTTAAGCAAGCTTTGGGTGGGGGTGTTGGTGTTTTTGAGACAGGGTCTCGCTATGTAGTTCAGGCTGGCCTTGAACTGGTGGCAATCCTCCTGCCTCAGCCTCCAGAGTGCTGAGATTACAGGTGTGTGCCACCATACCCGGCTTTAGGGAAGCTTTTTAACCATGTTCTGCCTCGGTTTCCTCTTTTATAAAATATATTCAAATAGACCCCTCATAGAAACATTATGGAAGTTATTTTTGTTCTTTGTTATTTAAATCCACTTGCCCCAGGATTTTTTTTTTTTTTCTGGTCTTTTTGAGACAAGGTCTCTCTATGCAGTTCAGGCTGGCCTTGAGCTCACTTTGTAGCCCAGGCTGGTCTTGAACTTGCAATGATCCTCCTGCCTCAGCCTCCTGAGTGCTGGGATTAAAGGCATGCGCCACCACGCCCAGCATTGCCCCAGGATTGTTATTCCTCCCGGAGTCTTAGTGTCGTCCCTTTGTATCCTGCTCTTGTCCTGAATCTCCCTGTCTACCGTCTGCTTGAATAAGAAGGCTCCTTCCTATCCTGAGAAGGTGGAGGGGTGCACCGTTTTTCTGCAACGCCACCAGCCTAGGTAGGTGGCGCTGGGGAGGGACAGGTTTCCCCACAGATTGAGGCTGGAGAATCTCGTCATCAGCTGCCTAGCAGCTGAGGGACAGGCAGAGTGGACAGCTGTCCTGAGGCATCACACAAGGGACCAGCAGATCATGGAAAGAACAGAAAAGCATCTGGGTGCAACTTTTGCCTCTTCTGGACACTTGAGTGGCCTTAGGCAAGATTTTTCACTTCTCTACTCTTCCTTTTCCTCCCAGGTTAAATGGCGTTCACGGTGGTACCAGCTCCTAAAGTTGCTTGCTTCTCCTGACCCCAATTTTCCACATCCAAATTGGAAGCAGACCCTGGCATTTTAACCTAGGGCGTCAACCTCACAAGAGGGCAGGTTCATGACTGGAACACTATAAGTAGAGGGCACAAGGGCATGTCACAGGGGCTGATGCCAGCCTCAATTCTGGGAGGGAATTCAAATATCTCCATGGTGACACTTCCAAAGCCGAAAGTGTGAAAGTGAGCGTGATGTTATGATCCAGGGCAGGAACATTTCTGGTGGGTCCTGAACCTCTTCATCTGAGCAGGAACCGATCAGAGGACTCGAGTCTGCACGTGGCACAGGCAGTGTGCTGCATAGCAGTCTTTGCCCCCTCCCATATCTGCTGCCCTGTCACCCACCCCACCTTCTCCGGACCACAGGAAGAACCCTTGATCACAGCAAGATCCCAATGTACCACTTACTGGCCAACTACAAAGGAACAATTCTTTTAAGCCCTCTGGGTCTCTGTTTTTGTGTGCACGAAAAGAGAACACTGGAATGACGGTTTCTAAAGATGCTTGGTTTAATGCAACAGTCTCCAGTAGGACAAGGGTGGAACTGTACCCCAGCAGGGTGGGTTTCACCCACCTCATCCAGCCCCATCAAAAATCCTCTTTTACAGCCACACCATACAATAGCTGGAACATACCTAAATTGCTTGTGGTGTATCTGAAATAAACATTGTTTGGTTGTAAGTGGGCATCCTCTGTTTTACCTGGCAACCCTGCCTTGACCCCATGCCGCCAGCCTCCCAGGTCCCCTGGAGTCCCACCCACCCTTTGCCTCCCTCCCCAGCGCAGGTCCCCCTCCTCAGCTGGAGGAAGAGGATGTTCTGTCTCTCTCCACGCCATTATTAAGATACAAGCTCTATGCTTATCTCTGGCTTCCCTTTTGATTTGCAAGAAGCTCTCTTGGATTTTCTAAAAGCACATTGCCTGTTGTTTGCTTTTTGTTTTTCTTTCCCACTATAACTTTCCTTCGTCTGAAAACAATGAGTATGGCCGCCTCTGACTGACTGCTAGGGCAAGGGTTGGATGGGAGGATGTAAGGGACGGAAAAGCTCAGAGATGATCTTTTGAGACACTGCCTCTCTGCACGGTGAATGCAGTGCTGTTACTGGGGGGAGGGAGTGGCAGGTGGGGAGAGGGAGGGCACCTCTCTGGGAAGCCAAGGATGGACAAGGTTTGACCTTTTAAGGGCATCTTGTTCAGAGCCCAGCTGTGTGCATTGATGAGGCCCATTTAAATATTTAAAACAATCAGTAAATTCATTTTTGGAACAGGAAATGCTTTTTTTTTTTTTTAAATCAAACTGCAAAATGAAATTGAGCAGAGCCTCCGTCCTACCCCATTCCCGAGCCTGCTTTTTGCTCGTAGGAGGCCGACTCCAGGACTGCTGCCTTGTGTCCGGCAAGACACAACTGTGCGCCCTGGAGCAAGTTTGTCATTTTGTGTTTGGGTGTGTCATGCCTTCGTCCCGTCACTGCACCGTGGACGCTGGCCTGCACCCTGCTTTCTTCCCTCATTCTCCTTTCCTGAGGAGCATCCTAGGCCTGCCCCGCCTGGAGTTGCCTTGGGGTGGGTCGCAGAGGGTGCCAGGGAGGTGGCCTTGGTGTGTGTGAGAGAGGGCCAGGCACCCGGCATTCAGGAAACACTCGGGTAGCCCCTGGGAATGCCACCCTCCTCCCGGAGCTGTCGGTCCACACTGCTGATTAATATTTACAAGAACAATGTAAAACTCAGCCTCTCATTGGAAAGGGACACAGCTTTGACGTTCCATCTGATCTTGGTTCACATACGTAGAGCTGTTTCTACACACTTTTAGTTAGTGTACACACGCTGGCTTTTGTTTTGCCCCTTTAATATCACTGCTCATAAACATCTCCCCGCACCAACGCAAGATTGTATCGTTTTGATTTGCAATGGAAAAACTGTGTCACTATTTTTTTTCCATCACTCAAGCATCTACAGAGTTGATCTTTTTGCCAGAGTTCTCCCTCGCTGGCGTTTTGAATACAAAAGGAATGTGAAATATGTCATCTGAAAACTGCTGATTAACTAGTAAAATGTCTGAGCTCTCAGTTGCTCTACATGTAAAGATTAAAACAGTAACAGTCACACATCCCCGCTCCTCCTGCCTCAGAAAACAGCAAGAGGAGGAACAAGCCGCCTCCGCCCCAGCCGTCACACATGCCCTTCCTCTCAGGCTCTTGGCAGTGGAAAGGATTACTAAACTATGTCAAAGGCCAGGAGCCAAAAATCACGCCCCGAGCTAGCCAGGAAAACACCCTCCTCCCCACCATGCCCTCCTCGCTGGGTCTGGCAACCCAGGCGCCCCGCCGGAAATCACGGAGCAGAGAGTGGGTGCCTTAGCTTTGCCTTTCTCCCGTCATGCACTGCGCCTCTCCCTGCAGCCCCATGGTGAAGAGTGTGGGGGGGGCCTGCGTGGAGAATGACGGGCCGAGTCTCTTAAAGACAAGACTGTCTTTGGGATTTTTCCCTTAGAAGTGAATCGGAGACTTAGTGTAGACATATGTAGCAAGAAGAGAGCAGCGTCTCCTGGAACCCCAACACGCGGGGAATCGCCATTGAGGAGTCCCAGCCGTGGTGGCTGGTGCTGGCTCCTGGAGCCCACCCCGTGGTGGGGTGGACAGTGAGGCTGTTAGTTGGTGAGAGGCTGGGTCCTCAGCAGGGGCCCTAGCTAAGGGCTGGGGTGGCCAAGGGTGGGGAGAACCACAGGGGAGGATGGCAGAGTTCTAGTGCTCAAGACAGCCGTGGCTGGGTGTGATCAGAAGGGCGGGTGTCCCTGGAGTGGCCCCATCTTTCCATACCCTTGCCCTGAGCACCTCCTCGGCAATTCCTGTTACTGCAAAGATCCAGCTCCACAGCAGCTTCATGAAAAAGAGGTTATAGTAAAGACCTGGAGGAAAAACGAGCATCAGCAGCAGAGGCAGAAGCAGGAGGGTTCCGCGGGCGCCAAGCTGGCTCTGCCCTAGTCTTTGGCCTCATCCACCCTGACCTTTCCCCTGTGCATCGTCCTGAGCAGCTCCAACAATAACTGGGTCAGAAATGGTTCTCACTCAGGCCTCTGAAAGTGAAAATTTAGAATCCTAAATACTCCAAAGTCTGACACTTCTTGAGCACCAACATGGTGCCGCACATGGGAAATTCCATAGCTGCCTCATGTGACAGGTTACAGTCAAAACGTGGGCATAGAGCCCAGGCATGCTGGTGCCTGCCTGTCATCCCAGCTAGTCAGAAGGCTAAGACAGGAGGATCACAAGTTCAAGGCCAGCTTGGGAACCCACCAAGGCCCTACCTCAAAATAAAATAAAGAATCGATAGACAAGACTGAGGGTATAACACTGTGGGAGAACACTCCTGAGGTTAATTTCCAGTACTAGAAAAAAAGAAAAGTAAAGAACACAGGCACATTGTACAAATACTAACAAAATTACTTTTAGGAAATGTGTATACGATGTATATGAAACATAGATTTGGGATGTGGGTCCCATTCCCAGGATATCCCATTATGTATATGAAAATATTTTAAGACTTCCCCGAACAAAGCCAAAATTCAAAACACTTCTGACTCCAAGCATTTCAAATGAGATACCCAACCTATATTAACAATCACATAAGATCCAATCCCAATAAACCAGGAATTTCTGTCTCTAGTTCTGACTACCCACCCCATACACACACCAATTGGTACAAGAAAATCCAGTAGTTTGCTAAATAAGGAGCTTTTATTTCTCCCAAACATGCTCCTTAAAGGTGGAAACAGGTTTCTCCCCATGGGTCCATTGTTAAGAAAACACTCTCTTTTTATTTTGATTTACTTTAAAGAGAGTAAGAAGAACTATAGAAATAAAATAGTTCAAATCAGGCTAATAGGAGAGTAACAGCAATACATTGTGTATTGTTATCTTTGTAGCAGTTATTCAGAATACAAGATATAGGCATGAAATATTGTCCAAACAATATTAGCACAAATCTTTCTCCTCGGGGCTGGGGATTTAGCTCACCGGCAAAGCGCCTGCCTGGCAAGCGCAAGGTCCTGAGTTCGGTTCCCGGTACTGGAGAAAAACCAAAAAAAAAAAAAAAATCTTTCTCTTCAATGAACTAAGAGAAGCTAGCTGTGTAACTATCTGAACTATCTTGTATATATATATATATTTTTTTCCCTTTTCCCTTCCTTCCTTTCCCTTTTCTTCCATCAGTTTCTCTTTTCTTTTGAAGAGTTTTTCCCAATTCACAGTATCTATTGTACATTTTGGTTCTTATTTACTCATTCAGTTTCTCACACTAGTGAGACAATGCAATGTTTACACATGTGGGTTTGATTTATTTCACTTATGAGTGTGGTCTGTAGTTGCATCCATTTACCCATGAAAGTCTCGAGTTTATCCTTCTGTATGGCTGAGTAGCACTCCATTATGTAAAAATAGCACATCTTTTTTATCCATTCCTCAGTTAATGTGCATTTGGGATGTTTCCAAGATTTAGCCATTACAAACTGTGCTGCTATAAACATGGGCGCACATATATCACTGTGATATGATGTTTTTAATTCTTCTGGGAAGATACCCAGAAGGGGGATAGCTGAGTTTAATGAGACCTGTACTCCATTTTTTGAGGAAGTTCCATACTGATTTCCACAGTGGTTGCACCAGTCTACACTCCCACCAACAGTGGAGAAGGATTCATTTTTCCCTCCAGCCCCTCCAGCATTTGTTATTGATTGATTTCTTGATGATAGCCATTCTTTCTGAGGTGAGATGGAATCTCCATATTGCTCTAATTTGACTCTCTCAAATGACCAGTGATGTTGATCATTTTTTCATATATTTATTTGCTGTTTGTATTTCTTCATCTGGGAAGTATGTATTCATCTCATACATGATGCCCATTTTTGGACTGGGCCTTTGAATTTGGGGGGCTAATTTTTTTCAATTCTTTATATGTTTTAGATATAAGTCCTTTCTCTGAGGGATAACTGGCTATAATTATAACACTTTCTTTTTAACCTCCATGTATACTGTCAGTAGGAAGAAAGGAATTAAGTATAAGGATAAACAGACATGTTATGGACAGTCTTTGTATACCAGGAATCCCATATGCAGTCTCATCTCACTTATGCCTCACAGGCCTGTGGGGAAGTGGGTTGTTTCCCATTTTATAGATGAGACAATTGAGAGCCCCAAGTGGTGGGTGATAAGGTCAGGATCCTAGCCAGCTAACCATCTTGTCTGACTTCGTGTCCCCAGGAAAAATCATCACTAGCTCAAGGAAAATTGTGAAATATATTTAGAAGGCCATTTACCCTTAAAATGAATGATCTTTATAAAAGACCTAAACTGAAGTTTGAAGACATTTAACCCTTCACGAGCGTGGTCTTTTTTTGTGGTTGTTACTTTGACATTTTTCATCAGCAGGCTGTGTCTGACTGGTTTGGATAGCCACACTCTTATTTACATGCAAATTCACAGCTAGAGCTTCGCATATAAATACCATACTAATTATTAAACCTGTGTAGTTCATCAGAATGCTGTACCTTAATTGGCTATGAGATTGCGAATTACTCACAATAGCTTGATTTGGAGCCCTACCAATTTTTGTATCTGCATAATAAAAGAAAACAGGAGGCTGGGAGACTGTACACCTATTTTATGTGTTTCTTCAAGGTCAAATAATCTTTTATTCCTTCCCCAATCTACATATTTATAAAGACCTTTGTACAATTAATGAGACGGAAGATTAAATGGTTGCAGATTAAGAACAAACCCTACTGTTCCAATTAGAGTAAAAGTTACTTAGTCAATCAGATTAGCATTCCAAATTCAAACTAGCTAACAGAGGCGTAAAAATGCCCGCAGCTTATATACAGCTTGTGGGGCCAGGCAGAAAAGCCACAAGCCCTGGGGCTTAATTTTACCTTTGCGATGACAGCGCTAGGTATCCCTGATGGTAGAAGATAGAGGAGAAGGGATGGAATCCCACCTTATCACAACTGGACAACACTGTTTGGTCGCGTTGACAACAGAAAGAGAAACAGTCTGACCACACTGATTATGCACTGTGTAGATAGTTTCCTTTAGAACGGAGACATTCAGACTTTCCCAGCTAATCTGCTCCAGGAGATCACAGAGCCCAGGAGGGGACCCTGCCGCATGGCTATCCACAGGGTCCTCTCCTGGGCTCCACAGTCTCGTGGAGCAGAGTGTCTTAAAATGTGCTTCTGAACCTGCACCTGAATGACTTGGGACACTGATGCCCCAGATTAGCTTGGAAAGTCTGAACGTCTGCGTTTTTGACAAGCCCCTTACGATGCTGATTCACATAAATTTGGGAATCATTGGCTTGAGGATCTATGGATGGTTTTAAAGAATGCAGGGATTCATGGATATTGCACATATGTACAAGTACCTGGAAGGCGGTCCAGAGCTTTCGCCGGGTTCTCAATAAATTTTCATACTCTGAAAAAAAATTTAATAATCCTGGGGTGCAGGAGATTAGGAGAGCAGGATTCAGCAAATCCATGGACACCGGGCAAGACACAACCTGGAATGAATCACAGACCCCAGTACTTTGAGCCGTTGGGAGTTGATCTTTCCTTCCAAAGGTCCCCAGTGCCCCATCTTGTACATGCCAGTAGAGAAGAGAGAAGGCAACACCGTGGCCTGGAGGAGAGCTTTGCCCAGCAGGGAGGGCTCCTCCGGTGCACATGGAGGGATTCCGCTGGGGACTGAGCCTGAATGAGATGGGAATTAGCACAGCCTGGGTCTGTACGAACTGGGAGCACTGCAGAAGTCTCTCTCCTTTGTCAGGTTTGCTGGGTTCCCCCTTCCTTTCCTCCATTATGCCCAGGATACTTGGCGCGTGGTCCCATTTGCACCCAGAGCAGAGGTCAGCTCACTTTCCGTGGCGTGTGTGCCTCCCCCACCCCGGGGTGCAGCAGCCCTCTGCGGACCTTCCCCATGATTGCTAATGAGATCACGTATGCCTGCCGGGCGGGGCGAGGCTCCTGCACAGCGGTTTATTACCCTTTAAGAGTGGTACTCGTTGGCCCAGCTGTCTGCAGGCCTCGGGCCTCACACACCTGGTGGGGCCAGGGCAGCTGCTGGGAGCCACTCCTTGCAGCTGGCTCATTAGCAGACAGGGCCTGGCCGGCGGGCAGAGCTGCATGGGAGACAGCCCGGGCCTGTGTGGACCTCGGGAGCTCCTCGCAGGAACGGTGTACCCTAGCCCCAAGCAGCTGGGTCCTAGAGGGTGGGTAGGGACTCCCCAGCCAGGCAGAGGCCCAGGCATCCTAGAGAAGCAGGCCTCCAGTTTTGCAGAAGACCCTGCCCTGCTGTGCCCTGGGTGAAGCGCTTTCCTCAGGGTCTGCAGGACAGTGAAGGAAGGCATGACAATCTCTCGGGGTAGGGCGGTCCCCTGAATTCAGTCAGCCTCACAACTGCATTCCGGTTCCCCTAGATCCTCCTGCCACTCCTCCTTGGTTCCCTTAGTTTGGTTCCTTCGCTTTCAGAGTTCCCTCCCAGTTAGGGGCCAAGATGTTCAGTTCCCTGATAGAGGAAGAAGAGGCCAAGAGATACTCACCAAGTCCCCAGCACCACAGGAGGCCCCGCCCAGCACAGCCTGGCCAGCCGGGACTGGTTGTTTTTCTCATCCCTGCCCCACCATAACCTCCATGCACCCTACTGAGCTAGCCACTCTGGCTTCCTGTGGGCCCCCACACCTGTTCTTGCAGCAGCTGTCTGCAGGCCTGCAGGCCTCTAGGGTCTGCCTGGGCTTTGGGGAGGTCCACGTGTGGATGGCCCTGTCCACACCCGGTGAAGGAAAAGTCCTCACAGCGTGCCTGGACACCTGTCCTTTGGCTTTGATCGTAATCCAAATGCAAAGCCTCACATATGGTATTCAAAGTATTCGGTGACCATGGAGGGAAGGTGAAAGCCAGAAGAACAGCCATCCACACACCAAGCACAGCCGTCAGCATGAGGGAAGGGGTAAACGGAGGTGCCGGGATAGTCCACACACCCCTCACCCCAGTGTGCAGTCCAGAGAGCCTGAGGTGGAGGGCCTGGGTGGGAGGGTCCACAGAAGGCCCCGCCAGAGCCTCTGTGTTAGTCTGCTCAGTGCTGTAAAGAAAGACCTTGGACTGAACAGCAGAAGCAGCAGAAGTGTGTTTTCTTACAGTTCTGACAGCTGAAGTCCAGAATCAGAATGTTGACAGGGTGATTTCTTCTGAAGCTGCTCTGGCTTACAGATGACTGTCTTCTCCCGGAGTCTTCCCATGCTACTTCCTCAAGTGTGTGTGTGTGTGTGTGTGTGTGTGTGTGTGTGTGTGCAAACTTCCTGTTCTTATAAGATCATCTCTTAGATTGCATTAGCAACCCTCTCCTTTTAACTTAATTACCTCTTCAAAGACCTTGTCTCCAAATATGGTTTACCTTCTGAGGTGCTGGGCATTAGGACTTCAACATTTGAGCTTTAAAAGCCCCTAACATCACCCTAGGAACTCACAGCTTGTACCCTCTGGGGTGCAACCCTCACCCTACTCCTGAGCAGTCTCCACTTTTAATTTGTAGACCAGCAGTGAAGGAAGCAATCACATGTCCAGGCACAGGGAAAGCCCTGAGCCTTGAAATTCATCTCACAAACAATGAGAAGACCATCGGGTCAGGATCCCACTCCAACGCAGCACTAGTTCATCTTTCCAGTCAGCTGGAGTTTTAATCTTTTCAGATTGTGAGCCTCAGGTGGAATCGCTGAGAGTAGAGCACATCCAACCTGGCTTTAGGAAGAAGATGCAGCCAGGGATATGGCTCAGTGGCATAAGTGCCTGCCTGGCAAGCATGAGGTTGTGAGTTCAATTCCCAGTACCAAAAAAAAAAAAAGGAAGCAGATGCACTTATCCCCATTTTACAGTGTAGAAAAGTGGGGCCCAGAGTGATAAATAAGCAGGAGAGCTGGGATTTGAATCCAGGCCATCTGGTCTGAATCTCATCTCTTAATCATAAATTTGAAGAAAACATGGGAGATTTTTAAAAGATTAAGACAGGGAGATCTTTTTAATCCAAAGCATTAAAGTAAAAAATTAGTAAATTCAACATGCTACAAAGAAACTCCTTCATATTCAATGATAGCAATGGTAATGACTTTCACCACATCTCAGAGGGAAAGAAAATCAAAGCAAATGCCAGCGAAGCCCTCTTGTAACATACAACAATTACCACTTTCTTAATATATAATGAGCATTTCCAAATCAACAAGAAAAAGGGTGTCTTGGTTACTTTTCTCTCATTGCTGAGACAAAATACCCAACGCCCAAAATGAAGGAAGGAAAGGTTTATCCAGCTTACAGTTTGTGGAGGTTTCAGTCCATACTTGGCTGGCTCTGAGGCAGAAGATAGCAAAGCAACAAGAGCAAAGGGGGGAACGGCAGCCGAACAGCAAACAGCCAGAGCAAACCGGAGGAATGGCGGCAAACAGCTTCTTTCCTTGCCTTACATTGTAAACAGGCTACCCCCACCTAAGGGGCGTGTAGCTCTCACATAATCTCCATGCCCTCCTCTTCCACAGGCTCAGGATGTATACAAAGTAAGCACCCTGGCTTCCTGCTGAGTCGCTTAGCCAAACCTCTAGACTCCCCAAGTTGACACAATGTTTCAACCATAGCAAAGGGCAACAGCTCAAAGGGAAGCAGGGCAGCAGTGGAGCAGAGCTGTGAACAGATAGTCAATGGGAGGGATAGAAGTGGTTGCTAATGCCTGAAAATTTGCTCAGACTTTTAAAGTTGGAGAAATACAAATCCAGATGCCGAGTCTCCATTTGAACCTGTCAGAGTAACAAAATGAGAAAGACTCACGGTTCTAGCACCGAAGAGAGGATGGTGAAAGGGAATTTTTTCCATATTTGGGGAAGCAGTTTTTCTAATTGTTATTGGTACATAATGTTTACATTCCTCATGGGTATTGGTACATGGACATAGCACATCTTAATTCTTTTTTTCATCTTCCTTCCCTCCCGCCCTCCCCCCTCCCTCCATCTCTTGGACCCCTCCCCACTTCTCCCTATTGCCCATTATCAATCTTTTCTTTTGCTCTTTATTTATGATTTTGTTTTCTTGTAAAAGAGAAACCGAGCAAGATTTGAGCTTTCGCTTAACATTATGGCCTCAACGTGCATCCAATTTCCTACAAATGGCTCAAGTTTATCCTTCTTTACGGCCAAGTGGTATTCTATTGTGTGTGGGACGCTGTCTCAGAACTATCAGGATCTGGGAGTATCTAAATAAAATTGGCATCGCGAACGTCATTGCACTTAGGAATGCCACTAGGAGGTATGCGCCTCACAAACAGACTGTAACACGAGCACTCTTGACACCTGCCTTTAAAACAGTAAAAACTTGGAAACAGCATAAGTGCCAGCAGCACGGCCATTCAGGAGGGAAGTGCATGGGTCCTGGCACTGGGGCAGGGTATGCATTTAGCATCTATTTATCCGAGGAAAGGTGGCATGCTGGGTGGTATGCAGCAGGATGTGACCCCATTCGTGTGAGAACATGAATGAATATTCCCTGGGGAGCGGTGGCAAGTGTGAGTCACTGACCTTTGTCTCCTTTTCCGTCTTAGCGTTCTCAGAATGTAGGGTGCATGGGGACCCCCTGGAGCATCTGTTCACAAAGGGACTGCTGTGCTCACCTCCGGAGTGCACGGTTCAGCAGGTCTAGCTGAGGAGGCAGCGGGCGCATTTCTACCAAGTGCTGCCCCTGCTGTGGGTCCGGGCACCTCACTCTGAGAAGCGCTGCTGCAGTATTTGAATTTTGACACCAGGCACAAGCATTGGCTTTGTAATTTTTTAAATAATCGGTGATAAAAATAACCCTTGGCCCAGGATCGGCGCCACCTAGCACCTCTTCTCTACAGCCTGCACCAAGTGGTTTGTTCTTGCCCTGTCAGCCGGGAAACCACTCCCAGTATGGAAGTCCAGTCTCTCCTGCTTTGTTCTACCCGTCCCCTCTCCCCAGTGAGGTCAGCTGCTCACAGGAAGGACAAGTCACGGTGAGAACAAAGCTCTCACCCGCTGGAAGACAATGACCAGACCCCCACCCCTTGGGCCTTTCTCCTAGATAAGATCAAAGCACCAGACTCCTCCAGGGTTCAAGCATTGTGTAATCACCTCTGCCTCCGCAAGCCCAGCTTGCCCACTCTGCCCCTCAAGTGACAGGGATGCCCCACAGGAGCCGCTGACATCTGTCTCCAAGGAAATGATACGACCCTCTGGGACAAGCTGGAAACTCCCTGCCGCAGAGCCAGAGCAGGCGGGCACATTGGAAGGAGAAGGGCTTGCTGGGGAAGGCCTTGCTCCATGAGGGAGGTCAGGCGGGCCTTTAGATGCCTCTGCTGTCTCACTGATGCCATTTGAACCTCTCTGTTGTCATGGTGAAGTCAGGCTCCATGGCCCAACCTCTGGGTCACACCAGGAAGTCGCTAATAGCAGGGGCGTTGAGTATTGTGGTAACCCCAGTTAAATACCTGGAGGCTCTGGCCACTATCTGACCCCTTCCAGCTTCAGTAAAGGAAACTGAGTCATGACCACAGTTCCCTGCTCTCCAGCAGCAGTCCAGAGGAGGATAGTTCACCCCTGGAGCCCTTTGAAAGTAACACAATCCCTTGGCCACCTGCCAGCCGAGTGAGGGGCAGGGTCCCTCTGGCATCTTGTCACTTGGGCGTGCCTCGTGGCCTCGCAGAGGGCCTGCTTCCAGCCCTCTCCCCATGCACCTGCAGTAAACCCTCTCCTTCCCTTCCTCCCACCAAGGCTATGACTCTGATCCCCACTCTCGATCCTTTACATTCTCCCTCCATTTCTGTTTTCAAAGGAGGGAAAAGACATTTTGATTAGAAAGCACTTCTCGGGCTGTTTCAGTTTGCCAAGAGCTGGGTCTTTTGTTTGCCTTCCCTCCCAACCTCCGCGCGAGTGGAGGCGACAGCATTATCTCCCCTTCGCAGGTGAAGTGCTGACCGGGAAAGGCCACAAGGCCACCCAAGGTCAGACGCCCTCAAAGCCCTGTGCACAGCAGAGGCCCCGGTGCTGACACCTGAACATAGAGCCTGGGAAGACGTGGGGCACACAGGCCTTGGCCCCAGGCCCCAGAGTCAGGCACTGCTGGAGGGTGACACCAGCACCCACCAAGTCAGCAGAAGTGAGCAGGGTGTGAGTGGGGATCCCAAGCAGAGGCTGTGTCTGAATGGAGGATTGTGAGAAAAACAGCAAGAGACGGGTAAGCTCAGGGCACAGGGCACATCCCGGGTCACCTAAGTGAGTCTTCCCAGCCAGGTGCTGCCTCCTGAGCACAGTCCATCTTGGTATGTTCTGGCTTCCTGGGGCCAGTGTGAGGGCAGGGGGAAGAGCAGCAGGCCCTATTCTGCCCCCTGCTAGTCTGGGAGTGGGGTCACTTTAACCTTGCAGTGGAGCACCCAAGGACAAGCAGTCCCGGAGGCAACCAAATCCATCGTGACCAGCACAGAATCAGCTGTGCTCCTGCCCCACCTCCTCCTCCCACCTAGGTTCCGTGCAGAGGAAGCTGGGACCTGGGTGGGATCCAGATGACGTGATCGGGCGCTGGGGCGCCTGGGGGAGTGTGGCGAAGCAGACAGTCACCACCCGTCTCCTCCTTACTTCCTGCTTGAATGCAGAAGCTGAGTCTGGCCAGAGTGGCCATCTGGTGTCTCTAAAGACAGAGGCAATGCTGGGGATGGCAGAACCAGGAGCTCAAGGGAGCCCAAGTCCCCACTGTGTCCCTACCTAGCTGCGCCCACCCTGTCCACATCTTTCAGGTTAAGTGGCGGTGGTTAGTTGTGACTAGGGCGGCTGAACAGAAAGTGAAGTCACAAGGGTCAGAGAAGAGGACGCTCCTGGCTGGCCTTGGCTTCTCTTTGTCACCCCTGGCCCCTGGGACCTTGGGACCTGCTCCTTCCCCAACCACCACAAAGCCTGGCTCTGACCCACGCCACCGCACCATGACTGCCAGGAGCTGTGAGCCATGCCTGCCCATGCTGGCCTTTGCCTCTCAGCCAGGACACTTGTCACCTCTGCCAGGCACTCTTTGTAAGTACTTCTGCGTAAGCTCCGCTGTAGGCTGACAGGAGAGTCCAGACACTCCTTATGTCTGCTCTGACCTCCTTGGGATGCCCGTCCAGGACTATCTCTATGAGGTCTCAGGACAGTGCTGAGGTAGCCAGCCAGGGTGCATGCGGCCCCCCCAAGTGACACATGCAGTGACGCTTGATGGAGTGACTTGCTATGGGCAGGTGGTAGTGATGGATTGAGACCCAGGTGCTACTGCTCAAGTGGCTCTGACATACCAACTGTGAGGAACACGGTTCCCAAGGACACATTTCCTTGATCCTACTCCAGCCCTGAATTGGAATCACTAGGGAAGGCACCCAGAAATCTGTATGGTCAGACACCCCCAACAGCCTGGTATGATTCTGGTGCACACCATAGTTCAAGCACTCATCCCCAGCGGAGCTAAACTTAGGGTCAGCCCTAGAAGGTGTCAGGGCAGCCCGGGCCTTGTGGAAACTCCGAGCCAAGCACTCCAGAAACATTTTCCACTTGGAAAAATCCTGATGCCCAGGCTAAAATCCATACCAATGAAATCCAAAGAGAGCAAGGGTAGAGGAAAAGGCAAAAGTAGTCCCACATACTATTGTTGAAGCCTGACTTACCCTATTGAAAACCAAGGCCCATCTGGTCTTATTTTCCAAACTGCTCCACTTAACTCTCCAGGGATAGGTTCTCCCAAATGTACCTGCTGGGGCTGGGAACCTGTTTCTTCCAGCATAATTGCAGCCATGTGGATGAAGAAGTGGGTCCTCACAGCCAGGGCCCAGGGGATGGCTGGGCAGATCGTACACCGTGCAAATCCAGATGCCACCATTCACATGGGCGTGAACTGTGCCCCTTTCCTCCCACCTTGTGTTGCCAAGACTAACAGGCCTCCTGCTGAAAGCTCAGTGTGTCTCCATGGAGATTTTCACATGGTGCCTCAGAAATTCTATGCCTGCATTTGCTTTAACTGCCTCCCTTTGCCCCTGTCGTTTCTGCAGGAGCTTTATCTTCCTTGTGGCCACTAACTGCAGGATGCTTTGGGTTGGGACAGAGCTGGCTGGTGTGGTATGGGGCACTCTCCCCAGCACGGGACCCACCCGAGGCCTCCACCCCAGGACCAGGTGCCGCTCGGCCTGGCTGACCCAGATGGCCCTGGCACAGGCTGTGCAGCCCTTCGTGCTCCTGATTCTGCCTCCTCCACAGGAGATAACCTGCTGGAGGAATTTGTTTTCTCTGGCAATGCACACTCTATCGGACAGAATCGCAGGCTGAGTCACCCGCCCTGGTTTCCTCTGAGCCCCCCACCCCCACCCTCACCCCTGTTCGGGCTTCTCCTTTCCAGGAGGCACTTCCCAGCCTGACGTATGTGTCCCGGGTGTTTCTGTCTTGTGATTTGGGCCCAGCTGCCACCACATTCCTTCCATGACACTTGGCTGCTGTGGGTGGGCAACCATGAGTACGCTGGGGAATCTTATCGGAGGCTGTACCCTGTGGGGCCTGAGCACACAGAGACCTCGCCAGCCCAGGAGTCCAGCTGGTGGGAATAGCGGTCGACACTGCCCGCTGCCACCCAGCTCGCTCTGCCACTGGGAAGGGGACAGGTGGGCAGGCCCCAGAGTGGGGGAGCATCTGACTCTTTAGGGGAAAGCAAGGCTTTGCCAGGTGTGAAGTTGTTGGAGAAGGAATGTGCAAGTTGGCTGGCTAGTGCCTCCCGTCTTAGTATCTCAGGCCAGCCCTCTCCTCTAAACAGGCTCATAAATCCAACCGCCTCCTCCCCACACTCCTTATCTCCACACTTAAAACTGTTCCTGTAGACATCTTAGCAACTCCATCCTTTCTTAGCTCAGGTTCAAAGGCATGATCACATCCTTGACAAGAGAGGAACCTGCAGTCAGGAGGAGGAGGTGCTTTCTCCTCCAAACTTGCCCACCAGGGTTGGGGTACTGATGGCTTTGAGTTAGAACAGAGAGTTGGCTCCGTCTTCTCCGAACCCTGCACTTGTGGCAAGGCCTAGGGAAGCCCCTGGCTGGGCTGGCTTTGAGGTTTCCCAAGAGCATTGCTCGGAGAGCTGTGCTCTGGCTGGAGGGCTGTCTTCTTGCAAGTCAAACTTCACACTTTGCTCCATCCCTGCCCGGGAGGCAGGAGAGACAAAGGCACACAGCCTAGGTCCCTTAGCAGCACATGAACCTCGGGAGCTGCTATCAGCTGCAATTACTTGCTCCTAACTTTATTTCACATTGAGAAGCCATGGGTGATGGAAAACGAAATTGGTCCCCATGGGCAGAACACTGTTCCAACCTGCATTTATTAGCAAAGCAAAGGTGTCACCAAGCTGAACGTGAGGCAGTTCCCACTAGAAGTGAGAGTCACATGCAAGGAGGAAGCGGTGGACAGGAGACCAGGAGGAGGGATGTTTTAGAGAGAGCTTTTGAAAATAGGTGATCCTTATTTTATAGTTCAGAACATTTTCGCAACTATCCTCCTCCACTGGGAGTCCCTAACCTGTCCCTTCTTTCAAATTTATCGCTGTTCTCCAAAGGACCATCTAAACAGACGGTCCTCTCCAAACTGGTGGACCAAGGAATTTTAATGTAGGTACACGCTGCTTCACATAATTGATATGTTTCTAAAATGTTGTGTGTTAATTAGTTTTGTTATAAATTACTTACTGCTTTAAATGCACCAAGGTGGTTTTCAGTTTAAGATAATTTGATGGTAAATTCTTTATTTTCAAAAGTACTCAATTCATTACACTCAAGTCCATGGCTTCTTCCCCACATCATCTTGAAAACATAACTGGGATGGTTTACACTCTGCATTATCACAAAACTACACAAATCAAAAGAAGCTCAGACATTTTTACCATGGTTTCCAAAGATCTTTCTTCTCTCTTTTTAGCTATGGAAATACTTTTTCAAATGAAGTCTTACCTAAAGCTGATGGGCATGACAAGACAGAGGGAAGGGGTGTCACCTGCCTGACACCCCATACCTCTCACTATGTTCCCCATAATATTTCCAGCATCCCCAGTTTTAAAAGCACCATCCTCCAAGGGCCGTGAACATTCTCTGTGACAAATGTTTTACAGTATTACAAATGCACATATTTGTGAGCAAACCTCCTCCCCCAAAAGACCTGGGGAGTAAGATGCTGACCTAAGTAACTGTAGAAATCAATGCAAACTGTAAGACTGAAGGCAAAGGGAAGTGCTATAATCACTAGTATACCCAAGTTGATAAAGTCTTTCCCACAGGGTATGCCTTAATTCTGAAACAGCTAAGCATGCTTACTGAACTCAAACTATTAAGCAAATGAATGGTGAATTTTGAGAGCCGAGTTCCTCAATTGGAGGTTACAGACAGTCAAGGGGGAAAGTTAAAATAATCTATGATACAAAAACCAATGGAAAGAGCTCTTCTAAAGCAAAGAGAAGAAAGGAAATACTTAAGAGCATAACTCAGTGACATTCAAAAAGGAAATGCAAAGGAAAGAAGTCAGTAAAATAAGAATAAGATTGTCAGACCTCTAGCAAGATATACAAAGAAAAAAGAGCCGAGGTATAAATGAATAATATCAAGAACAAAATAGGAAACATCACTACAGAACCTACAGACACCAAAAGGTTATTAAGGGACTACCACAAAGAATGCCGCAGACATTAAGTTGAAAACTTGGATTAAATGAATCAATTTTTTTGAAAAGTAGAAATACTATAATTCATACATTATGAAATAGAGAGTAAATACATATATTTATAAAATAAATTTGTAATCTTAAAATTCTCTCATGAAGCAATCTCCAAACCCAAACGATTCCACCACTGAGTTCTACAAAACTGTAAAGAAGAATTAGCACCAATTCTACATAACCTTTCCCAGAAGAAAAAGAGGAGGGAATATCTTTCAATGCATTTTATGAAATTAGTCTTACCTTGATACTAAAACAAAAAGATAATGCAAGAAATAAAACTACAGACCAATATACTCCATGAATATAGATGAAAAAAATTATTAACAAAATATTAGCATATAGAATTCAGCCGTACAGACAAAGAATCATGCACCATAACCAAATGGAATTTATCCCAGGTATGCAACATTAGTTAAAATTTTAAATATGAATCAGTATAATCCATCATATCAGGCTAAAGAAGAAAAAAATCATATGATCATATTGATGGACTCAGAAAAAGCATTTGAAAATATAACAGCCATTCAAATTAGAAATAAAAAGGAACTTCCCCAGTTTGATAACAATACTTACAGAAAGCCCACAGCTAACATTATGCTAAATCCTGAAAAACCATTTTCCCTCTAACATCAGGAACAAAGCAAGGATGTTCACTTTCATAGTACTAACATTTCTAAACACTACAATAAGGCAAGAAAAGGAAATAAATGGTATATTGTGTAGAAAGAAGGAAATACAGGGGCTGGGGATTTAGCTCAGTGGCACAGTGCCTGCCTGGCAAGCGCAAGGTCATGCGTTGATTCCCAGTACTGGAAAAAAAAACAAAACAAAAAAGAAAGAATGAAATACAAATACTCCTAATTGCAAAGGACATATTTTCTAAAGAACCTGCAAAACAAAAGCAAAAACCAAAACAAAACCCTCCTAGAACTAATGAGTGAGTTCAGTAAAGTTACAGGATCAAGGATAACTATATAAAAATTAACTGTATTTCTATAGTATAACAAGGATCACTAGCAAATAACAATGAAATATAATTTATAATGATTGAAAAAAGAGAGATACATGCAAATTAAAAAGACATGTTAGGACTATATGTTGAAAATGACAAAACTCAGATGAAAAATCAAAGATCTAGAAAAATAAAGAGACAAACCATGCTCATGGATTGAAAGACTCAACACAGTAGAACCCTTGCTGATAGACAAGATCATCACAGTTCCTACTGAAACACTACCAAGATTTTTTGACAGATATTGACAAAGCTATTCTAAATTTATACAGGAAAGCAAATGAACTAGAAGAGCTATAATTAAAAATAGAGTAGTAAAGTGGGAAGATGAGGCCAGCTGATTTCAAGGCCTATTATCTACCTACGGTAATCAAGACTACAGTGCCAGCAGAGAGGTGGATACAAAGACCAATATCACAAACAAAGAACCCAGAAATAGACCTCCCCAAAATGCCCTACTGATATTTAACAAAGGTGCAAGAACAATTCAATGCAGAGAGGAGGGTCTTGGCAACAAACAGTACTGGAAACATATATACAAAAATTGATCCTTGCCTAATTCAAAGTTGACCACAGACTGAAGTGTAAAACTATAAAACTTTTAGAAAAAAGAAGAGAAGGAAATCTTTCTTTACAAAGTTAAGCCAAGAATTCCTGAACTGTATACTAACAGCACAATCCATAAAAAAGGAAAAACTGGCAAATAAGACTTCATGAAATCTTTAAATTTTGTTCTATAAAAAATTGTTAAGGAAATATAAAGACAACACATGTTTGTAAGCCACTCGCCCAATGAAAGTTTGGTGTCTAGAATATCTACAGAACTCTCAAAACTTAGGGAAAAAAAAAAAAACATAAATAAGCCAATTACAAAATGTCGTAAAAAGACATTAGGCATTCAAGAAATGCAAATTGAAACTGCAATGAGATATCAATCCATGTGGAACAGAATGGCTGAAATAGAAGACAGAGACAATGCTAAACATTAGTGAAAAAACCAGATCGTTCAGATGTTGATGATAGGAACGTAACATTGATCAGCTACTCTGGAAAGTGCTTTGGCAATTTTTAAAATGTATTTATTTACTTTTATTAGTACATGTTTGCCATGTATGATGATCACATTCATCATGGAGATTTGTACCTGGGTATAACATATCTTAATTCATTTTTTTCCCTTTCCACTTCCCCTCCATTAACAAAAGCTTTGTTTCCATTTTTTTCCTCAATCCTCTCTCTTTTTAAGAAATTCTTCTCTTTCCCCTCCCTCTCTGACTCCCCCACTCCCAGCAGCAGCTAGCGTGTTCTTTCAAGGCACAGAAGTGCATGTAGTGTGGTTCTTTGGCTACAAAAGGAGATCAATTTGAAGTATGCTTGTAAATATAGGAAAGGATCTGACAGGTACACTAGAAAGTGTTAACAATGATTCTTTGGGAGAAAGGGAACGGCTAAGAGGCACACTTTTAGGTTTCAGTGCAAACTTGCGACAACTTTATCAACGACAAAATCATTTCATTTCACAGATGAAGACACTGAGGCTTAGCAGAGATGAAAACCATGGCCAAGTTTACTAAACTGGGAAGAGCTTCAGAGCTTGGCTCCAAACCCAGACCTTTTGACTCAGATCCAGGCTGAGGCTGAAGCAGGAAACCGGCAAGCCAGGCCCTCCCAGCCTGTTGCTGTTATGTACTTGGGAGCTGCAGATAAAGCGCTCTCCAGAGAGGAAGAGCCTTGGACAAAGAAGACCTGTGCGGATGTGGAGAACAGGAAACCCTGCCGGCTGGGGTTTTCCCGGCCTCCTGGTGCAGCAGCACCGGCATAGGCAAGGTTGGGGAATCTGGACTTCACACACGTCCAGTACTGCACAGACATGCACAGGGCACTATCTCCCTGGGTCTCACTATCCAGCAGGAGACCAACCGCAGTCATATCACCAGTGTGCAGTGTGATCCCAAAATGACAGCTCAGAGAGTCTCTGGCTCTGCTGAAGCCTTGGGGGAGCCAGAGAGGAGGCCATCTGTGACCTAAAAAGGACAAGCAAGAGCATGCAGGATAAGGCAGGAAGAGGTGGCTTCCAAGAGAAAGGATCAGTGTGGACAATGGCTTAGAAGCACAGGGTCCCCTTGGCTGATACCAGCTTGCCTGGCCAGAAGGCCAGAAGTGCAACATGAAGCCAGACCATGACCCTGGGACCTGCAGGCCCTTGGGAGCCACGGGTGATACGTGCATGCGAGAGTCATGTGGTGGATGTGTATTTTGGGGTGTGAGTTTTGGTGCCAGGTGAGGGGAAGCAGGTGAGATGCAGAAATGTTAGAGGGCTGTGGCCACAGTAGCTGAGTCCCCATGGGATAAGCCAGGGACCTGAGAAATGGAGCAGCAAGAATGAATGTGTGCAATGATTTCTGTGTACATATCTGTACACAGAGCAAACAGGACTTGGTACAGGGCAACTTTGTTGTGTTTTGGTTGCCCAGCAGCCTCGTCTCCCTTTCCGGTTACAAGGCCTCCATTTCCTTTGGTGACATCACAGAGGGCCTTTTCCCACAACCCTAGCTTCACCATCTATACCTTTAGCTCTGAGACTGTGACTCGAGAAGAGACACATGAGAATAGAACTGGTGGAGTCATCTAACTGCTGCAGACTCCTGAACACGCCTGTCCAGCCTTCTCTTCAAACCAAGGACTTTCCCTCTCTCTGCAGCTCCTGCCTGCAGTTTAGAGACAGATACCTTGGTGCACGGTGGACTTTGGCAGGCTGAGGACAGGCGGGATCCCCTCGCTCCCTGTCCTAATCATCTGAAAGTTTGCTTAGAACTCTCCCAGGGCAGGTGGGCTTCTTTCTTCATTGTCTCTAGGGGATCTGAGCACAGCCGACTCATCTACAAATACTGACTCATTCAACGAACATAACTCAAAAGTTAAAAAGCTTTTATCGTTCAACTCTACAGTCTCTTTCTCTGGTGGAAGCCTCAAGGAAATCTTGTATCTGTTCCCTCTCAGACTCTGGGTCAAGCTGTCTTGCTGCACTATCTTAAATGCCTGGGCCTCTTTCAGTGTTGACCCAATTCTCCCAAGTACTGTACTTGAGCAGCCCTGGGTCATGATACTTAAGTCTACATGTGGACGGTGTTAATTGCCATTAAGACTTTAGCTACGAGTTGCTCTTGGGGCAAAGGTGTAGGAAGAACAATGGTGTCTCCCTTGGGGGACTTGGAGGTGGAGGAGGGATTAGAGGGATAGAAGTATGTTCAGCACCATCTATGTGCTGACCATTGAACTAAGAATGTTCCGTTCTCATGATGGCCCTGAGGGACACATGTCACTTATAATCCCCATTTTGCAGATAAGAAAACCAAGATTTAGAAAGATGAGGTGCTGGTCAGTTGCAGAGTGTGGGTAAAAATCCAGGTGTAGCTGATGTCCAATTGAGCACTGAGTCACTTTTCTCTTCAGTGAGATGTAATACCTGGCATCCACCACTTAAAGGAAGACAGGTTTATTATGGCTCACAGTCTCAGAGAGTTCAGTCCATGGTTGTGTGGCACCAAGGAAGAGATAGCATCACGGAAGGGGATGATGGCTAGGAAGCAGAGAGAGAAGAAGGAGCCGTGGAGGAGATACACCCTTTCAGGTCTTACTCATAGTGACTGCTTCCGTCCGACAATTCCACCTCCTAACAGCACACTTGTCTTCTGAACTCAACAGCGCGTAAATCCATGGAGTACAGCACTCCCGTCTGACCACCTTCAGAGCCCTGCCTCTGAGCACATGAGAGTTTGGGGGAATATTCCAGATCTAAACTACAACATGTACTTTCCACCATACCACTGTGACACCACTGAAGGGAGGTTCTGAGAAGAGAAAGGGATCGATCTCAACACCCATGTCCTGCTGCGCAGCGTGAGCGCAGATGTCTACAGTCTCTGCAGAGCCAACATAATGTACAGGAGATTTCGTGAACTTAGTCCTCTTGTCTCACTGAAATTTTTTGTGTGATTTTTTTTTATACAAGCTTTGCCCTGCATACTAAGTAATAAGGTTGCAGTGACTACTACCTGGTCCTTCACTAGAACAAGTTATAATAAATAGATACGGAATGAGTCCAAGAAAATAAGGTTGGGAAAGGCCAGACCTTTTGCCACCCGCC
Organism: Chinchilla lanigera; assembly: GCF_000276665.1. Classification (NCBI taxonomy): domain Eukaryota; kingdom Metazoa; phylum Chordata; class Mammalia; order Rodentia; family Chinchillidae; genus Chinchilla; species Chinchilla lanigera. Next base: position 26,847,585 of record NW_004955416.1, read on the forward strand.
GTGCCATCAAGCTGTCCCTCACATCAGGAAATACTGGGGATACGTTTTTAGATGGACAGATAAAAGTTCATGTATTTATAGAGCATAACATGACATTTTGATATATATGCATATCACTGTGAAATGGCTAAAGCAAGCTAATTACCTTACATATTTCCTCACATACTTACCATTTTTATGTGATAGCAATATTGAAAGTATACTTTCACACAGCACATTACTATTAACTGTAGCCAACATAATGTACAGTAGATTTCTTAAACTTAGTCCTCTTGTCTCACTGAAATTTTTTGTCTTTTGACCAATATCTTCCCAAAAGCCCCTCCCCACAAGCCTCTGGTCAGCTCCAAATTTGTGTGTGTGTGTGTGTGTGTGTGTGTGTGTGTGTGTGTGTTGCTGGGGATTGAACTCTGAGCCTTGTGCATGTTAAGCAAACACTCTACCACTGTCTCTATACATCCTCTCTTTTGTAGAACTTACATATAAGTAAGATTACTCAATATTTGTCTTTCTGTGCCTTACTTCACATATCATAATGTCCTCAAGGTTCATCCAAGTTTTCATAAAGGTTTCCCTCCTTTTAAGCGCAAAATGATATTCCATTATGCTAAATATCACACTTTTTATCTATTAACCCACTGATGGACACTGAGGTTGCTTGCTTATTTTGGCTATTGTGAATAATGTACAATGAACATATGAATGCAGATAGCTCTTTGACATACTAATTTTCTTCCTTTGGGCTCGCCACCAAATACTGGGGTTACTGGATTATTTGGTAGTTCTATTTTTTTATTTGTTGAAGACTCTGTCATTTTTCATAATGGCTATGATAATTTACATTCCCACCATCCACTTACAACAGTTTCTTCTTCTGCACATCAATATTTGTTAACTGTTCACTTTTTGATAGTAGCCATTCTAAGAAGAGTCGATATCTCACTGTGTTTTTGATCTGCATTTCCCCAATGATTAGTGATAATTGAGCCCCTTTTCATATGCCCGTTGACCATTTGTATGTCTTCTATTAAGAAATGTTTGTTTTGGTCCGTTGCCATTTTTAATTTGGATTTTGTGGATTTTGTGCCATTCCTTGTGTACTTTGGATATTAACCCTTTATCAGGTATGTGGTTTACAAATTTGTCTTTGCATATATCAATAGTTTCCTTCGCTGTGCATCATTTGATCTCAGAAACAGACCATGTCTTTTAGAGTGATTTCTCTGCTCACAGTAACTGTACTCTTTTGGTTCTGAGCCTCTTCTCCCACCAACCCGCACAGAAAGATTCCCAGCAGCTGTAATCTACACAACACAGCCCTGTCTCCCTAAAGCTGATTGGATTAGGGCTGGGTACCTAATCCAAGTTGGACCAATCAGTGTTTGGGTGGATCTGGCTAGTTCTATAGAGAGGAGATAGAAACTCAGGAGTTGTGCTGTGATCATCTTCTGCCCACCACATGCACAGAGCAGAACAGAGGACTGGTTAACGGAAACAGAAACAAGAACATATGTGGATTTTGCAAGAGACAGACAGGGAGTAGCTTCCTGGATTTCTGACATCTTCTAGGCCTTTTTTCCATCTCTCTTGAGGTCAGTTGTACAACTCCATATTGGTTTCAAAAGAGTAGTCATTTCCTCCCAATAAATTTTATAGGTTTATTGCAGTAGTTTGTTGTTACTTTTGACCAAAAGCGTCCTGACAAGCCATGCAAATGAGGATATATCCTTTTGAAATAGTAGATTTTTGAACCCCCAGAGTTCTCCCCAAGGATCCCAGAGGGCTTGTGGAAAGAAGGGATCAGTCCTCTTATATCCAGATGAGGCTGAGAACTTCATTCTGACACTGGGTGTCTGTGATGGTTACTTTTGTGTGTCAGGTTGCCTGGGCTAAGGGATGCCCAGATAGTTAGTGAAACATTATTTCTAGGTGTGTCTGTGAGGATGTTTCTGGAAAGATTAGCACTTGAATCAGTAGGTGGAGTAAAGAAGGTCCACCTCACCAATGCAGACATCATCCAACTGGTTGAGCCCCTGAAAAGAGCAAAAAAGGTTTGAGTAGGATGAACTTTTGCTGTGCCCTTAATTAGCTGGGACATTCATCCTCTCCTGACTTTGAACATGTGTATTGCTCGCCTTCAGACTGCAAGACTTACCCAGGACCCTTTCCCAGCCCCTAGTCCTCAGGCCTTTGGACCATGGGCATTCATGGTGCTCAGACCTTTGGACTCAAGCCGAATTCCGCCACCAGCTCTTCTGGGTCTCCAGTTTGTAGGTGGCACCTCAGCCTCTATAATCACCTGAGTCAAATCCTGTAATATACTTTCCTTCATATATCTGTATATATCCTATGGGTTCTGTTTCTCTGAAGAACTCTAATATAGGAGGTTTGAACAGTTATTAAGCTACTACAAACTGGGTGGCTTAAACAACAAACATCGATAGCTCACACTTCTGGAGACTGAAAAGTCCAAGATCTAGGTGGAAGCAGACCCAGTGTCTGGTGAAGACCAGCTTTCCGGTTTGTAGATGGCGCCCTCTCTTCACATCCTCACACGGTGGAAAGAGTTCATTCTATTCTCTTTCCTTTCTTGTGCGGACAATGATCTCATCATGGGGCTCCACCTTCCTGGCCTCACCTAACCTAATCACATCCCAAAGACCTCCCCTTCTAATTCCATTCCACTGAGGGTGACGGTTTCAATATAAGAAGTTTGGGGGGACACAAACACAGCCCATAACACAAGATGCAATGAAAGAGTTAACTCCAATGGACACTTATCACAATAATGAAGTGCTAGCAAAATTAAGCAGGCATCACTCTCTGTATGATAGCTGAACCTTTCAATGTCAACCCCAAGGACTCATACATGGCTTCTGGGTGTAATTCATCTGTTGAGACAGCTCTGTATTAACCTACTAATCTGTGTATGGCTAATGACTGAGGACAGCACACTGACCTTGACTTCTTTTGAAGTTTTTCATCATGGTTGCCCTTCCAAATAAGAGCAGGGATTGCAGAGGAGTGGTTTGTCATAATGCTTGTTTCTCTCTACAACTGGTCTCACATATGTGAAGCATTCTTAACATCTTTCGGCCAGCATCTTATAGTCCTTTCTTGGGGCTTTTCCATAAGTCAGGGGACCCGCTGACTCTGGTACAGGCTTTGACAAGCCCTCAACTGCCACAGCAAAGCCTCAGCTTACTCTGCTGCCACCTATCCCTGTAGCCCAGTCACTTGCAGCTCCCTGTGTCCAGCAGTGGGGACCGGCGTAGCTAAATGGGGAGTTCTTGCAAGAGCCCTGACTCCCCCATGTTGACAGACACCGGCTTAGCCCTGAGGGAAGACTTGAGGAGATCAGGAGTGACAAGAAACTCCCTCCCTGCCTAGAGAAGTGACCAAGGAGCAACAACAACTGACTGCAGCGAGGAACAGGAACTTGGCCCTTCCCCTTTCCTGCTAAGACCCAGTAGTGGCCATGGGGGCAGATGATCCCAGCAGCTACATGCACCTGGGCTGTAGATTAAGGCACCCCTACTGCTCATGCTGTGGCCAGACCCTGGAGGACCACCCTGGGTGCAGTGTCTATAACCTCAAAGCAAGCCTTTGCCTTTTATGAGAAGCCCCATGCAAATCACCAGGCTCCAGGGGCATTTATTAAGTGCCTGTTTCTTCTTTGTCTGCTTAGATGCTAGACCAAAGAAGTATGTTTTAAAATTTCACTGACCGATTTATACCCTGCCCATTTCCAAAAAAGATGACAATAAAACCGCAGGTACAGTATGGCCAGGAACATTTAACCAAGACAAAGGAGGGGAACAAAGGCAGAGAATTATGGCCAACCTTAGCCTTTCAGGAAAGTAAAATAGATTTCATTTGCTGGGTGTCTTTCCAGTTCCCCAAGATGTCAAGGGTACTTCCCTTATTTCTGCAAAACTCCTGCGGCCCTACCCAAAAGGCATCCCCAGTTTATGAGTGAGCCCAGAGGCCAATTTCCCCTCACAGGAATTATTCCATGGCAGGCTGAGGGCTGAGCAGCTGGGGCCGAGGCTTGTTTTTCCCTCTGTCGCTTGACAGCAATCTGCACGGCTGCCTCTGCCCGCAGAAGCCTGGGCAGGATTGTGTTTCTCAGCTGAATCTGCACACTGGTGACACATTGTCCAAGCTACGCCCTGGCCATGGCTTGCCAAGAGTTCTCTTCTCCCTTATGGAAACAAAGGTGAGCCCAGAGTGAGCCCCTGGGGGAGGCCGCTGTGCCTGGCACTGTGGAACATCCCCTGAGGGGGGAAGGCACACTGTGCCCTTGGAGGAGGCAGACACAGCCCCGTAGTGTCCGGAAGTGAAAGGGGAAGGGAAGCGGGGGAGGAAGTGCTGAGTGTGGTCTTTGCGGGGGGCCTTCTGCTTGTAGATTTCCCCAAGGAGCAGGCAGTAGACAGGGCCACAATGGCAGCATCGCCTGACCAGGAGAGAGGCCAGGGAGGACCTTGTGTGAACCCCAGCCCCTTCTGTTCACTCTCTTTGAACCTTAAGCAAGGAGACAAAGGGTTCCCTTCACTTCCTTCAATGGGGCATAAGGAGATGTGATCAGAGGACCCCAGGGCTGGCCTGGGTGTGTGACTCAGTGGTAGAGTACTGGCCTAGCATGGGCGAGGTCCTGGGTTCCACGTCAGGACCTCCCTATCCCATCCTGCACACCCCGCACGAGATCCTATCACAGCCTGGATCACATGGCTGTCTCGGTCGCTGGCCGCTGCCTCCCGGCACCCAACAGAGGGTCTGAAAGTTTGTCCTGCTGCCTATTTCTTGCCTATGTTTCTTTGGAGTTCATTTTTCCTTGCTTATCCCATGGGGCCAAAAAGCCGCATCTGCTAAGATCCTAGGAAATGAAATAAAATGACATCTAAAATATATACATAAAACTTCACACAGACACACCTTCCTGGAGTAACCTGACCATAGCTTTGGCCTCAGTGCGGTTCACAGCTTTTTGGAAAAGACAGCTGGCCCAGGAAGGGTTTCTCTCCTCTCTCACCTGCCCCACCCCAACCTGGCAGCTGCTGAGGCCCCAGGATGGGCCAGAGCTCCCTGGGCAGCTGCTCCCGGACAGGAACAGGGAGGTGACCATGGACAGAGTGCCCTCTGTGCAGGCCCCGGGCTGGGGCGCAGATTTTGAAACCCCAGCCTGCTGACCTTTCAGGCCTGGTGAGAAGCCTGCTTGTAGTTGGAGGCCTGGAATGGAGTGGCGAGAAATGACAGGACAGATATGGCTGTGCCATTTACTCTGGCCTTAACGACATTTCCCGTCCAGCTTTTCTTTTTCCTTCTTTTCAGCATCTCCCAAATGCATTTCTATGGTCACCACCAGAGGTCAAAGAGTAACAGCAGCAACGACATGCCCGGAGCTCCCACAGTGGATGTGCTGTCTGTACCCGCTCCTGCTGCACCGTCACCTTGCAGGCTCCTCCTGCTTTTCTGGGTCTTCCAGGCTGGACTCCTCTCCTCCAGTCCTTGGTGAAGCTCACTGATGTCCCTATGGCAGCATACTCTACCTCCTGCTTCATATTCACCACCGCCTGGCAAGCTGTGGGTACGCACGGTTGTATTCACCGGACAGTGTCTAGAACATAGGAACGGGGACTGGGACATCTAGGTCTGACCCAGAGGGAATGCTCAGGAAATGATGACAAACAGAAATGGATGAGACAACGGAAGTTCAGAGAGAGAAGCAACTTGTCCAAAGCCACAGAGCTAGAACACGGTGGAAGGAGGGTTTAGACCCCACTGTTTCTTACTGCTGGAGACTCTAGTATCTGAACTACCTCCCTCACTCCCTGTTCAGAGGTCCTTTTCCCTTCTCCCTTGCCCCTCACACCTCCACAAGGGATTCTTTGCCTTTGTTATCAATCACCGCCTATTAACCCACCCAGGTAACATCACTGGGGGAATCATGGGGGATCTGGGACCCCATCAGCCGTTGTAACTTGTGACAATTCTTAAGCAAAGGAGAAGATGACTCTGTCACCCATAAGCAGGGGCACAAGAGAGCCTCCTCCTGCTGGTTCCTTCCCAAACCCAGGAACCTTATGCATGAGCAAGCTGGCTCTACCTGTCCTTTAGATTTGGAATCTAGGTCATTCTCTGCCTCTCCTCCCTCCTCCTTTAAAAGTAGGATTTCTCCTAGGGTCTCAGAGGGGGGAGGACGTTAGGGGGAAATGTTTCAATGGAACCCACACCCTGCCTGCTGCTGTCAGGAGCGCTTCATTTTGAAGCCAATATAATTTATGAGATGCAAATGGATTTAGCATTTAAAAAGAAAAAAAATCTTGGAAAAGGAACAAAGTGCACTTCACACCCTATGCTGAGGCGTGTTTGGGGCTCCATTAATCATCTCAGACGAAAGAGATTTAATCTCAGGCTAGCTGGTCTGGAGAATGCCTGCATCTCTCACCAAGCCCAGGAGGCTGGCCTGGAGCAGCGGGCTCTGGTGGCAGGCCCGGCCTCTGTGCAGGCTCCAGGCCTCGGGTGCACAGCACTTGTGCTAAGCTCTAGTCTGAGTCACGCAGTAGATGAAATTACAGAGGTTGCTGCACATGATGAATCAGAAAGCAGGATGAAGCCAAATATTTGGACAAGCCTTACCCCGCGCGGAGCGGGATGAAGACTTAGCAGCCTGCCAGCAGCAAGCCCAGAAAGCGCTTCTGACAAAGCACCGCTGTGGTGCAGACTGCTGCTTGGGAGGGAATGAGCTTGGATCCACAAAGGCACCCTGCAGTCAGTCTCGTGGCCAGCACGGGAGCACCCAGGGCCCCGAGCTGTGATTCAGTCTAGCTCTTAAAAGAGGAGGTTGTCAGTGAGAAGCATGCGGGGTGGGGGGCGTGGGTGAGGGGAGGAGAGGGTTCGCTTTGAGCCCCGCCCCCCACGTCTGCCTTCTCTTTCTGGGAATCATCAAGGTGGGAGGCAGAATGTCCTGAAGAAGCAGAACCCATGCGGCCGTCATCCTACCACTACTGCTTGGACCCTGGTGGGAGACCCAGGCGTACATGGTGGCCACAAAGGGGGAAAGAAGCGAAGCTCAGTCCCCTGGTAAGACGTTACTTCTCCAGTGATTTCACCAGAGGACTAATTGCTACCCTTCTGAGCTTCAAAGCCCGAGTTTGTCAAAGATTCTAGAAACAATAAAACCAGTAATAACTACGCTACCTAAGTTTTGTCTGGAATTTTTTTTTAAAAAAATTCACTTTTGAAAGAGCCCAACATTCTTGGGTTTCAGTGACTCCCCCCCTCTGCAGGGAAGTTTCCAGGCACTAAAATAATCTATACTGTGGAAAACAGACGGATCTGTCCGAGCAATTGTTAACGCTGATAAATAGCAATAGTGGCTGACATAAGCTCGCACACTGACTATGTGCTAGGTCGGCCCCGGCTCAATGCTTCCCCTGAGAATGTCTTGACTAAACTCCATGAAATCCTCTGGGTGCTCTTACTTTCTCATTTTGCAAATGAATACATCATCTAGGAGAGTTATATAACTTTCTGGAGCCGCCAAGCTAACAAGGTGCACAGCCAGAATTTAAACCCGGGCAATCAGACACTCAGCTAATATTCTGCCTCCCAGCAGCTCTAGCGTGATACAAACCCATTAGCAAGATGGTTGTGGGAACAGATTCAAGCAAAGCCTGTTGTTTCCAGCAGTCAACAAGTGCTGAGGCCTGGATGACATCAGACTTGAGGGCTGCCTTCAGGAGCCTTGCCAGGCCTCTGCGCTTGGAGAAGGCTGTGGTCCTTGTTGATTAACCAGGGTCTAGCCCATCTAGGCCAGCCCTGCTTCCTCAGGGACAAGACTCGGTGAAAATCTTCCTACTCAAGTGCCTTCTGAAGCTACAGATCTGGCACTGGGGAGTAAAGAAGAGGCCACGTTTCAGAGTTTGCATACCTTGGCTCAGAACTTGGCTTTGACTTTCACCAGGTGTGAGAACATTCCTGTTCTTTTTGTTGTATAACCACCCCAAATTTGGTGCCATAAAACACCTATTTCTAACTCTGATGTTCACAGATTCCGTGGGTACAGAATTTAGATGGGGTACAGAGAATTTACTTGCCTCATGTCCACGAATGTTCAAGATGTGGGTTGGGAGTGACTCAGTGGCTGGTGGCTGGGATTATTTGAAGGCATCTTAGTTCACTGTCTGGCACTTGATGCTGGCTCTCAGCTGGGACTTCAACTGAGGGTACCATGTATACATGACCTCCCCGTGTAGCCTGGGCTTCCTCACAGCATGGAGGTCTTAGGTAGTCAGATTTTTGCGTAACAACTGTGTTTGTTATTGTCTCACTGTTCTTGAGGCAAGAAATCTAAGATCAAGCTGTTGGCAGGATTGGTCCCATCTGTTTTAGGGCTTTCTCCTTAATTTGTCATATCAGTTTTCTTCCTGTGTCTTCTGTGTCCAAACTTCCTGCATTCAAATTTTTATTTTTATAAGGATACCAGTCATATTGGATTAAGGCCCACCCTAATAACCTCATGCTAGCTTGATTACCTTTGTAAATATCCTCTGTCCAAGTAATGTCACACTCTATGGTATTGAGGGTTAGTATTCCAATGTAGAAACTTTGGACCATCACACAACTCAACCCCTAACAACAACCCAGGGCTCCAAATGTAGTTGTCTTGTGAAGAACAGGCGCAAGTCACATGGTCTTAGCTGAGAAGATTTGAATTAGGCTGCCTTCCACTTAGCTGCAAGCAGGTGACTAAGATCAGGCTAGATGTAAGGGAAGGGTTCCAGAGATCCTATCTATTGTTGGGGGAAGGTCAAAGAATTAGTAGACTTTTTTTCTACCATAGGTACTATTATTATTCTCCTTTTATAGGCAGAGACAGCAAATCTCAGACTAGTTAGGTAAATTTCCCAGGGCCCAACTGTTCATGAAGAGCAGAGCAAATGTTGGATCTCACTGTGGATATGTTTTAAAACCTCTCCAAAGACCTTATGCAAGTTACTTAACCTTTGCCAGCCTTGCTTGCCTCATCCAGGGAACCATGGTAATGACATCTAATTTTAAGTATTGAATGAGGTAAGTTATATAAAAATGCCTGACATGTCAGAGGAACTCCATCAATGGTAGCATGTAAGGTAGCTTTCCATTACTATAACACACCTGAGACAATCTGCTTAAAAAGAGGAAAAGTTTATTTTGACTCATGATTTTGGAGCATTCAGTCCATCACTGGCCACCGTTATTGTTTTGGGGCCTGTGATGAGGCAGTGCAGAAAAGCTGCTTACCTCATGGTGGCTGGAAAGCCAAAAGAGAGAAAGAGGAAGGAACAGGGTCCCAGATCCCCTTCAAGGGCACACCCCATGTGTCCAGAAGACTTTCCACCAGGCCTGACATCTTAGCAGTTCCACTCCTTTTTATTAGTGCCACCAGCTGAAGCCCAAGCTCCTAATATACAGGTCTTTAGGGGACATTTGTCCAAACTATAGCAAATAGTTCCTCTATTCTTTTGTCTTCTCCTCCTCTTCCTACTCATCCTTATTATCATCATTAATTTTAGAGGTAGAGGTAATGGTAAGAAGAGATTTGGTACGTAGGGAGGAAGTAGCAGAGATGTCATTCAGATCCCTGGATCTTAATTCGAGCAGCGGTTGCTCACAAGTGCTACTGTCTGATGCACATGTATGATGTATCTGGCACAGTTCCGAGCACTTTCATCTTTGATCCCATCTACTGTCCACACTATCCAACAAGGCACAGAACTCAGATTTGACCCCATGAGCCACGGCTAGCCTACCTCTGACCTAAAAAATCTATAAGATTTTGTCCAGCTGCAATAATACATAACCCATAATAATGCCAAAGACACAAATGCCATGGCCCATGGTCTCATATGTGTAAAAATTCCACTTCACTTGTTTTTCTGTCCAAACCTACTTCCTATCTTTAGCTCCCATTTTCCCCTGATGAGAAAAAAGTCACTTCTATGAAAACCTACATGAATTCAATAAGCCTTTGATTTAGATTAACACTCACTGAAATGTAGGGTTTTCTCCTTAAGGTGACATCTTAGTTCCATGCACGACTTATGGATCATTGTGTCCTGGACATAGTTCATGATGGTGGCAGAGATAACAATAGGTTATTTCCCCAAGTCTCAGCCCACTTTCCTCTTCCTAGGGATGTGGAAGACTACATTTCCCGCCTCCTCTGTAGATTGGTTAGGGTCATGATTAGTTCCTGCCAAGCGGCTGTAGAGCAAGATAATGTGCCATTTCCTTGCTAAGGCAGCAAGAAGGCCTCTGTGTGACCTTCCAGTCCTCTCTTCTTCTACTGACTTTTTCACTCTAAAAGTCAAATCTGAAATGAAGCAAATGAGTCATTGCTTGGAAAGTAGCTACTTAAAAGACCCTCCAGACATGCAATGGATGAAACCACAATAAAAGACAAATAAACTACTGAGTGTGGGGGTTTGTGTGTTACTACAGCAGAACCTATCCTATCCTGACTATAACAAGAGTCAACCTGTGTCAGCTGCCAGTGAGATTCACAGTGTTAGGCACTAACTATCAACACTGATCCCCCCAGGCGTGTGCTTAAACAATCAGCACTTCCTTGTGTTGGTGTCCATACAACTGGACATATTCTCATGTGCTTCCATTTTGCACAGCCTACCAAGCCACTGATTACTTTGTCCTCTTGCTATGTGAAAGTTGGCCACCAGCTTGGGCCACTCACTTTTTATGCTCTGTGAAGTACTATGTCCATCTCAGGGAAATAGGTACCTTGGTTCCTCTCGCAAATCTGCGGAGACTCAGTCTAGGCTTTTCCACTCTGATGCCATCGCTCCTGTTTCTCAGTTGCTTTCCTACCAAGAACAGTGTGCAAAGTTCTCCCACCTTTAGATTTCTCCAAACTCATCTAGAGGTTTCTTTATTTTCTCTTGGTCCTGTGCCAGCTTGGTAAGACATGGAGAATCACAGACTTCTCCCGGCCACCTCCTTCTCCCTCTGCCTTGGCAACATAGATCCGGTCCACACAGCATGTTGCCTATTTTTTTTCCTGTCCTTTTCCCATTCTACTACTGTATTTGGTAAACAAACTTTAGGTTCAAAACTGCTATTTGGAGTTCTGCAGGTATTCTTTTTTTATTTTAAAGGAAAAAACCCAATAAAAACAATGGTACAAAATTTCAAAACAAGGTAGTAGGAGAGCAACAATGGCTAGTACATTGCATGCTGTTATCTTCAAAGTACTTGCTCATATTTCAAGATATAGGCATGCAAAACTGATCAAACAATAGAGGCATAAACATTTCTTTTCAATGAACTAATAGCATTTAGTAGTATAACTATCTTGTGTATATTTATATATATATCATTTCCCTTTCCTTTCCTTCTTTAGTTTTTCTTTGAAACTCAGTGAATCCTTTCTCTCTCAAAGCCTTGCCCTTGCATATCAAAAACCTTGCTTTGCAAGATTATTTTCTCTCCTATAAGTTTAAAAAGTCAATTTTGAAATTCAATAGTCAAGAACTGGATTCCTTGCTCTTTGTATATTCTCTGCATCCTCTCTTCCCCAGGAAAGAAAGATGTCTGGAAGAATGGGGATGATAAGGAAAGGTTGAGAAGGATGGACAGAGGATACTGAACGTCTCTCTCTGAATATACTTATGTAACATAATAAGAAACATGTGCATTGTGCCAAGCTATTTTACCCCACTTCCAGCTCACCACAGCCCTGGCATATACAAATTACAGGTGGAGAAACAAGCCCGGGAGGCACACATTGGATCAAGGATCAACATGTGGTCTTCTTACTGGGTGTTTTTCAACACAGCTAGAAAAACCAGGCCTCACAGAAAGAAACCAAAGCCAACTGCACGGAGCCAGTGCAAGCTGGGGCAAGTTCCAAGAGTGTGACAAAACCTCACGCATCCTCCAGAACAGTGTCTGTGGACAACCACTGACACATGACTCAAAGAGAAGGAAAAGAAATCACTCTAGTCTGTGCTGGAGACCCTGGTTCTAGAACAGGGTCTGGCCCACAATAAGGGCTCCAGTGATATTTGTCAAATCAGTGAATAGAAGGATCTTCTCTCGAGGACCTCATCATTTGGGTGAGAAAATCAATTTCACTAAAAGAAAGAAAAGAAAGGAAGAAAGGAAGAAAGGAAGAAAGGAAAGAAAGAAAGAAAGAAAGAAAGAAAGAAAGAAAGAAAGAAAGAAAGAAAGAAAGAAAGAAAGAGAGAGAGAGAAAGAAAGAAAACAAGGGGAACAGATGAAGGTATAAAGCAGGCAAAAGGAACTAAGAAATATGGATTCGGTGATGAAAAAAACAGTCCATGGTTAAGGTACGTTGATGTCGTAAGTGTCTCACAACTGTGTCACATGTCTAAGGTTCCACAAGGTTTTTTCTTTTTTTTTTTTTTTTTTTTTTTCCACAAGGTTTTTTCTATATGGCATTAGAGACATTATGATGCCCCTGGAGCTCCATTTTCTGTTACTGGCTTGTATGAGACCTTCCCTTAAGGGGAGACTCATCTTGTTGAAAACAAATGTTTTTGAAGGAAATTACATTAAGGAGAGAGGCTAAAGGGTGTGCTCAGGTCACCATCTTCTGATGGCTAGCTCAGAAATGGGGCTGGAAGTTTCCCGAAGGAAACCCTCAGAGAGGAAAGGCCAGACCATGACAGAGATGGGATGGGGCCTGTCAGAGGTAGAACCCCATAGTGGGGCAAGAAAGCAGGCATTTTGGAGAATAAGCTTTTTTTTTCTAGGAAAAAATATTGTTCCTTGTGTTATATGCCTTCACCAAGCACCACTGAATCCTCAATGAGTTAGAAATATGCAAAAGTGAAGGATGAGGAGTTGACATAGTCACATGAAGCAACCTCCCCTTTCTCCCTCACCCTCCCTCCCTCCCATCAGCCTGAAGGTACTTAGTACTTAGCCATAGCACTTAGTAACTGGAACATGCCCATATTGAATACCTATCGGAACTGAAGGTGCAGTGGGGTGGAGGGGTGCAGTGGGGTGGAGTAGAGCAGGGAAACGAGTCAGGTGTTCGAGGGTTGGGGATCAAACACTAGCTCACTCTATAGTGTTTAAGCCAGCCCAGGCCATCCAGCGCATGTAGGCTGCCATTTTCCCAGGTGGCAGACCTGTGGTGGTGGCACGGACTGCTGCACTCCTCACAGAGTTCGGACACTCACTCAGTCCTCAACGCTGCTCTCCCAATAGCCCCTCCCAGTGGAATGGCGTCAAACCAATCTGCCGTCCTGGACCTGAGCCACAAGGCCATCGACAAGCACCCAGGAGCTGGATGTGGCCTGCAGATAGGGCGTTTTGTTCTCCATTTTCCTTACAGAAGGTTTTGAAAAAGTTTGAATTAGCAAATGATATTTTTAAATTTGGAATTTCACATAAATATCCAGATTTCTGGCTTCTCTTGAAACACTGGCATGTCTCACACTCTGAGCTCTCTTTCCTGCATGGTAACAGTCGGTCACCCGCAGTTGAGGGGCAGCTTCTCAGTCGCAGCCAGCTGAGCATGGACAAGAGAGCTGGCCAAAGCCAGCCAGAGCTCTAGTCCCACCTCTGCCTCTCATGTGTCACGTGACTTCAGACAGCTGCTCTCTCTTCACGGGGCATTAGCTTTCTCACCTATAAATGGGGATATCGTAGCACTTACTTCATGAGGGGGCTGTGAAAGTTAAATGAACTAGAACGGAACCTCACACGCAAGAATCATTAAAATATGTTGAGTTACCATTGTTTGAAGTTTCCATAGACACCCAAGAGCCTATCTGAAATGGTACCATAATTCCTGGCTCACTGATAAGGAAGCGAGGTATGGGAGGGCACCCTGGGGCCCTTGCTGGTAAGGGTCTCTGCGGCCCACCGCAGGCCTTAGAAGCAGACCTCTGTGAGTATTCACAACCCTCAGTCACACAAGTGATGCGAGGGTATAGATTTGTTCTCACTGCTTTAAAAGGTGAAGCTATTTAGAGTAGCAGTGCTGGCTGAAATGCATACTCAAAGTAATAGTAAAAGGGGACCAGAGCTTCTCTAATGACATACTTGATGGAATGAAGATTTTAAAAAACAGACCCCCCCAAAAGCAGAAGTAAACAAACAAGGCCCCCAATACCAAGGGGTGAAACTTGAAAGGCAAATGTTACCCATCTCTCACCCTCCTCCTTAGCTACCTTGGTAGTTTTGCCGCCATCTGAGTAAAAAGGCTCACACTGTTCATGCTAGACACGTTGCTGGCCTCACTGAAACACCCTACAATGGACCACCCATTGTCTAGGCATTTCAGTGCCTGTGGGTGCTGCCTCTAAGTGCTCCATGCACTCCTGGGAAGAGCATTTCTGGGGACTCACAGTGCATGAGTTGGACCTGATACCACATGTTAGGCTGTTGGTGAGGATGTTTGTAGCGTGGGAACATGGATGAGGTGGTAGTGGGTGCCATGTTGAGCAGGGAGGCCAGATGGATGTGAGGGTTCTGAAGAAAGGGGTGCACTGGAGAAAGAAGCAAACCTACCCGTGACAACATGAGTGTCATCTCTCCCTTGGAGAACATGTTCTGTAGGCTCCAAGTCTCAGTCATGAGTAGGTAGGGGAAGCTGGGACCCAAGAGGTAAGAGGTGGTAGTGAAGTCAACATACACGATAAAAAGGAGAAGGAGTGAATGGGACGGTAAGGAAGGCCTGGGGAAGGTGAGGCGCCATTTTGGCCTGACCATTTCAGGGATAGGAGGGATGAGGTAAGGAGACAGAAGTGCCACAGAGACTGAGAGTATTGTTGTGTCTAAAATCTCTGGGGGAAATGTGAGGAGAGTGTAGGATTTGTTTTTGACTTAGTTTTTGATTGTGGAGTTAAACTTCTCTGAGTTGTATCCCACTCTACAGCTTCTACAGGACAACGGGGGGGCTGGGGCAGAAGTAGGGGAGGCACTCCAAAAGGAAGAGGTTTGTTCAGCAAAGTCAGATGAGATAGGGGTTCTCAAAATAACCAGCCCTGTCTTCAAAGCTCAGAGATGGTAAAGGGGAGAAATGTTGGAAAAATGAACGTCAGTTCTACAGATTCACT
The DNA here is from genome assembly GCF_000276665.1 of Chinchilla lanigera. NCBI lineage: Eukaryota > Metazoa > Chordata > Mammalia > Rodentia > Chinchillidae > Chinchilla > Chinchilla lanigera. The sequence continues at coordinate 26,862,680 of NW_004955416.1, forward strand.
GAACCTTCAAATCCACGGCACCATCCCTGGCAATGCCAGGGATGCAGGTATGCAACCATGTCCCAAAGGGCTGGCTGCATGGATGAACAGCTCTGCAGTCACCTGGGCACCAACAGACCCCGCTCTGTCCGCTGTCCTCTGTATTTCATGACAGAAGGAATGGGCCATGTCCAAATGTTTTTCCTGGAACAGGAGAGAGAGGTCCATAGGTGCAGAAGGGGGTTACAAGTGGTCTGAGCAGCCTAGAGCTGAGTGGCTCACCCAGGCACTGGGCCAGGCTCCTGGCAGTGATTACAGCCTGTGTGTGTGAACACTGCCCGGGGAGAAATCCAAAACAGCGTTCTCCATGAAGCTGCTGCTCCTGCGTGCAGGCCGCACCCATCTCTGAGCCAAACAGTTTCAGGAGCCAAGGAACACTTGCTGGCCTTGAACCCCACAGAGGATAGAAAGGAATCTCCTGGGCCAGGGTATTTGTCCTGGGTATAAAATTTACAGTTCAGACTCAGATGCACAGAAATATAACCTTTAATTTCTCCCACTGAACTCAATTTGTGGAAGAGTCTTATTTCTACTCAGTAGAGGGAAAAAAAGAAACCTTGTAAACCCAGGAGGATGGGGTCACAATGAAGTTACAAATTTGTCCATTTGGGGGAATTTGGATACTTTGGAGGAATGCTTAGTGCTTCTTGTGGCACAAGGGAGGGAGTATGGCAATGTCCAGGTACTGCCTTGTGCAAGCGGCCAGGCGCTTTGGCTGTCGTACCGGCCACCGTTTGCTAGGATGCAAGGTGAGCACCTCGGCACTCTGTTATCCCCTGACCTGCTGGGGACCCTTCCAATGCCTTCTGCAGTGACAGGGGTGCAGAGGCCATTCATTTGAGCCTTAAACCTTTTACTCCATCTCTCTCTTTATATTCTTCCTCCAGTCCAGGAAATGGGATGTATCACATTCCAGCGTAGCAGGCAGTTGCCCTCTATTACACCCTGCTCTGTCCCCATTCTACAGCTGAAAAACAAAACTTTCTATTCTTGAGGTTCCTAGAGCCATTAAACTCGTAGAGACAGAAAATGGAATGTGATTTGGGAGGGGAGTGGGAGTTAGTTTTTAATGGGTACAGAGATTCAGTTTGGGAAATGAAAAAGCTCCGGAGACAGATGGCGGTGATGGTTACAAAACAATGTAATGTACTTAATGCCACTGAATTCTACACTAAAAAAATTGGTGAAAATGGAAAATCTCATGTTATATGCACTTTACCACAATGAAACAAAAACAAAACTCCATATAAAATTTCTTTGCTTGGTTCTCGATAGGAAAGGGGAGCTTTTATTTATTTTTTATTTTTTTAGAGATTACTTGGTTTTTATTCACAGCCATAAACTTAACTCTGCAATCCAGTGACATTTGGAGGGGATCAAGGAAAATATAGGACCCAAAGAAGAGCAGTAAAAGCAGAGGTGATGGGGCGTTTTGAGCAGGTGGGGCACAAAGGACTCTCCTGAGCTACAGGAATGGTCTGGTGGAGGCGATACACAGAAGTCACATGCGTTAGAGCTGTCCGCAGTCGGTGATAGTGATCTTCTTGCTGGAGTTCCTGGCCCTGAAGCGCTCATGGCCCCCACGTGTTCGTGCCCTCTTTCACCTTCCCCAAGACCACGTGCTTGCCATCCAGCCACTCGGTCTTGGCCACACAGATGAAAAACCGGGAACTGTCTGTGTTTGGCCCAGGATTTGCCATGGACAAGATGCCAGGACCTGTGTGCTTCAAGATGAAGTCCTCGTCATCGAATTTCTCGCCACAGATGGACGTGCCCCCAGTGCCATTGTGGCGTGTGAAGTCACCACCCTGCCACACAAATCCTGGAATAATTCTGTGAAAGCAGGAACCCTTATAACCAATTCCTTTCTCTGCAGTACTCAGAGCACAAAAGTTTTCTGCTGTCTTTGGAACCTGGTCTGTATACAGCTCGAAGGAGACGCGGCCTAACAGCTCACCATCGGTGGCGATGGTGAAGAACATGGTGGGGTTGACCGTGGTTGGCAGCCAACAACTAAAGGGGAGGATAGCAGCGTCTGCAAAGCCAAGGGAAGCTTTTAGGATTTAGAAGACTTTTCTCTCTGAAGTCCCTGACAGAATGGAAAAACTTGTCCCTGAAATGGATTTCAGTAGCTTATCCTGGATTTCACGAAAAAAAATGTTATCACTTTCTCTTTTTAATTCAGCTATAATAATCTTAATCTTTCCTTCGCTAAAGTAGATCACTGACAAGGAAGTGTGAATAAAGAAAATCTTTTTAATTAGTTTTAGGTTTATCTGCAGTGACACCTCAGTTCACAAACTTATTGTAATTCTTTCCACGTTTTTGGTCACAAACCAAATTGGACAAGAATGGAATCAAATTTCCCCCTAAGGTCAACCTTGAACGTCACCTTTGAATTGTGGAAAGAATTAAGTTTATGAACCAAGGTATCACTGTATTTTCAACAAGTATGCTTTAGAAGTGCTGGGGTTTGTCAACAGATTTGAGTTTCATCTGTCTCTTAAGATTAGCGTGCGGGTGGTCCTTAGCTGATGGCATCCCCAAACTTAAGAATGCAGAGAGAGGTAAGGAGTCTGCGACCAAGGCGGGAGCTAACTATTTAATCATGCAAGTATGGCACCTCACTCTTCATTCCATTCAGCTCTGAAAGAGGACATTGCACAGTTTACTGGTTTGTCAGTAGTGTATCGGTTTCCTTCTGCTGCTTCAACAAATTACCATCGATGGCTTAAAAGAACATAAATTTATTCTCTTATGGTTCTAGAGGTCAACATTCTGAGATGGGTCTCACTGGGCTAAACGCCAGGTGCCAGCAGAACTCTATTCCCTCTGAAGGCTCTGGGGAGAATTTCCTCCCTGCTTGTTCAAGTTTCTAGAAGCCATCCGAATTCTCTGGCATGGTTCCTTCCCGGCAGGTGCACCACTCTGCCATCTGCCTCCCTCGTCTCCTCTCCTTTGCTGACTTTGGCTCTCCTGCCTCGCTCTCAAATAGAGCCCTGGATGCTCCAGGACAATCTCTGTCCCTAACAACTCTTAACTTAATCACATCCACAGTGTCTCTTTTGTCACATGTGGTAACATAGTCACAGGTTCCACGGATTAGAGTCTAGGCATCTTTGGGGGATCATTATCCTGACTCCCATACGTAACATCCATGAAAACATCTGCTATTTATTTTCCAGTTGCCATTTTTCAGGTAATGTGGTTCTTTCTAATAAGAGGTTATAAGATTTTGGTTTTGTCTTGAGTTTTTGGCAGTTTGACATGCCCAAGTTTGGTTTTCTTTGTATTTATACAGGTTGGGGTTGGTTGGATTTTTAAAGTAAGTACTTTGGTGTTTTTTAATTGGTTTTGGAAAATCCTCAGTGACTATCTCTTTGAATATTGTTTCTAGAACTGGTGGGTGAGGGCCATAGTACATAGGTAGAGAGCTTTGATAGCACACATAGGGCCCTGGATTTGATCTGCAGCACCTCAAAAAAAAAAAACAAAAACCCTGCTCCTGGCCATCCTTTCTCCTTTCCTTCTGGGTCTCCCATGATGTTAAGCCTTTGATGGTTCCCATGTGTCTTTTACTTTCTGTTTTGTTCTTTTTTGTTCTCTTTTCCATTTGAAAATTTCCTGTTGATTGTTTAGTTCATTCATCCAATCTTTTGCTATATCCAGTGGCTATTAAATCCATGTGACAGCTCTTATTTCAGAGGTTTCAATTCTAGAAGTGAAAGCTTCCTTCTTAAAATTAAGTTCATTGGTACATTTTAGATATACATAATGATCATATTCGTCATAGGGAATTTGTACTGGTACATGACATATTTTGATTGAAAGTTTTCAATTTAATTTATTTTTCATAGTTAAAATCCTTAAATGCTAGCTCTAATGTCCTGGATCATTTTATAGTCTATTTAAAAATTTTTCTTGGTCACATGTTCCTACCTCTTCTTGTGTCTCAAAATTTTTTAGCATGTGCTAGACATTGTGTATAAAAGAACTCAACAGGGTGTAGAAGGTTTACTGTTTCTGCTGCCCAGGTAGCTGGGTGAGGGTGGAGTACCTCACTGCTTGAGAAATAGGCCTGTGTCAGGGCCAGGACACAGGTTTAGTTAAATTCATTCCTGGTGGGGCTCTTCTAGACACTTCATTGAATACCTAGCAGGTCTCTGTCTCCTTAGCCCCCAGATGGGATCCACCTTGCCTCATATTTTAGTTTTTCTGCATTCAGTTGCACCCATATTTTCCTAATGGATTTGTTTTTTCTCTGTTTGCTGCAGCAACATTGCATGATACTATCTCCAGCTATTCTTGGGGAGTGAAAGTCCTTTCCTTTACATTTCATAACTTCAGCGGGGGAACACAACCACGGAATAACCAGGTAGACAACAAGTGAGGAAATGGATCCTGGTCTCTCCAGGAAAGTAGAGGACCCTTCAGAGAGTTCAACAAATAGCATCCTCCCTTCCCACCCAAGTTCTAAAGCAGATGAGATGCAATAAGACAGGTGGAGCCCAATGTACCACCTCAGTTACGGATAAAGTGTCTTAGTTTGGGCTCAATAAACAAGCATCATAGAATGAGGGTCTTACAACAGCAGATACTGGCTGTCAGAGTTCGAAATCACGGTGACAGCATGGTCAGATTCTGGTGAAGGCTGTCTTCTGGATTATAGACTATAACCTTCTCACTGTGACCCCACACAGTGGAAGGAGGGTGAGACTACTCTGGGGTCTCTTTAATAAGGGTACTAATTTTATTCATGAAGGCTTTGCCCCATGACCTAATTATCTCCTGGGTCTCCACGTCCTGATACATCACCTTGGAAGTTAGGATCTCAACTTATCAAAGGGAGGGAGCACACATATTCAGTCCATAACACAAGGCTAGAATAGAGGGTAATGGCCATCATAACACTAGAATGAAATTTTAACACAACACTAACTCTGTTCCAGAATTAGCAAAGTTAGGATGTGGGGCAGGCCCATCTGCCAAGGGCATCCAACAAGGGAGTAGTCAAGACAGGGTGCTTTCCACAGACAGCCACTCTGAGAGAGACAGGGAAGGGGGTGACTTATTGCATCCAGATTTTGCTTCCAATGTATGTAGTCAAACAAAAGCGATCTCAGGGAGAAAAATTCTCTAACAGAGCAGAACAAAGAGGTAGGAAATATAAAGTGGGGAGGATGGTGCCACTAAGCTGGTTCTGGAGAGATTTTTGAGGATTATTTGAGATTATGCAGCAAGACAGATCTGAAGGAAAGCAGCAGAGGACACAAAACCAGGAAGGGGAAGAGAAGGCAGAGGCTGGAAGAGTCTGAGAGCCAGCAGGCTGCCATGACAGCGAGCCCCAGCCAGGACAGCAAGGCAGCCTCGGTGCTGGGAAACAGGTCCTGCCTGTTCAGCCTTGATCCCCCATAGCCATGGCCCCACGGCATCTTTGGGCAACTCAGACCTAATGCAGTCCCCAGTCAGCAACCATGGGTGTCTCTTCCCCATCCTCAAGGAAGAGGGTAATGTCCTTGGCATGACTTTCTGACTTCTCTGTAATCCTGCCTGCTTTTCTAACCTTCTCAGGTACTACTCCTCATTGTCCCCATCTCATCTCTGACTTCCCTGCAGGACTTTCCTGTACACTAGATGCTCCAGAGCCAGGAAGGAGCTAGCAGCTCCTGGGAAGGTCAGGCTTACCCAAAAAACCCACAAAGGGTGCTGTGGCTGGGCCAGGCCACATTCCAAGCAATATTCAGAAAGCCAGGCACAAGCTTTGACCCTAAAAACAAACCTGGAGAAAGGGTCAAATAGATGGAAGAGGCAGAGGAGGATGGAGTGGGCGGCCTCAGCCATGGCATCCCTCTCACTCTATGCCAGCCACAGCTTCAACCACCAAGGACCTCTCTGCCCACTGAGGTCACCATACCTTCACTCTGCTCGTATGGCTTGCTGGAGTGTCCTTCTCCCTCGGTGGGCCAGCTCATCCTTGTGCCCACAGGGACCTGCCATTGCTGCCGCATTGTCACAAGCCTCCCAGGTGCCAGGGGCTGAGGCTTTGCTCCCTGCTAACCCAGAAGCACAGGCTGGACCCACCCTCCCCCGCCTCCAGTCTATACCCAAGGTGCAAAGGAACAGGGAAATGTGTTATTCTGTAAATTTGACTTTGGGGACTACCAAAAGGCAGGGCAGATTTTAATGACATGCTGTTTGCTACATCAGATTGCAGTTGGCCCTCTGTTCTGCATCCATGGATTCCACCAACTGTGAGTTGAAAATATTCAGAAAAAAAGGTGTTTGTGCTGAGCGTGTACAGACTCTTTATCCTGTCATCATTCCCTAAACAATACAGTGTAACATCTATCAAATAGCATTTTACATTGTTTTAGGCATTGTAAGTCATCTAGATGAGTAAAGTATACCTCGGTATGTGCGTGGGTTATATGTAAACACTACATCATGTTATATAAGGGGCTTGAACATCTGTGGATCTTGGTGTCCTTGGGAGTCTTGTGAATGAGTCCCTGCAGATATGGAGCATTAGCTTCCCGAGACCAATCATGATCACCTGCGCTCACGGCTGGACCTGTGGACACAGAACTGCCAGCCTGCTTGTGCCTCATCCCACAGGTGACCTGCGTCTTCCAGTGGAAAAAATGCACCACTTCTTCCCCAGGAGCTCCTTGTCTCCCACCAGGAGACTGCTGCGAGGTCTGCCTAGAAGCTACCACTGGCTCTCCAAGAGCTCCTCTGCACCCCCGGCCCACCACCTCTTGACCATTAGCCATGCAGCTGGAGCACTGCAAACTGGGCAGTGAGGGGGCATCACTGCATGGAGCTGGACCTCAAGGCCCAGGCAGACCCAGCCTCACCAAGGCCATCAGTAGAGTTGGCTCTGGGGACAGAGCTGCAGTGAGGCCAGGGCCTGGCTTTGGGGACTTGCAGCTTTGCTAAGCAGGACGCAGTCTGTGGGTCTGACTGGTGTTGGCTCGGTAAATATTTGGAGAACATGAGTCTCAGAATTCCTATAGAAACGTTGGCAGGAGCTCAGAACCACTGAGACTTGGACAGTGATATTAGTTGCATTTGTCCCTTGAGTGCCTGGGTCCCATAGAAAGAGCAGCTCCTTGGGGAATAGTATACACAGAGAGACCTCCCACACCTGCAGGGGGAGAACTGATCTGCCACACAGATTTTGGCAAAAGAAATTCAGACAGGAATGAGCACAGTTTTACAAAGTGCCTGAGCTGCAAGACAAAACCTCTGAGAGGTCAGGGTGACCCCTTCAGCCCAGTGGCAAGGCAAGGGTGGCTGCTAGCCAGAGCTGAGAAACAAGGGTGCTGCTGGAGAAAGGCTGGACAGAGAGAGCCAGCCAGCCAGATGGACAGACAAAGAGACAGACAGGCAGAGACTGAGAGACAGAGATGGAGACAGAGACAGAGACAGAAAGAGACAGACAGAAAGAGAGACAAAGAGACAGACAGAAAGAGAGACAGAGGCAGAGAAACAGATAGACACACAGAGAGAAAGAGAGAGAGACATTTAACATTTGTAATCGAGATGAGAGAGGGGGCTGCATTATTTATGAAACAGCTGAGCCCGGAGTTAACAAAGAAGGATGAGGCCTTTGGAGGGGAAAGTGGTTTCAAAAGCATCCGTATTTCACTGAAACACACACACACACACACACACACACACACACACACACACATCAACTATGATTTAGAGTATGCTGAGGTTTAGAACTGCAGATGACTCCAGCATAGTTAGATACCACTGGAGGGAGGACCACGGTGTGGGCAAGGTGGGCAGAGGGGCAGCACAGAGGTGGGCTGTTCCTGCAGGCTGCATATGCCAGGATACATGCTGGCAGGGTGTGAAAGTGGGTGAGTGTGTTCACACTTCCCAAGTGTGCAGTGTGTGTAAGAGTGTGTATACGCTTCAACAGAGAGAGTGTCTCTTCTAGGGATTTATGTATAAATTCTGTTTTCCAGGCTGATCTGCTCTAAGAACTTAAGCCAAAACTCTTCTTTAAATTTTTTTTTAAAATAAGGTATAGTTTACGATGTCCGTAACTTTTCACAGTTCAATTTGATGAGGCTTGAGAATTGTATGTACTTATGTAACAACAGCTAAAAACAAAATACAGAACACATTCATCACTGCAGAAAGTTTCTTCCTGCCCCTGAGCACTTTTTTACTTACATCAATGTAGAATGACTTTGCTTGTTTTAGAAATTCACAGACATGGCATCATATAGTACATACTTTTTGATGTCTGACATAATGTTTTACTGAGCATGTTTGTTTTTGAGATTCAACCACATTATGTAAATGTGGTAGATGTTCTTTGTATTGCTGGGTAATATTCCACTGAATAAACAGAACATATTTTGTTTATCTGTTCTATTAACGAGCATTTGGGTTGTTTCCAGTGTTCTATGAATAAGACTACTACAAATATTCTTGTAACAAGTTCCCGTGTAGACATATGTTTTCATTTCTTTTGGGTTGATAACAAAGAGTTTACTGGGTCATGGAGTAGATGTGTGTTTACCAGTATAAGCTATTGCTGAAAAATTCATTATCCACAATGGGCCCATATTTCATTTCCTCCACTCACCGTTCCAGTTGCTCCACATATTTGCCAACATTCATTACGTTTTGTTTTACCCACTTTAAGGAATGTGAAACAGTATTTATTGTAGCTTTAATTTGCATATCCCTGATCTACAGATATTAAGTACCTTTTCACGTGTTTATTGACCATTTGTATATATAGTCTTTGTGAAATGTCTGCTGTATTCCTTTGCTTATTTAACAAATTAGGCAATTCATCTTTTTTGTTGTTGCTGTTGATTTGTAGACGTTTCTTTATACATTCAAGACCCACAAAGGTAAAGTATTTAAAAGGAAAATGAGAGGCCCTGGTCATACTACTGTCGCCTAAGCAGAATAACTGCCATCCCTTCTATCCTACCCCATATTGTATCCCTTTGGTGTACTGGGTTTACAATATTCTATGATCCAAATAGCTAAAATGCTAAATTCTACTTAATCAAACTCATGAGATTCTATTTCCTGTGAAAGTAGATAACAAAACAAATGAACAGATAAAAACAACTAATCCGACTGCTTTGAGGTAAAGTCTCTCTCATTTAAAAACTTAACTGCCTTTGCATCATTACTTAGGCAATGGAGACTTGAATTTAGTTGATTAAAGTGTTGAAAGTCTCTTTCAGAGTTCTATTCTCCCAGGTCCTCCCCTTCCCCCACAGAATGGTCAGAAAGCAGTTTGTATTCTGCAGTGTCACAAAGTAGACACACCTGGCCTACTATCTGTCCTTTAGCTTCAAGTCAGACTATGTGGGTGGAACTTGGAGGTCTCCTTACTGGTGTCAGGGGGTCATCTTTGAGATGGCCTTATAAACCTCTCCTGACCTCCAGTGTAGAATCTTGCCTCTGATGAGATACCACTCCCCAACCTTCTTGGCACTACTGCTCTTCAGCTCACACAGAAAGTTCTAGATCTCATCCAAGCCCCACCTACTCCCAAAGGAACCGGTTCATACTATCTGAGGCTCCCTCTCTGTCGAAGTGTGCCACATTGCCTTGCTCCTTTACTGAAGTCTCTCCGCCTACAAGGTGGACTCAGCAAAAAGTGGAGATAAGCTTTTGGGTCCTCCCTGAAACTTCCATAATCTCTTTTTGCACCCTCCATATAGCATCTTAATGCCATGATCTCCTTTACTGAAAATCTCCCCTCTCTCTCTGCCTCCCTCCGTATCCCAGCCCAAGAAGGGCTACTCCCCTTCCTGTGGGATACGGAACTCTTATTTGGTTATGTTATCCTGTGCATCCTTCCTTGTTCTATGGTGTGAAGCAATCATTGCCTGTCTGTCGTGATTTTTATATTTTGAGGAAGTCTCTTTGAATTTAGGAGACCCTTCTTTCAAGGGCCTGGATCTTGCATTTGAAAGCTTGAATTTTAGTCCTACTATTCCCGGGCTAGGTTGGATGTCAGCAGTTGAACAGTCTCCTTGGTCCAGTTCTGCTTTCTCCTTCATCCCAGATATCCCTCATGAAGGTAATGGATACCATGGCTAAGTGGGGGAAACCACAGATAGAGAGATGGAAAAAAAGGACACTCATAATGCGAGGCATCAGTCTGAACACAATTCAAGACCAACTAGGAAGGACTTATTTTTCTCCTCAAAAAAAGTCATATATTCTTTCATTCAGTTCCAGCTTTGGCTCTGACTGGGCCTTCTTGCATTTGATATCCAGGGCCTTAGGCTCTCCAACCCCTTTCTTGGCTCATGTCATCTCTGAAAGCTGTACCCAGCATTGGTCTACCTCATGCAAGGATTTTCTCTAACACTCAGCCCTCCATTCCTGAGCAACAAAGGACAGGGTACAGACCCCAAGAGCAGACACTCCTAAGAAATCACCAAGAGGTTAACCTAACTAAAGTTAGATAGACCCTGTGACAGCCAGAGTTCAGGATGGCAGCCCTATGGAGAAGTCTATGTAGCAAACAACTGAGGCCTCCTGTAGAAAGCCACATGAGTGACCCATTCAGAAAAGTGTCCAGAATCCCAGTGACAGGCTACCATGATAGACAAGACTCACCCATCCAATCATATCAGTGCATAGATGAGAAAGCAGATGCCCAGGAAATTGCTGATCCATCACTGTCACATATTTGATCAGTGCCTAGGCTATGTTGTGGCTCACAGCCTCATTTCAGATAAACGGATTGATCTTTGCTCACAATGCTTTCTCAGACCTCACCAGGAACACTTTCAGTGCTCTGGTTTCTCTAGCCTTTCAATAGGAAGGCCCAGAATATTTTATTGCAGCATGGAGGGAATCAGAGTGGGTGGGACTTTAGTTTCCATCACTCTAACAAGTACCTGAGATAAACAACTCATAAACAGACAAGTTTTATTTTGTCTTAGAATGTTGGAGGCTTCAGTCCAGGACTGCTTGGACCCATTTCTTTGGGCCTTGGTGAGATAAGATGGCATGGTGTGAGTGCACAGCCATTCACCTCATGGCCAGGAGTAGAGGATAGAAGAGACAGGGACTAGGTTTCCTCTAGCCCCTTCAAGGTCATGCCTCCAATGACCTCAAGACATCCCACTGAGAGCACTTCTTCATGATTCCAGCATCTTCTGATAGCATCACGCTGAGGGCCAAGTCCTTACCACACAGCCCACCCAGATCCAAGCTATCACACTCCATGCCTGGTCCCTGAAGTTTCATGTCCACCTCAAAATGCAACATTCTCTCAGTCTATCTCCAAGAGTCCCCCACATCTCAACTACTCCAGCATTGCTCAAAAATTCCTCTGAGACTCAAGGCAAATTCCACTGTGAGCCTCTGTAAGAATCAAAAGCCAAGTTACATAAATCCAAAATGCAATGGTGAGACAGGCACAAGTAGACATTCTTATTCCAAAAGGAAGGAATACAAACATAATAAGGAGAGGCTGTATCAAAGTTAAGACTCAAACCCTACAGGAGAAATAATGAATCCAATAGCTCTGCATCTGGGGCACATTGGTAGAATGTGAGCTCCCAAGAGCCTAAGAAAACATGTAGCTGACATGGCCTCTCCCAGGCAGATTTTGCATGCTGCCTGTAGCTGCCCTCAGCAGATGCTGCATGTGGCTGGCACCTCTTCCTTCCTAGGGTGTCTAAGGCAGCTTTGGTTTCATTTCACAGTTCCACACATCACTCTATCATGGCTACGTGCAGGGACTCTGACCCTGCAACGTGTTCCCTGGCTCCCAGACTCTCCTTTGAAATCTCACAATAAGCCTCCATGACCCACAAAGTCTTACAGGAACAGCGTGGGGCAGGGAGGCTCCTCACTTGAGAAGATAGTGTGGCTAAAGTCTCGGTGGTGTGAAAGTATGTGTAACATTTTTGAAGACATCAAGTTGTCGAATGCAAAGGATGGGGCACATGACAGTGTCTTGAATATGGCATAAAGTGAGGCTTCAAGAGCATACTAACAGAGCCCAGGCATACATCAAAACCTGTACCTGAAGGTCGCAATAGGAAAGTTGTTTATTACCAAAGGTAGATGACACCAAGTAACAAGTGTACATGAGAGGACGCATCCATCATCCCAAGTGCTGTGAAATCCAAGGAAACATGGCATTAAAGCAAAAGGAGGGGTGAGGTCAATCTACTCAGTAACGCTTGCTCAGAACAACGTAAGGGGCACAGACAGGGGTCCTGCCACAAAGGGACTGGGGCTCCAGAGCCAGACCCAATGACCCAAGAATGCTGGGCTCTCTGGAAAACATCTCCTGCAAGCTCTCAACAACATCCAAGTCTGAGCTTCCAAAACCAGAGGCTCAAGCAGCAAGGCAGATGAAAGTGTATCGATTCCTTTGGTTTTGTTTTACCTCATTTTTCATTCACTGCGGCAATTTTCTTAGGAAAGTAGAGAATCCACCCTCCCCGCAAAAAACAGTTCAGGCTTTTCTGTATGACCTGCTGGTAGGCAGCACGTTTCAAGGCCAATTTGCAGAAGTAATGGCTCTTGCCATTAAATCCAGAGATGTAACCACAACAAGTTCAGAAAGCCTGGAATTACTTGTGTGTGTGCATGTGGTGTGTGTGTGCACGTGTGCATGTGTCTCGTGAGGATTACATTCAGTGTTGCACGCATGCTAGCAAGTGCTCTACCACCGAGTTAAGCTCTCCATCCTAAGCCTGGAATTCTTAAAGAGAAAGCTGAGTTAGAATATGGGGGTTTTTATTTGCAATCTCCACCCCTTCCAGAACCTAGCACTTATCAAAGCTGGGGTAACCCCAGAAGGTAAGGAAGGTATAAATAGTAAAGACTCATGCAGGCAAGTAATTTGCTTGAATTTTCCATTTGAACCTAAGTAGGTTCTCAAGTTCTCATTTGCATTTGGTCACTACCAGATTTGTCTCAGTATCCTCTGGGTAAAAATTGTGCCAGTAACGGGGTTTTCATTCCTCTTCCCTCCCTTCTCTGCAGGTGTTAAGTATAACGCACTGTAAAATATAGGAAGGCATGGTGTGGGCTTCCATTCCTCTTCCTGCCTCTCTCTCCAGGTGTTAAGTATAGTGCACCATAGACCGGAAGGCGTGGTGTGGCTATGACTGAGGTCTTCAATGCTCATGGGCCCCAGAACACTGGCACCTATTCTACTGCTCCTTTGGCTGTGGCCTACCTGGCAGTCAGATCCAAGCAGGGGCTCTGTGCCTCTGTATCCCATTACCGTGGCTCCACAGCCTGTCCCCAGGCACATCTGTGCTCCCTCCTTGGCATAGCATCATCGGCTGTGGCAGTCTGGGATGCTAGGGCCTCTCAGAGACCGTGCAGGCCCATCTGCGGAGGTCCCTCCGTGGTCTGGCTAATGCTACTCTGGTGTCATGGAATGCGTGGGCTACTCGGAGAGGTTTGTTTGTCTTCTTGCCGGCTCCCCTTTAGTTTATTTACTGAAAAAGCCAAACCCTTAGCTTTTCAGAGTACTACTGCTACGTGATTTTAAAAATCCGTTCAGAAACTCAAAGACTTCCCCTCGCTTTGCACGTGCAACAGCATGCTATCCACAAGGAAAACAAGATGAAGACGAGAAATCCCAACAGATAAGAACCGTTATGTGCTTTAGGGTTAGGATATGCTCCTTGCAACACAGTTCTGGGTAGCAAACAAAAAAAACCCAATTTTGTCTAAACTGGGAAAAAGGGATTCTGTTAAGAGGAAATCAGGTAACTAGCAAAATCTGGTGAAAAACTAGGGTTCAGGTTCTAAGCTGAGTTTTAAGGAACCATGAGTCAAACAATAGCACAGAACTGGCCTGATGGAGAAGCCCCACCTCTGCCAGCAAACACCCTCGCCTTAGGAGCTGTGTGTGGCTGCCACCGCCCAGTGACCAGCACTGCCCCTCCATCCTGAGTCGCTTGCCCTGGGCCTGGCATGGGTGCACTTGCCTGGCAGAGACAAGGCCCCATACTTTGAGCCCCTGCTGCAAAAAAGGCTGGGAAAAGAAAGTCTGACCATCATAATGCTTTCCAGACAGGTGGTTTTGCTCTTCGCCAAGATTCCAAATAAAATGGAAATTCTCCAAATAAAGAGGTTCCAGCGCTAGGGGTGGGGAGACAAGGGTCTTGTTTTCCTGTAAGAAACACACCTAGGGTTGAGGGTGCTGAGAGTTTCTTTGATGGTATTCAAGACACCCCATCCAAGGACCCAAACTATACAGTATGTAGGAGGCTGAGGAGCCACAGAGGTGGACTGAACCACTGGGAAGAGGGGCAGAGCAGTGACCAGGAGTAGTCACTGAGCAAAGGCATGAACAAGATCAGGGAGCTGGGGCGTTATCATACAGGTGAGATCCACTGTGAGATTTTCTCTGTTGAGCAGGGATCATGGGATGGAGGAGAGAAGCCCCTCCCTGCAAAGAGTGTTGGAAGAAGGGATAAAGCTGAAAGAAGGAACCATGGGGACCAGCAGTGCTTGGATGATCAACAGCGGGCTTGTTCAGTGGCACCACCTGCCTCCCATGAGCGCAGGAGTGCAGCACACAGGTGGCATCACCTCTGCTGAACTGAAGTCATGGTGAGAGGCACAAGGGAAGAACTTTTGGCTGTGGATGTCGGAGACTGCCTGCCATTCATCCTTGGGGGGACAGAGGGGCAGGGTCTGAGGCTGATGGAGAACCACTCCACATAGGCAAGGAAGGCAAGGTGGCTTCCTCTTGGCCCACATGGTGACCTTTTGCCTGTGGCCTTCTGTACCCAAGTATAGCCCGTCCATCTGAAGGCCACTTCCTCTAGGCAGCAATTATTATTTCGCAGCCTGTTGGAAACGTCAGGTGCGAGCCACCAGATGACAAAGAAGCACGACAAGAAAGGAAATAAATATTTCAGGACACTGTTCTTGCCATTTCCCACCACTGGGGATGCATCGATCAATTAGCCTGGCTGGGGAGACGCCTCCTGCCCCTTTGTGTAACTCTTAGAGCCACTGTGAGCCAGGGGGTTGCTCCCTAAATGATGCCACCAACTTCTGGTGGGTTAGAACAGAACCTTCCCATCCACTGAAGTTCTTAGGAGCATTTCAAAGAGATGTTAGTTGCACTTAACACACAGTTGGAGCCAAACTGAAGGCTGGGTAAGTGCCCAGGCTATTCGCTTAGAAATGACATCCTGCTCAGGAACATAAATGGCACGCTCCCCAGGCCCCAACACAGGCAAATCGCCTCACAGTGTTCATTCCCCAGGATTCCAAATCTGCCAACCAATGGCTCTGTGCTTGCCTTTCGACACAACCTGTCTGGGTCGGAGAGGCCAAGATCCTCAGGTGACCGTGGTGTAAGCCAGCAAACAGGAAACGCAGAACGCTATCATCCATCTAATCTCTTTGTTCGCAAAACGACAACCCCGATTAGAGTGCACCACTTCAGAAGCCCTTAGAAGACCTGCTCTGTGAATTCTTTCAAAGGTCATCTTAATAATCCAAACCAGTCATACCACCAGGAAAGAACTCTAATGTGGCTGAAAACAGCCACAGGCAGGTCCTGACTGCTTGTGCAAGTTAAGACTCATACGTCATTGGAGCCTTGAAGTGCAAGGGTTTGTCCTTCCGTGGCACAAGTACCCTGGTCTTCTGCCAGATCTCTGCAAAGGTCTACGGCATCACACTATGGCAAACTGAGTAAACCATAAACACGACTCGGGAAAATTTGCCAGACAAGACAAACTCATAGGAGGAAGGAAGCGTGGCCACTTCTCCCAAGGGTAAAGGAACCCCATCCAGCTTGACCTTGGCATCCCAGCCTCCTTTTCCTAAAGCATCTCCATTTTGGGGTACTCACGGCCCCCTCATACCCATCACCATAGAACAGGGGGCCCAAAGTTAGCTGTCAGAACCACTTCTATTCAAGCGTGAGAAATCATCATCAGCCAAACCAGGAACCAGAATAAAATCCGAAATTCAAAGCAAGAAGCTTCCAGAGAAACCTCAGGAGACTTGGGGGACTCATCTGGATGCCGTTAGGGGTCACCATTTCCAGGGAGAGCTGGGATGTCAGCACTCACGGGGTCTGGGAGGATACTCCAACCCTCAGTCTCCCTACTTGCATGCTGACTCACTGGGGGGGGGGGGTCTGAGATTACTTGTTGCTTCCATAAAATGAAGAGACCTTTGCGGAGATCTCAGGCTGGGGGTGAAATAGGATCCTATCTGTAAAAGTATGCAGCCCATCAAGGTGTTCATAGCACCACAGGGCCTGTGCAGAAACACCAATGGCCAGGCCTCCACGCTAGGGTCAGGGTGGGCCAGATGCTAGTAGAAAACTTCACCTCCATGAGAGTTATCCAGAGAGGCTAGTGCTCTGAGTAGAAAGCCAGGCTCTAGGGAGTGACCCCACACACAGCCTACAAGCTCCCAGAATACAACATGCAGGTGTCTGGCCTCCTGGGGCCCTGATCATTAGCTCTCATACCTAGTATTTATTCATCAGCCTCCTGGAGCTCGTTATATCGCACGATGCTAGGCTGAATGAGTTCTATTGCATGACACTAGACTCTTTTGTTCAGAAGCCACACAGGACATAGCGCTACCATGGAATTCACTCACAATTAATTTAGCCATGATGGTTTATTATTAGATTTAATTATAAATGAAATGATGACTTTGTAAATAAGCACCTTAGAGTCAGCAGGAAATTTGGAAAATTTATTTTCCTACTTCCTAGTTGCTGCACAGGTTTTCACAAAATTGTGGCCAGCTTCAAAAGCAATTTGGATAGAACTCTGGAGGAGAGGCCACATCTGCCTGCTGACTTTTATAGGAGCCCCAGCTTTTTATGGGAGGGTTCTGCTCCCACATAGCCTTCTGGGCATGGAAAGGTACCCTTTGCTTCAGTTAACATATTGTGCCAAAATCATCCTGCCTCCCTCCCATAATCCTGGGGCTCCTGCAAAAACACTGCTGAAATTAAAGAGGAAGGAAAACCCAGGGTGGTCCAGGCTATGGTTTGCCCATAATACCTAAAACCAACATTTCCTGAGCATGATGATACCATGCTATGGGTAGAACATGAGATTTACTGTAGATATGTATTTCCTATTTTATGGTTATATGTGCACTCATTAAAGCTGTGATTTCATGACAATACACATATATTTAAGTTAAAAGATATGTTAGTTTTGAATAAAAGCAACAAAACATTTTAAAAAATAAGAAACTATGGAGCTGGGGATTTAGCTCAGCGGCACAGCACCTGCCTGGCAAGTGCGAGGTTGTGAGTTTGATTCCCGGTACAGGAAAAAACCAAAAACAAACAAACAAAAAAAAAAGGTAAGTAAATTCTAAAGTAAATGAAAACTAAATAATACTTCTTTAAAAACAAAATGACATGTGGCAAGAACCAGCACTACAGTGCTTAATAGTATCTCAGAGCCTATTCACCTCCTGGGAAGACTGTTCAAGGTCACCAGATACAAACTGCTTAGAACTCTGGAATCTCAGCCCCACCCCAGACTTCCTCAGAATCTGCAATTTGCCCTAGTCCCTAGGAGATTTGCATGCACTTTAGTGGTTGAGAAACATAGCCCCTTGGGGTGCAGCGTCCCTTGGCATAGCTGAGCACTAAATGTATCAAATACAGTAGGTGAGTCTGCTCCGGCAAATTGGGTGAAGTTTTGGATATGTTGTGCCTCCCACTTCAATCTCAAAGGCAAGATATTTTGGATTGCTACTGTGTGCAGAGCTGAGGGCCTTGGCCTGGACCTCCCTTTGCCTGCAGAAAAGCCTGAGCTCAGTTGGTGGGAGGGACAGTGCCTGGGGAGTGGGGGTGGGGCGTGTCACCTGGAGGCAGGTGAAAGAGCCCAGCACAGAAGGCTCAGCCTGGATGGCCCAGGATGGCTTCCCAGCACACACTGCTGAGACTAGAGAGAATGTTGCAAGGACCTATGCGGAGGCTGCCAGCTGCAGGGGCCAGAAGATAAGAGTGTTAATTTAGCTTGGCTGGCAGCCAGAAAGCTGAGCAAAGCGAGGCCTCCAAGCTCAGGATAAAAATAAATAAATAAAAATAAGTTGGCAGATGTTTCTGCTCCCTTCGAAACACTAGCTGCATGTATCCATCCGGCACATCCCATGTGCCCATTAGGCACTGTGCCAGAAACATCGCATGGCCCTCCTGCGTTCCTCCCTGAACCCCCAGCAGGTTAGCACTGTCACCTCCATTTCACAGTGAGGGCGGCGTGGCCCCAGCCGTGTCCTGCCTGTGGTCACCCAGCCCTCCCCTCACCCCCACCGCTTTCTGCTGAGTGCTGGCTCTAGGCAGGAAATGGAAACAGGCTGGCCATTTTTAAGGCTGCAGTATGGATTTAAAAAGCCTAGCGGATGTCGGATTGAAAGAACTCTTCGGTATCCTAATAAGGTTTCAGAAGAGAAGAGTGTCTCCATCACCTCTTGGCTTTGCCAACACCATCTCATTAATCATCTGCATTTTGACACACACACACACTGCACTGTTATCCACAAGGCAAACCTGGAAGCATCTTGGGACTCTAAGCAAGTTGCCAAGAAGCTCATTTTAAAGCCGATCCGCCTCTGACAAATAGCCTAGGTAGCTGCCCCTGGATGGGATGCCAGGAGGATGAAATGGGGTCACTTTGAGAAAGTACCCGTGAAGTGCACGATGTACGGCAGTTTAGTGCATGCACACTTCCTTCCCTCCTCTGCTCACTCTGAATGTGACTGCCCATGTGGACCACTTCCTCTATTCACCCACAGAAAACCACAGACCCAGTCAACCTCTGTCCAAACAACATTGGATGTTGGTACTGGCAGGACATCGGGGATGCTCCCCCTTATCATGCTGTTTCTCAAACATTTTTAATCCATGCCTCATTTAGATAAATGAAAACATTATAAGTGGCCTTCTTCAATATCATTTGAAATTAAGTATTATCATTTAATTTGTGAAAAAAGTGAATTGTAACATATAATATAGTAGATGCAACTGTCCCTGCCTCCTGAGATCCTGATGTGACCCTTCAACAAGGACAACCTGGGACCTCTCAGTTGACTCCTGATGGGTCAAGCCATTGCCAGAGCATGACAAAAACAAGTGGACAGTGAGACAGATCTAGACGGTCATTTTCATCTAAAAAGACTTTGCCTCTCTCCCCCCATAGCACATAGCCAAAACTGGACAAATCCTAGAACTTCAGCTGCAGTGGACACAAGACCATCATGTCTATGCCAATCATAGGACCTCAACTACTTCTGCCTCTGCTGCAGGGATTGGTTCCAGAGGCTCATCACATGATCTACCCTTACCTGTAGGGAGTGGTGAAGGAAGAGAGAGGTGTCTCCTCTCTGGTTGGGGTGCTGGAGTGGAGCGGCATGGACCAGCACCACGTCTCTTGCCTCCTGGTGGAGTGGGCTAAGACAGTGAAGCCTACCAACAAAAAAAAGCACAGTTGAAAGGTGAAAAGTTGTGGAGAACAGCCCAGAAGATGATCTGTTCTAGGCTGTTCTGGGCTCCATTTGCCGTGATGGCTGGTCCCCACCTGTCTTCTGTGCGGTTTTGCTGCAGGAGACTGTACATTTCTCTTATTTTAGCTAAAAATTATGCAGTTACAATTCCCTTCACACCTGCAATCAGAGTGCCCTCACTAAAACAAAGGCATGGGCAGCGGGTATGGCTCAGCAGCAAGGCACCTGCCTGGCAAGGGCAGGGTCCTGAGTTCAATTCCCAGTACGTACCAAGATAAATAAATAAATAAATGAAACATAGACATGGACGAGGGTTCCAGAATTCCTGGATGGGACACATTTTGCTCCTCAGTGCTGGTTGTCACTGATCTTTCCCTGTACAGACATGGTTTTATTATCACATCTTTTTTCCCCTTCCTCTGTCCCCATTTCCCTGGCCCTCTTGGTCCCTCCATCCCTACACCTCCCATAATTCTCTTCTTGTTCACTGCAACCTTTTGCCTACCAGGCCCCCGGGTCTTATGTGCCTTTGGCTGTTGGTTTACACTTCCCACAGTATTTTTTTTTTTTTCCTCCAGGAAACCAATGTACCCACACCCTGCTCTCTGGTGCTGGGCTGCCGGCCTGGCTGGCCTGACCTATCTGCCTACAGCACACACTCTGGCCAGATGTGCTGTGGTGGGTGGAAGGACTAAAGCCACAGAAGACTTGACAAGTGCACACAGGAAGCAGCCCCATTTCCTCAGAAGCTGCCCAAACTTCTGCGATACAATTTTAGCATCTGGACAACCAAGCGAATTGGGCCTGGTACATTTATAAAATCATTTGTTGGAGAAATCATATTCCAGAAACCCATCTGGGGTCTTTTCTTTTCTCTCTGGTGCACATGTTCAGGAAAAGGAGTCAATAACAGCCATCCCATTTAATTTTAATTCACACAAAGACAGTAGACATGATCCAAATGTGCAGCATCCAAAATGTGCAGGTGACAAATGCCAGCTCAGAGGACGGGCTATAATATCAGCTCTGCCATCCGTGAGCCAGGAACTCAAGTCCCACTTAGTTGTATTAGCTCAGACAAGGTTCTTAACTTCTCCTAGCATCGCTTCACTTATCTGTAACATAGTAAGGTTTGAGGTGTGAATTCAAGGTGGAGTGAGTCATTAATGTCCTTGCGTATTTGCACAGAGGGATAAAATGGGAGCAAAACCACAGCCATAGCTCAGTTTTCAAACTTAAGTGGAACTCAGTGGGTTCAGTAATGTTGTAACTCAGACTAAAATCCCAGTTAACCACACTGTGTTATATTACACAATACTTTATATAGTTTGAGGGAGCAGTCATCCTGCTGCCATAACTCAGGCTGCAAACAAGCACTGCATTCAAATTGGAGAACTTACTAAACCACGTCCTGTCCAAGAAGAGTACAAACTTCCCATTTGTGTTGGCACTTAAAAATTATGAATTCATTTTGGCTTTCCATTGCATTTCATAGTTTATTACTTTGCATTTTAATGAGAATGTTTTTTTTAATATTTTCAGTTGTCTAAATAGCCAGAATGTCAAACCAATTAATTTTCTATCTAAAAAGGTTGTTATAATAAATGTATATAGTAAGACTACATTTTCCACTATGTAGAAATGGAGGGAAACCTTCGTTTTATCACCTCTGCATTTGGATTTTTCTACACATTTTACCTTAGCAATGTAAAAGACTTATTTTCAACCCCAAGGCTGAGAGTTAGTGAATATGCCCTTTTTGACAAAATACAATTTTGTGGTGAAATGACTAAATAGTTGAGAAGGAGAAAAATATGATCTTATGAAAAAAATACTAGACTTCTACTAACTTTTCTCTAAGACCTATTCAGAGGGTTGACTTTTTATAAGATGTCAAGTTCTAACCCACCTATGTATACCCGAACTCTATAAACATACACACACCTAACATTCTTATAAAAGGGACGAATGTGTGCTGGGGAAATACTAGAACAATGGTGTTCTGAAAGAAGCTTGTTTTTTCAAGTTATTAAAGGAAGGTGGCAAGCATTCACAAGGATATGAAAATTTAACGTCGTCTGAAGGAAACTCTTGAATATGGTTAGCAGCACTGCCAAAAATCTCAGCTATGTTATGTCAGAATGTTCAATTGCAAGCTACACTTTAATGAATGGAAAGATAGGGTAACAGCAGGAAGTTTCTGCAGTAACACACAGAAACCTTAAAAATGAAGTTCCCAGAGTTGGCAGAGCTCTTTGCTTAGGCGCTGTTCTGTCCAGCTGCTTGATCTACCAGTTCACAATCAGGCCAACCAGATGCCCACAAGCAGGGCCCAGGAGCAGGGCACAGGAGCAGGGCAGGAGCTGGCCGGCCCTCTCCCTATTCTTCTAGATGAAAAAAAAAACTTGCTTTGCTCTTTCTGAAAAAAAATGGGTATCCTGAGATAATGTCATTCTGGACCCAGAAAAAAGAAATCGGTGCCACCCTGCATTAAATACTTGTCACCCCTTCTTTTCCACGCAGCATGCTTGCAGTGTGATGTTGCTATTTTTATCAGTTCTTTTCAACCCAGCTGTTGCTTCATGTTAACATGGCGAATGGTGTGAAAATCCCAGCAGAGGCGTGTGAATCCCAGAGGGACCTGTCTTCTGTCATTTCTAGAACAGATGAAATGTCATGATCACCCCCCCCCGGGGGGGGCATGGACAAGAACATGTCACCCATGGAGGCATTGAGAACACACTGACATTTCAGCGACATGGGGCTGGGGCCCAAAACTTCCTCCTCATCAACCTCAGCCCAAAGCAGACACCCGCATGCACACGGCCAATAGATAAGGGAACACACGAATTTGCATGGAAAAATTGGAAGCAGGAACCTTCCCATTTCAGGGCGGGCCATGGCTCTCCCAGGTGCTGACCACTGTGGTGTCATGAGGTTGGGACAATTGTGTGGTGTCCAGCCTGGAGGCTGCCCCAGAGAGACCACTTCCTTTTCCTGGTTTGCAGTGTGACTTGTAATTTTAAGCCCACTCTTTGTATTTCCTCTGAAAATAACAGCGTTTTGGTGAGACTGTGCAGAGGGGGGAAAGTGCCACATAAAACTTAGATGATTTAAAAATACAACTCTAATTGCAGGCTTGTTGTCCCACGGTTTGGCAAATTAGGGGGGCAAATTGGAGGGGGCACTTGGAACTTACCCCAGGCGTAAAAAGACTGCTCAGATACTCATCTGATTCAGTACTCCAAGAGCTCTTTCAAAACCTATGAAAATATGATTTTAGGAGCTTCCTCCTAGAATAGCACTATTTTTCTATGAGGGGATTATTTTCTGTCTGAATGCTTAATTCAGAATATGAACAACCAAGGGCTTGGATTTCTCTGAGCTTTTCTTCCCTCAGCTTTCATGTGAGGAGAAAATGATTTCCTTTCCCATCCAAAATTATCAGATCCTCTTAGGTCCAGAAGAAATTCAGGGAAAAATCAACACCTTACTGACTCTCTTTCCTTGGGTTCTGCAGTTTGTAGGATACTGAGGACAAGTTAGAGCTTCTACACATCAAAATTTCATCTGCTCTCACGTTGTGATACTTTTAAGATTAAGAAAAGGCCTAATGAGAAGCTCAGGGGAGAAGGACACTGAGGGTAGATCCATCGTCCATTTTGCCTCCAGAAAGGGCCTGTGTTTACCGCAGCGTTGGAATGCAGATACCTGCTTTTTGGGGGCTACCTTGCAGCTCAGCTTTTGGATATGATTCCATTTGGCCTACTGAGTTCCCTTGACAAAGCTGGGAAGGCACAAGTAAGGCATGGACCACGCTGTTGTTGCTTCTGCAGACTAATGCCACTGAGGCTGTGCTGGGATGTGCTGCAGCCCCACCAACCCATTTTCAGTCTTTTCCTCAGTGGCAGGACACAGAGCACTCATTCTTTGCTGGTGGAGTTAGGAATCGTTGGTTGGCTTGGATGTTTCCCATCCCTGGAGCACAAGCAAGAGAAGGGCCCTACAGCAGTATGTCCAGGGCAGCCTCTGAGTTCCCCTTCCCCCTGATGTGGCAGCCCTCTCATCCCAATCACATTCTTAGACCCTCAAGGCCATGCTGAGGCCGGTGTCTGGAACCTTCCAAAGCTGTTTTATTTTTTGAGACAATGTCTCACTATATAGCCCAGGCGGTCCTTGAACTCATGATCACCCTTCCCAAGTACTGGGATTATAGGCATGTGCCACCACGCTAGTCCAATGCTCTTTTCTCTTTTCTCTTTTTTTTTGGTGTGTGTGTGTGTGTGTGTGTGCGCGTGTGTACGTGTACGTGTACGTGTACACCCACACGCACTGGAATTGGACCCAGGGCCTTTGTACTGAGCTACATCCACAGCCCTCCTTTATTTTCATTTTGAGACTGGGTCCTCCCAGGCTCAAATATGTAATCCTCCAGATTCTTGCATTGAATCCCTTTCTGCTCAAAATAGCTAGTGTGGTTTCTGATGTTTACAGTATAGCCTGACCTAGAAAACAGGGACTGGACAGGAGCCTAGTCTCAGCTGCGTCCTCCCAAGTTGGAATGGGTTGCCCTCTGTCCAAACCCTCTTTGGCTGTCGCCTTCTCCCTCTTAGCTAGCATGGCATCCACCTCCACAGGGAAAATTGGAGGTGTATATTCTTTTGCCTTTTCCTTGTTACCTGTAATCAGATGAGTTCTCTGTCCTTACGTGTTCCTTTATACTCTAAAAGAAAATAAGTCTGGCATTGCGAATCTTTATAAATACTACAGAGTTTTACTTTAGGTATTTCTATAGAGTGGGTCTTAGGAGTCTTACCCAGCACAAGCCACAGACAGTTTCTCTCAGATCCATCCCAGCATTTCTCCCCCAACCAACCCCAAGGAGCAGTCTCCCTGCTCATTCTCACTGCCTTTGTGGTGCCTTCCTTCCGTGCAGCCCCCTCTTCATCCTTCTCCCCACCCACAGAGCTCTCTCCCCTAGGAGGGCCCCATGAAGATGTCTGCTTTGCTTCTTTGTTTATCTGTCCACCATGCCTGCGAGTGGGACTCGCAGCTCCAGATCCTACTCCTTTCCAGCCTCCCAGGCAGGGATGCTCAGGAAGGCCCGGGGTTAAGAAGTGTGGCTTCTTCTTCATTGTATTTGTTTTTCTCAGAGAAAATATCTGGTGGGTGACATACTCTACCTAGCCATATACCTGCACACTGGCAAAAAATATATAAACAAGTCAGGGCTTTTCCAAAGCAGATGAAGGTGAGCCTAAAAAAGCCAGAGGATTCATCTATCCATTAAAAAATAGTAAAAATTCACAAAGCACAAAATTAACCATTTTAAAGTGAACAGCTCAGTGACATTTAATAGAGTCAAAATATTGTACAACCAACACTTCTGCCTAGTTCCAAAATATTTCCATCATTCCCAAGTAAAAAACATATACCCATTAAATAGCTCCTCCCTCCTCTCCTGTTAGCCCCCTGGCCCTGGAAACCATCTATTTGCTTTCTCTTTCTAGAGATTTACCTAGTCTGGATATTCCATATAAATGAAAGCATACATTATATGGTCTTTTGTGTCTGCCTTCTTTCAGTGAGCATACCTTTTAAAGATTCATCTACATTGTAGCATGTCTCTAAATTTTT
This sequence comes from Chinchilla lanigera, assembly GCF_000276665.1. NCBI lineage: Eukaryota > Metazoa > Chordata > Mammalia > Rodentia > Chinchillidae > Chinchilla > Chinchilla lanigera. The sequence continues at coordinate 26,887,844 of NW_004955416.1, forward strand.
ATTATTCCTTTTCATTGACAAATAGTACTCCATTTTATTACATACTATAATTTATTCCTCCATTCATCTGTTGATGAATACTTAGGTTTTCCTACCTTTGATTATTGAGAGTAGTGCTGTTACAAATATTCATGGAAAAGGATTTGAATGTCTACTTTCAATCTGGAGAACAGACACTTAGAAGTGGAAGTGTTGGGGCATATAATAATCCCACATTTAACTTTTTGAGGACTCCTTATTGCTAAACCAGTTTACAGGCCCACTAGCGATGACCCAGCATCCCTATTTCTCCAGAAATATCTTTGCCCACCCTTGCCATTTCCGTATTTCTTATTGTAGCCCTTCTCGCATACGGGGTGTCTCACTGGGCTTTGATTTGCATTTCCCTAGTGACTAATAACGTTAGCCAGTTCATTTAGCTTGAGAAAATCATCTATCCACTTTTTATCTGGAACGTTAATAGCCTTCAGAACTAGAGAAACTCCAGTTCAACCAGGTTCATCTCATTAGAAATAGTGTGACCTGGGCTCGTTATTTCTCCAGGTTTCGTTTTCTTCTTCTGGGAAAAGCATAGAATAATTTCGCCCAGCTGCTTCCTTCCCATCCTTTGCATCAGATTTAAATCGATCAGCTCAAAGAGATTTTCCTGATACTCTTCTTTAAAATAGATTCAACTGTGTTACTTGGCTACACAGCAACCAGTTCTTTCCTCCATGATACTTTCTATGGTTTGTAGTTATATATTTGTTTGTGTTCAATTATTCATCTGTCTCCTCTATTAGATCATGTGTGGTCAGGAGCCACTGATGGTTTTCTTTACAGCTATATATCCAGAGCACTGAGCCACGTCTGGCATCTAGAGGGGATGTGACAATGTTTGTTGAAGAGGAAGTAATAATTGTTAAATGATATTTGCAGGTAACTTACAGTACCTGGCACATTTTAGATTAGGGTTCATAATGGGGGATTTGGCAATCTAGTATGTGGGAATAGGATTTGTTTGTGCTTATTTTCAATTGGGCAGACAAAACCAGACTTTAGAGTGGAGCAAGAAACCGTAAAAAAAGGTCCAGGGAACAACCCTGCAAGGCAAATAATTGTCCTATATCCAACACAACTTGAGAATAACCTACCAGATGCTGATGTAGGGGGAAATCTGTTTGCAATTATCTGCATTCATAATATTCTGTTTTACGTATAAGCAGAAAGTAACATTTGGACAGACTTAGTATGCACTGAATTTTCCAGGAATGCAACACTCACATAAATTTAGAAAAGACTGTATTGTATTGTACTCGAAACTCCTCTGAGAGTTATTGATGTTTTCAGAAAAAAATGACATCTTCATTAACAACCCTGCTCATGGTATTTAAATCTTCTACATAATACTCCTGGTTTGGCGTGTATTTGTAAGTGTGATGCTATATATTGGTGCAAAAAACTGATTAGCTTATTGTATCTTCCAGTCTAGACATGCCTCAATAAGTACAAATTGAAATACACATTATTTCATTGTAAATTAATTTCTTCTTGCTTTCTTCTTTATATTACAGTTGATATATTATATTAATTATTTTGAAATTATATATATAGGTATGTTATGTACAAATTTTGTTACAGGATCTTAGACAAACAAAATTTTTGTTTTAAAGGAAGTTATTGAGTCTAATAGGGATTAAAATTGCTGTATTACCTGCTCTCTGTTTTTGAACGATAAGAAAATAATAACATAATATTACAGTAGAATACACAGTGGCATACCTAATAGCAGAGTTGAATTTTACAGCCTTGTCTGAGGTGAATGGCAAAAGAAATAAGATATTTCTTATGTTTATTCTAAGATCTTAAAATCTTATTCTTGTTGCAAGAATGCTCATTTCTAAACACCCAGCGGTACTTTTTAATCCTTCGTGCACTCAAAATATTACGGGTTCATGTTAGGGATGTAGCTCAGTCATAGAGGCCTTGGGCAGCATGTGCAAAGGCCCTGGGTTCAGTCACCAGTGTTTAAAAAATTTAATGGTTCAAAGTAAAAGTTACACTACCAGCTGTGAGTAAAACTTGAACTGAACAACCTAAAGTGAGATTTGCGCCACTGTATTTATGTACAAAGTCTAGCGTTTAAGAGAGACTTCTGGGGCTTACGTGCTAGATAGACCAGGGCTTGAATCCTGGCTCCATTCCTGAGTACCTGAATTATCTCAGGCCATTTGTTTAGCCCTCTGAGCCTCAGTCTACTCAATGCTGGAAACAGAGACAAGGTAAGCTGCCTCCAGGGTTGATTTGTCATGAAGTATAATGATGTAAACACAGGTCCCAACACAATACAGTCACATGTTAGGTACTCAGTGTTAAATTCCTTTTCCAAAATGATTCTTTTAATTTTCCAAATTACTTAAAATACTGTAACTGCCACTATAGGCAGAATCTACATAGTATCTCATAAGTGCAAAGTCATAGCGTATCACAAGTATTGTTGGATTGGGTGCCACAAACGTATTTTATACTACATTCTACGCTTTCCACTCGATATAAACCTCAGCTCAAGGTCACTGAATCTGCAAATTATAGATGTGCATTTTCCATGAAGTAGAGAGCTTTTCTCCTTATAAAGGGAAACTGCAGTCTTCAAAAGTTAGAAATAACCACCTCAGACAAACTCAGTTCTTTTTTGGTGCACTCATGATAGTTGAGTTATTTTTATATGTTTAGAAACTTGAATATTCCACTGTATACTGGAATATTGTATAGATAAATTAATGGCAGTCAACCACCAAGACTCAAACACTGTCTATTGTGTTGAATACATAGTGAAGACATGAAAGAAACAAAAACTTGCTCAGGTCTGCAGGAGTTGTTGGCTGAGTCCAGAAGGAAAAGGGTTAAGACAAATTCAGAACACTTAGAGCAAGTATAAGTAGATACAAGTGAGAGTGGAGACATTCAATAAGAAGGAGAACTCATGTAGAAAGGTGGACCTGGCAAAGGTGAATGTATTCTTGGTGATATCAGTGCATATGGGTTCGGAGCTAGCACATATTTGCAGAAAAATATTACAAAGGCCATTCACACAGGGGTTAAATGAATATGTTGTTACATCATGGTCTGCTTATTTATAACAGTAGAACCATGGTCTTAAGTCAACACCCTGCTTTTGATGAAAAATTCATTTACCCATTCAATAAATACAAATTAAACTCTTGTTATGTGTCAGGCATGGAATAAGAAAGTAGGGATGCCAAGGTGAATGATCAGACATAGTCCTCACCCCATGGAACATACATTATGGGGAGACCGATAGACAGAGTGAAGTTATAGCTATACAGCTGCCTCCTGCAGTACTGGGAAGAACCAGGACATATGCACATCTAACTGCCCCAAATCTAGTCTCAAAAGTGAAGAAAACTTTGCTGAGGTAGTGTTGGTTCAGCTGAATTTTGAGGGATGGAAAGAGGTTATCTGGGTAAAAGGGAAAAGAACATTCCTGACAGGGAAAAAAAAAACCAGGGCACACAAAGGTCATGTTACTTTTACCTTATAATTTTTTGGAAAAAAATCTGTAGTAATGAATCAAAATGTCTGGTCCAGATAATCCTGTGTAGAGTATTATTCATATGATAATGCTGGAGAATCTTTTATATATTTCATAGTTTCACTCAGTTAAGAAAATGTCTTCCAAGTATTTAAAGATACTATCCCAGAACTCATATAACAAAAGACACATTCTGAAATGACTAAATAATAGACTGCAGCTTTCTTCAAGATAAGGGCATGGATGGGAGAGAAGCAGGGGGGTTGGTGCTGGGTAAGAGATGCAAAGCCACCAGCTTCAGAGCGGCGTGAGGTACCCTGCAATAGAAACAGTACTTCATTTGCTTTGAGTTGTAGCTAGCTATTGGGAACAGAGAATCGTGGGATTTTAGATCAGAAGTTATCTTACGAATAATTTTTTCCCACTGTTTTCCTCTCATGTAGCCAGATTTTGCTATAGCATGCCATCTGGCTGAGAACTTTTTGTTACAACTTTTTTTAAGGGATGAAAGTATTACATTCTTAGTTTTGAAAAGTTGGAAATTATGAAATTATAGAGGAATCATAAAAGCACCCATAATCCTATACCTATTTGAGTCCATTATGAAATGTGTATTTGGGTGGTCAGTTGTTCCCATAGCATTTATTGAAATTCTTTTTTTCCTTGGTTGAATTACTTGAAACCATATTAATCTTTTTCCTAATATAAATATCTGATATTATTAGTTTCCATATAAACACTGGTTTAGCTACATTTCACATATTTTAATGTGTGGTATTTTATTTTATTGAATTCTGTATAGTTTCTAATTTCCCTTGTGATTTCCTCTTCTTAAATTTATAAACGTTTTGTTTAATTCCCAGATATTTGAGGATTTCTCAAATATTTTATTATTGATTTCTGATTTTGTGATCAGATTGTTCTTTAATATCTTTCTATCTACTTCTTGTATTACAATTAGAAGAATGTTGATATTTTCAACTACACGGATGGATGGTCTACTTTTGCTTTCAATTATTTCAACTTTTGCTTCTTGTATTTTGAAGCTATGTTACTAGTTGCATACATGTTTGAGATTCTCATGTCTTCTTTATAACTTGACCCTTTGATAATTATGAAATGTACTTTTTCCTTCCTGGTGATTTGATGCTAATATAGCTATTCCACCTTCTTTTGATCAGCGTTTTGCTGTTGTATCCCCCCAAACAACTCCTGATTTCAGTGATTCACTAAGAGGACAACAGGAGCAATAAGCTGCAAACACACAAAAAACGCCTGCCGCGGAAGTTCATTACCGAGTCAGCATCCAAAGTTTCAAGTGTTGTCCAGGCACTGGTTGTTCACATAGGCACTATGCCTAGTGGGTGTCAAAATTGCAGATTCTGAGATTGTAATCAGTTGTTCACCATAAACTGCACTGGTTGTATACATAGTTTAGGCTCAGGAAGCCACTGTCAGTTTTGAAAATGGTACTAACACTCCCCAGATACAAGTTCTTCCATACAGCTGAAGGCCAGCCTTGCAAGAAGCCTAGGGAGAGCCACCTAAAGCCGTCTCTGCAAACACCTTTCTGCACATATATTGCTTTCTATCCTTTTAAAGAATATGTGACTTTATATTTAAGTGGGTATCTTATAGGCAGCATATATCTGAGTCTTGCTCTTTTATCTAATATTCTCTGCTTTTTAAACAGAATGTTTAAACCATCCAAATTTAATATAAGCATCAACATGATAGAGTTTCAATCTATTTGGTATATTTTTACTGCTGTTCCATCTGATTTTTGTCTTTTTCTGCTTTCTTTTGGATTCATATTTTAACAATCCCTTTATATCTCCATTATCAGCTTATTGGTTATACCCTCTGATCTCAGTTTTTCAGTGATTGCTCCAGGGTTTCTTATATATGGGTGTACATGTATATATGTAAATATGTGTATGTATGTACAGATTATATGTAAATATGAGTGTTTTTACATATGTATGTATTTACAATTATTAAAATTCTCTTCATCTAATTTTAAATAATATTTTATAACATAGTATAAGAATTATGGAAGTATAAATTCATTTCTACTCTCCTATTTTTATGTTACAATTGTCAGATATTTTACTGCTATATGTTATAAGACCCACAATATATTCCTTTTATCTTTTACTATCTTTCAAAAATCAAAAATAAGAAACATTTCTTTTTGCAATAATAATTAACTTTATTCAAAATTCTGGAAAATAACATTCATGCCTGACAATGGAAAATGCCAAAGTTCAAAAACTCCCAGTCACTTTGATCTAACTATAAACAAATTGCCATAAAATTAAGTGATGTCTATGACAAATGGTAAGTGCTTGGCAGATATTATTTAGCACTCTCCAGAGCCCTCATTATTTTTATTCACTAAATATTTATAGATTGTGGTAACATCTAGCACATAAATATTTATTACCCACATCACAAGTTTTTTCCAATTACTTTATTACTTTTATCCACTAATCTAGTGCAATCATATTCCTCAGATTTTTAACATGAAATTATAACCCACCTACTACAAATACCCAATATTGAAAACTGGACCCTCCTCTTTTGTTAGTCTCTCTGAAAATTCTCTAGTTTCAGAGCAAAAATTAAATAATTTAAACTATTTCATATTTACTGACCATAGGAACAGCTTTGTTGGAATAGCCTCTTCCAAACTCTGCCAGTTGGCCCTTTAAATTACTTAAATTGTCATCTTCAATGTTTTAATTAGCACTATGTTATTATATTTTCTCCATTCAGGGGATAGTCATTACAATGATACCTCATGTTTCTTCTTACTGTTAAGTTTTTGGTTTACACAAGAAATTAAGATTTGCAAAGGAAGTTCTTTGTCTATAAAGGAACAGATTGAACAGAATAGAGCTTCTATTCAAGAACTTTTCCACTATGTGCATTATTGTAGTATAATTTTGTTGCTTTTCTCTTTTTACAACATTAGTGTTCCTGATACAAACTATTAACTCACCTCCAAGGATATAGTCAGAGCGCTGCAAATTTGTTACTCAGATTAATTATTTTCTCTGTATTATAGGTTATCAGCTTGATATGGTATTCATTACTTTATGTTCAGCATGCTTTTTTCCTTTTATCAATTTCTTTCCAAAGTAAATATTAGTTTTGAATACATAAGACATTTATATAAATCAAAACTCAAAGCTGTTAAAAAGGGGGAGGAATTTTTGCCACTCTTATTCTTTTTTTTTTTTTAATTTTAAAAATAAAAGGTGAAAAATACTAACAGACAGACAACATTTTACAAAATAGCAAAGGATCAGTACAGACAGTACAGAGTTACAAACAGAGTGGTAGGGAATTAACAATGCTTGTTGCCACTCTTATTCTTAACATACTTCTATCCACCTCTCTTTGGCAATCATTCTTACTAAATCTATGTTTCTATTTGCAAATTAAGCAATAATGTATATGTGTGAATATGCATATGTGTTTTTATTTCCCCTTCTTTGTCACATAATAGTGTATTAAATATACCATTCTGCATCTTGCTTTTTCCATTAGTTATTTAATTGTGGAGTTTCCCCATGTGTAACATGGGAACAACGCTGTGTGAAGGTTAACTAGAAGGAGGCATGTGAGGACTGGGCAGGGAATATACATTCACATTATGCCTACCCCCTATCTCTCTTACCCCACATTGAAACATGGTGGCTACAAATGCTCCCATTACTTCCCCTAGTACTGGGGGTGAAAATGTCCTTGGAAGGCTTCAGGTAGAGTCAGTGGCCCAGTGCCTGCCTGGCAAACGCGAGGTCATGAGTTCCATTCCCAGTACAAAAAAAAAAAGAGAGAAAATGTCACTGGGGAAGTCAGGAGCAAACAACAGAACACCCAGCAGCAATGGCTTGTAGTTTTCTACTTACATCCACAACTAGGACCATGGCACCTTCTCAGTCTTTGACGCAAGTCTTAGACCCTAGGTTTGGCTCCCAACAGGTCTCCTGGTTGTGCCTAGAACTCAGTCTTGCACAAGTAGCCGTGGATCCATTTAGGCTACGCCTTGGACACAGACGCATGGCAAGTCTATAGAGATAAGACTTCTACCATTGTCTTTTTACATATTTGTTATCTGCAGCTCTCTTCCTTGTAGAAAACTATTTCCATCTGCTATCATTTTCCTTTTTCAGGAGAATTTCGTTTAAGCTTTCATGTAGTGCAGGTCTATTGGGAATATATTCTCTTATCTTTTCTTTTTCATTTTTTCCTTTGTGTTTTGAAAAATCTTTTCCCTGAGTATAAAATTCTACATGGTGAAGATTTTTATTCGGTACTGTTCCCCCACTTTCTAACAGTTTGCATAGTTTGTGACTTCAGTTTTGTTGTCATTCTTATCACCGTTTCTCTGTGTACAGTCAGGTTTATTTCCTCCTCCAGCAACTTTTTTTTTTTTTAATCATTGGCTTCAACAAATGTGATTATGATGTCCTATGGTGTGGTTTTCTTGATATTTATTCCACTTGAGGTTTGTTGAGCTTCTATCACTGATTTATAGTATTCTTTACTATGTAGTTGGGCTGGCCTTGAGTTCACTATGGAGTCCAGGCTGGGCTTGAACTTATGATGATCCTCCTGCCTCAGCCTCCTGAGTGCTGGGATAACAGGTATGCACCACCATGCCTGGCCAAACATTTTTCTGTCTGAGACTGTTTGGGGATAGTTTCTATTACTGTGTCCTCAAGTCTACTGAACTACTTTTCCTGCTGTATTTAACTTGTTCTTAATCTCTCTCTTTCTCTCTCTCTCTCTCTCTCTCTCTCTCTCTCTCTCTCTCTCTCTCTCTCTCACACACACACACACACACACACACACACACACACACACACACAGTACTTCTTCTCTTACCTAAGATATATTCTTTTAATCTCTAGAAGGTCAATTTGGGTCATTTTATATCTTTCAATTCTCTCTCCAATATGGAACATACTTATAATGCCTTTTAATGCCCTTTTCTAATAATTTAACCATCTCTGCCAAATCTGAGGTTTGTTTCTCACTGAATTAATTTTCTTCTAGCTATGAGTATACTCTCTAGTTGCATCTATTCACCTATAAAAGTCTCAGGTTTATCCCTCTTTGTAGCTCAGTAATACTCCATTGTATAAAAATACCACATCTTTTTTATCCATTCCTCAGTTGATGGGCATTTGTGTTGTTGCCAAGATTTAGCTATTACAAATTGTGCTGCTGTAAACATGAGTCCACTTATACTGCTGTGGTATTATGTTTTTAATTCTTCTGGGAAGATACCCAGAAGGGGAATAGTTGGATTGAACAGGACTCCTAGTCCTAATTTTTTGAGGAATCTCCACACTGATTTCCACAGTGATTGCACCAGTCTACACTCCCACCAACATTGGAGAGGGCTTCCTTTTTCCCTACAGCCCTCCAGCATTTGTTATTGGTTGATTTCTAGATGGCAGCCATTCTTTCTGGAGTGAGATGGAATCTCACTGTTGTTTTAATTTGCATTTCTCAAATGACCAATGATGTTGAACATTCTTTTATATATTTTTTTGCCATTTGTATTTCTTCATCTGAGAAGTGTGTATTCATCTCAGATGTTCATTTTTGGATTGGGTCTTTGAATTTGGGAGGTCTGAATGTTTACATTTATATGTTCTAGATGTAAGTCCTTTGTCTGAGGAGCAACTGGCTAGGGCATTTTTCCCCACTCTGCAGGTTGTCTTTTCACTCTGTTGGTGATTTCTTTTGCTGTGCAAAAGCTGCTTCATAAGATGTGATCCCAGTTGTTGAAATATTTCTTTGAAATATTTCCCATGCAGTCAGGTTTTGTTCATGAACTCTCTGTCTACCCCTATGATTTCAAGATTTCTACCTTCTTTCTCCTCCAATAGATTTAGTGTTTCTGTTCTAATATTTGCATCTTTGATGCATTTTGACTTTAGCTTAGTACATGGTGACAGGCATGGGTCTATTTTTAGTCTTCAGCATGTGGAAAGCCAGTTTTTCCAGCACCATTTGTTAAAGAGGCTAGCTTTCTTCCAGTGAACATGTTTGGCCACTTTTGTCAAAGATAAGGTGGCTGAGTGTGTTTGGAATTGTGTCTACGTCTTCTAACTTCCACTGATCCTCAGGTCTGTTTTGTTGCCAGCACCATGTTGATTTTATCACAGTAGCTTTGTAGTATAATTTCAAGTCAGGACACATTATTTATAGGAATGTTTTATAATATTCACCCAAGGACTCAAATGCAAAAGAGTGCAGAAGATCTCTCTGCACACTAGAGAACCAAAGAATCCAGCTGAGGGCCTGGATCCCATGGGGCAATGTCCTCCCAAGTCCAACTGGACCCCATGACAATGTCTCATGCAAGTCTGTATCAAGGACCTGCGCTGGGAGGGTCCCAAGGTCAGTGTTGGAAACTTAAAAGTCTGTGCCAGTGGGATGAAGGATCTGTGCCAGCAGGTTGAGGGATCTGCATTGGAGCCAGGAAGTGACGCTCAAGGTAAGGACCAGAGCTGCCCCAAAGAGAACCGCAGCCATCCTTGGCTATAGCTGAGTTCATACCAGAAAAAGCAATGTAACAAGGTTCTTGAGGAGAATCAATAGCACACTATCTTCCCCTCCAGTTCTCTTTTTATGCTGTTGGCAATGATCCTCAGGTGGGCCTTCCACAGCCAGAACCACGCGGACTCAGTTCAGCCTAGTGTTACAAGTTGACCATTGGTAAATCCATCACAGGCTTGTACCTTGATAGCGCCCAAAGCCTCATGCAGTCATAGGTGAGGCTTTGGGGGTAGCTGGGTCTAAGGTGTTCTGGAATCAAGGACATGATGCTAGGATTAAGGGTGTCAGTGCTCCCGACCCTAAGAGGGTCACTACTTGTCACTTGTAGCATGCTGCCTTGCTGTCTTCTGCCTTTTGTCTGCCATGAACTGTTTCTCCTCTGTGATGCCCCCCACCCCGCCATGCCCTGCTGCCTTAGAGCTAGCCAATTATGAACTGAAACCACTATGAGCTAAATGATCCTTTCTTCCTTTCATTTTGGGTGTTGGCTATTTTGTCTTAGCAACAAGAAAAGTAACTGACATACTTCATCACCTGAAGAACTGCTCCCCAGCAGATTAAAACTATCCTATTTTAGATATTTTATATTGTAACTACAATACTGTGGTGTTTAAGTTATCAAAACCTATTATACCATTATAGGCATGCACATGCCCCATAAACTATATAGACTCACCTTAATACAGGCTGCATCCTGATAAACTCATTGCAAGATGAAAATATGGGCAAAATCATCTAATTCAAGGCCTATCTTATTGTAAACCATTGAATGCCTTCTGTAATTTATGGAATTATCTGTGTTCAAAAAATAAAGCTGGGTGTGGTGGCACACACCTGTAATCCCAGCACTCAGGAGGCTGAGGCAGGAGGATCGTGGCGAGTTCAAGGCCAGCCTGGGCTACATAGCGAGACCCTGTCTCAAAACAAAACAAAACAAAACAAAACTAGATAACATAGTACACCTTAGAATATGGGCTTATGCCTCCATTGTCATATGGCTGCCCAGCACTGCAAGGCAGAATCATAACCCAGATCATGAGCCCAAGAAAAGATCAAAATTCAAAGTATGGGTTCTACTGAATTGTGCTGCTTTCACACCATGATAAAGTCCAAACAAAATTGTAAATGGCACCATCATAAATGGAAATTATCTATATTTTTGTGGTGAAGCCTGAACATTCTTCATTCAATCAGACCAAATAGTAAGCTATCCAGAAAAATAAGTTAGTGTAATTGAAATAAAATATGAACATCAATTTTTATCTGAGAAACAATTTTTCTCTTCTTGGGTTTCTGCCTCATATAGTTGGCTCTAGAGGAATACAATGTTCATGAACTGATAGTTTGTGAAAATTTCTGTCCTCCTGCTATTTCCAATGTCAGTTAATAATGTTTTATATCTACCGTGCTCCCTAAAATTTGGACTCTTTCAGGCCCTCCTTATTCTACTTGTAATTATAAGGTAAGGTGTTAATGCTGGACGCAAGATTGATTGATTGATTGATTTTTCTGAAGGCTTTGCCATTTACCCTGGTTGTTTCTTATTTTCATTCTGATCCATTCCACGTGTGTAGATGGAGCAGCTGCTGTGTGTGAAGCACTAGTTAGTGTTAGCTGCCCCATTGTCACCAAATTACAGTGCCTAATTTATAAATCAAGCTTTATAATGGTATGTATGTTTGTATAAGCAAAACCACAGTAGATCTGGGGTTTGGAGCTGCCCATGATTTCAGACATCCCCTGGGAGTCTTGTAGCCTAGAGGTAAGGTTAACCTACTGTGTTTGGTGGGAGATATGCCATACAAGATGGTTTAAGCAAAGTTTTATGGAGAACAAAACTGATGTTAATGTTTTAATGAGAGACAAAGAATGGGGCCAACATTTCACACTATGTTGCAGTTAGATAATTGGAACACTCACAAAGGAAAGGTCTTCTATTCCTTAGCAAGAGGAATATTATAGAAGACTGGGATGAAATCAATCCATTCCACAGTAATGTGACCGTGAGACTGAATCTCTCTGATTTTCATTTTTCTTGTCTAGAAAGAGCATTAATAATATCTACCTTCAATAGTTTTTTAAGATGAGAATTAGAAATGATATAAATAAAACAGTCCCCATGCTGGGCATGATGGTGCATGTCTGTAATCTTAGTTCTCTGGAAAGCAGAGGCAGGAGGTTACAGTATTCAAGGTGACACTGGGCAGTTTACTGACTTGGCAAGATCCTCTGTCAAGATCTTAAAATTTTAAAATGGCTAGAGTTGGAGTTCAGTGTGAAGGCACTGGGTTCAATCTACAGTACTGCAAAAATAAATCATTAAAATAAAAAGCAGTCCCCATTATCGGATGGCATTGTAGAGAAGGTTGAATAAGCAGAGACTAAAATTACAAAATTAATTTTATTAATACAGAATATGGAGTCAACTATTTGGGGACATTTGAAGGCTTCAGAGGAATTGCTTTGATTTGCTAGATATTTATAAAAATTTCCCACCTCTGTTCATGAGGGATTTGAGTTGTAAATGCTTTTTGAATAATCTCTGTTTGTATGAGGGTGATTTTGACCTCATACAATGAATGGAAATTATTTTCTTCTCTTCAATTTTCTGCAACAGATTGTAAAACTGATATTAGTTTTTCCTCAGATTGTTAACAGAATAGAGTGAAGCTACCTAGGCCTTTAGATTTTTTGTATGTACTTAGAAAGACTTTTTAATTATAAATTCAATTTCTTTGATAATATAGAACTATTCAAACTATCCATTTTTCCATGAATGACCTGTGATAGTTTGCACCATTCAAGACATTTGTACATTGCATCTTTGTTGTTAAATTTATCAGAATAAAGTTATTTTAATATTCTTATCATCACTTTAACATCTATAGGATTATAGTGATAACAAATGTCATTAGTAATTTTTCTTATTGGTAATTTATATCTTCTCTGGTTTTCCTGATCAGCCTGTTGAGAAATTTATAATTTATTGATCTTCTCAAAGAAACAATGTTTTTAGTTTCATTGACCTCAGTTGCTTTATGTCTTATATATTATTATCAGTATCTTCGTGATACTGATACTTCATTATTATATCTAACTAATGATAGTTCATTATTTTGTTTCTTCTACTTATTTTTGGGTTTTATTTGATCCTCTTCTTCTGTTTTCTCAAAGGGGGAACTGAGATAGTTGATTTTAGATCTTTCTCCTTTTTCTAATGGAAGAAACTGCCCACCTTAAAACCAGCATGCAAAGGGTCCCACAATCACCTTTAAAGGAAGATTCTGATATAAGCATATGAAGTTTTAGTTATGCAGAATGAGTAAATTCTGGAGCTCTAGTGTACCTACTATACTGAGTAGTATAATTAATATGCAATGCAATTAATACTACTGTAGTATATATCTGAAATTTGCTAAGAGAGTAGAGCTTAAATGTTATCATTGCAAAGAAGATACCCATGTAAGATGACAGTTATGTTAGTTTGTTTGTGATAATCATTTCACAATGCATACTTAGGTCAAAAAAGCCCCTCACATTGTACACTTTGAAGTATCCAGTTCTTATTTGTCAATTATATTTAAGTAAAGCTGTAAAAAAGTAGAAAACAAAGAAAAGTCAAATGTGATTTAATATTGTTCAAATACACTGACAATCTATGCCACAGGTTTTAGAAATGTTTGTATATGTTCTGTAAATATTTAATTACTTATTAAATATATATTAATACCAGAGCATCTTAAAAAAGATTTCACACAGGAGAAAAAAATTCTGTTTTGACAGGTTTTAAAATTTGTTTCTTTTTTTGTTTTAGTACTGGAAAATATTGCTTTGTCTTCTCACTCGCACCGTTTCAGATGAGAAATGTGCTGAAATCCTCACCTTTGTTTTCTGTACATAAGGTGTCTTTTTTCCTCTGTCTGCCTTCACAGTTTCTTTTTTAACTAAAAAAATTTAAGTAATTTGATTATAGTATGCTTTGGTTTCCTTCATATTTCTTGTGCTTGTGATTCATTGAGTGTTTTAAATATATGGTGTGTGTTTATAGTTTTCATCAATTTGAAAGGACTGGGAATACATTTTTATCAAATAATTTTTCTGCCCTTTCCCCTTTCAATTATGCATATAACAAACCACCTGAAATTGTTCCACAATTCACTTATTCTTTGCTCATTACTTTCCTTCTCCCTGTATTTCATTTTCACTATGTCTTCAAGCTCACAAATGTTTCTTCTGCAGCACCAAATCTGTCCCATCTTCAGCAGTGTTAATCCAATCCGGATTTCATCTCAAACATTGTTCAACTATCATAGTATTTACCATGCATCTACTCAATGTGCCTAATGTTTATCTTCTTTAACATATAGAATGCAGTTATAATTGCTGTCTTTATGTAGATGGCTACTAATTATGTTATTTGTGGCAGTTTTGGGTGAGTTTCTGTTTTTTTTTTTTTTTTTTTTTTTTTTTTTTTTTTTTTTTTTTTTTGAGACAGGGTCTCACTATGCATTTCAGACTGGCCTGGAGCTCACTTTGTAGCCCAGGCTGGTCTTGAACGCTCAAGGATCCTCCTGCCTCAGCCTCCCAAGTGCTGGGATTATAGGCATGTGCCACCACACCCGGCTTTTGGGTCAGCTTCTAGTGGATATTTTTTTCTCCTTGTGGCTCATATTTTCCCATTCCTTTGTATGCCTCGTAATTTTTCATAAGAAACAAGCACTGTGAATTTTATTACTTGTGTACTGGACACTGTATTTCTATTCCTATTGGTACTCTTGAGATTTGTTCTAAAATTTAGTTAAGGGGCTTGGGACCAGTTTGATTCAGCTTTTACATTTACGTTTTACCAGCAAAGACTAGTGCAGCATTTAGCCTATAGCTGAACTTTCCTCCTCCTGCTAAGGCAAAAATTAATGCTCAGTAGATTACAAACTTGTTCCTGTTCAGCATCAGCTCCAGAGATTTTTCCCTCGCATCTTTCCAGGTGCTTCTTTCCTTGGCCTCGGGTGTTTGATACTCTTTCTGCGCAAACTCTAACCGGTCTCTCAGACTTCCACCCCCATCTCCTCAGACCCCACACCGAGGTGTGGAAAGGCAGTGTGCGTAGCTTCAAGTTGTTTATTTCCCATCTCTCAGGGATTATTATCTCCTGTTGCTGGATGTCCACTGTCTTGAAAAATGATTGTTTCACATATTTTATGAAGTTTTTAAGTTGTAATGGTAGAGTCCTAGCTCATTAATTCATCTTGCCTAGAAGTAGGAATCATCAGACATAATGAAATGGCAAATATTTAACCCTGTGTTGCATATGGTTATAAAAGAAAGGGCCATATTATTTATACTTCAATGCAGCATTATGAAATGTTTTTATACCATGAAGCCTCTGGCTGCTTTGTGAAACCTATGCGTAGCTTCTCAGAATGTCTGAGATGAAAAAAGTAAAATACAAAAGACTCTAGAGGAAGCGATTGTAGTGGACATAGTTCTCAGGATATTTTGCTAAGCAAATGTGCATCTGTAATAGATGTGCTTTTTGTTTCTTTTGTCTTTTTTTGGTTTTTCGGTTTTTCTCCGGTACCGGGAACCGAACTCACGACCTTGCGCTTGCCAGGCAGGCGCTTTTGCCGCTGAGCTAAATCCCCAGCCCCGATGTGCTTTTTCATAAATGCATTAAGTAACAGGACCTGGCACTGAGTCTAATATATTCTATAATTTTTCAAGTAATAATGAGTATTAGTAACATCCTGAAATAGGAGTAATAATGGTATTGTGATTTGAATATGCTTTGTACTCATGACAATGTCAAGGTACTGTTTATTTCATTGTGTTTTGTTACCTATACACTTAATGGAAGGAAATGCTAAATATAAGTCAGAGGTTAGTGAAAATAAACAGGAGCTTGCTCTCAGCAATATCCAAGGACCTCTAATTTTACCCATGTTCCCCTTGGAAGTGTGTGAACCCAGGACTATAATATCAATATATCAATATTTTAATTAATGGAAACTAGCATATTTGGGAGTTGTGAATTGTATACAGTTGGCTAAGTTTGAGAACTGACAGTTATTTGATTTGACCATGACAGTGGTGTGGTGCCATGGGGACAATTTTGGTGCAGAATGTCAGAGAATAGTGTTTCCAGGACAACTGGAATGTCCTTCGCCCAAGATATGTCTCCTATCTGTGGTTCCAAGGCCAAGGGAGTTTTCCCCTGATGCCAAAGAGCCTACCTGTCAAGTGTATTTTTGACCAACTCCTGTCTGGACCTCAAGACATCGCTGAAAGCTGATAAACTGGGTTTGTCTGCTGTTTATTTTAGTCTCTGGTTCTTCAGCCTGGCCACACACTCTTGGATTTGTGAATACACAGTTCTGTTCCTATCCAGTGTGTCCCAACCAGAAAGTCACTGTAATTTTTGGTTTTGTTCCCATGCTCCCTCCAAATGTCATTAGTCATATCCTCCATCCCATTGCTTCCTTGAATAGGCAGTCATTACGATGAAGCCAGGCTTGTTTCAGAATTCCATGAGAACCACAGTGTCAGGCCTGACTCCGGGGCTGGAAATGGAAAAGGCTGTGATCCAGGGCTGGCTGGCACCATCCCCATGAGTCATTATGGAAACACTGTCCCCGGATGCTGCTGAGCAGGCCGGGTTGCTGGTGAGTCCATCTGTCAGATGAAATCTTGACCCCCTGACATCTTAAAATGTTCCATAAAATGTGGGACGTTGGGCTTTCTGTCTGGTATCCTGCTTGCATTAAAAATTGGGTTGTTTTATTCTATTTTTGGTTCCCCTGCAGTTTCCAATGTGTTTTTAAAAAAATACATTTTTCATATTACAAAGATAATACATATTCATTGTACAGAAATTGGAAAAGGCAGAAAAACACACAGAAGAAAATTATACCACCCTGAGGTATAGATTTTTTAAAATGTGTTGCATTTCCTTTCAGATGCTATTTGGGTTAGAGTGTATATAACGCTTTGGTAAGTTGTGTTCTTTTTAAATGGTAACAGTATAACTCACACAGTCTGCGTTATAAAATCCATAAAATTATGCTTTTGCCTTAGAGGAGACCTTATATAAAACCAGCTACTCTAACCCACTCTGAAAATGAGGAAACAGAAATCCCGAGGGGTACTTTGCCCAAGGCTTCCAGCTCTTGAGCAGGTCAGGAATGGAAGTCTGGATTTCTGCCTCGGCACCTGGCTGCCTTGTGACCTACTCATGTTCCATCCTGGTCCGTTTTCAGACAAGAGCTGAAAGGACTGCCCTCTCCACCTCCTGACCCTAAGGAAATGGCGATGATTTCCCAAGCTTACTGAGCAGGAAATGTGACCCTGCCTGAGATCTTAAGTTATTTAACATCTTTGAAATGTTCATTCCCTATGGGGAAGTTTAAAATGAAGAGGAGCAACAAAAGGTTCTTTCTCATGCAAAGTTATTTTGACTACAATTTGAAAATTAAAAAGAAAAGAAAGGGGCTGGGGATTTAGCTCAGCGGCAAAAGCGCCTGCCTAGCAAGCGCAAGGTCGTGAGTTCGGTTCCCGGTACCGGAGAAAAACCAAAAAAAAAAAAAAAAGAAAAAAGAAAAGAAAAGTAGACATTACCAGCAACTTACTGACTTCACTAAAGCATCAGCCTTTAAACTGGGCAATAATTACTTAGTAAAGTTGATAAAATTCTATAGTATACATATCTTTAAGAAACTCAAATTCACCCCAGACAATAAGGAGGCTATATGGTAGAAAATGATATAGTATAGTACAGTATCATGTATACTATAATATCATGTAGAGTGTGGTGCAGAGTATATATGGTATAATTTAATCTGGTCTATGGTATATGGCAAAGTATGGTGTACAGTATAGTATCATGTGTAGCACAGTGTGAGGTATAGTATAATATTGTATGTCATATCTGATGGTACGTAGTAAAATGTCGCACGGATTAGAGTGTGCAGACCCTATAGACATATAGTATAGTATGCCTCTTGTGATCTGTAGGGTAGTATGGCAGGCATATAACATCATATCATGTACACTGTAGAATCATGTATAGTGTAGTATAGAGTGTCATGAATAGAATCATGTATAGTATGGTATGGTGCACAGTAGAGTGTGGTGTTTAGTATATTATAGAATACAGATACAATGTAGTATTGTGCATGGTGTATAGGATGACACATAGTATATAGCATGTAGCATTGATAGTGTGGAGTACAGTAAAATAAAATAAACGGGGACCTCACGATTAGGTGCTCTTAGATTTAAATACTACTGCTGCTCCTTCTTGGCTGTGTAATCTTGTGAATGGAATTTCTTCTAGCCAGGAATGTGAACATTCCAATCACAGAAGAAATAGAAACTGTCAATAAATCCGTAAGAAATATGCCACCGACACCTTACTCATGAGGGAAACACAAAGTCAAGCACAGCATAATAAGCCTCTGTTTTGGATAGGAATGTTAGCTAAGATCCAAGGTTAGTGAAAATGAGAGGAAAGGGTTACTCTTTTTCACTGTTGGTATATTATTGACACAGTCTTTTGAATGCACAATTTAACAGTGCCTTTCAGAACCTTAGATGTATGTTGCCTTAGCTTAGCAATTACTGTATTGTATAGACCTTAATAAGTCATTCTAAAATTCACATAGAATAGAAAACATGTGTGGAAAAGAACAAGAAACTTTTTGAAAAAGTAAAATAATGTAGGGAGAGGGCTTTTGGCTCACCAGAAGTCTGTTTCCTAGAGAAATATTAAATATGCACACAGATGCACAGATTAGATATTCATTAAAAACAACACATAAATTCAAGTTCCAAGGATGTTACAGGACATTGTGGACTCTCACTCACTAACGGATAAAATGTACATTCGTACCCCTGTTTCCGAGTATTTACAAAAGCTGAACATATGTGTACTCTAAGGATATATTACACAGAACGGCACAGACATTTGCCCCCAAAGAAATACACAACATTCTTAGCAGCACCATTCATAACAGCCTCAACTGGACAATTTCCAAATGTCCATCAATAGTATAGTGGATTAATAAATTATAATCCATGCATCCAATGGAAAACTACAGTAATAGAATGAGAGATTTCTTAGTACATGCCGTCACATAAATGCCTTCACAAGGATGTTGGGTATATTTCAAAAGATCCCATTTATATAAATTTCACAAACAAGCAAAAGTAATGTGGTGTTAGCAGACAGGATGACAGTTACCTCTAAGGGAAAGGCAGCTATCCTAGCAGATTTCAGTCCTCCCATGGTTCCTAGGCTCTTTCTTGAAGTGGGGCCTGTTTTTCACAGATCTGTCTTGCACAGGATGTTACATAGAGCTTGAGATTCATTTCTCCCTGGCTCATCTACCCTGGAGCTCCATGCATTGGGAAGTAGGAGCTTAATCTTTTCTGACTGGAGCTTCCCTGCTTAATTTCACTTAGTGAGCCCAAGCTGTAAACTCAGGCAACTGAAACCTTTTTGTCGTCAAATAAGCAGGTCCCCAAGTGGAGGTCTGTCCTGGTACCTGCCTAAGTGGGTTAATGAGTAAAGAGTTTAGAGCCGTGCACACACTAAGCACATGTATAAGTGTTTGTTTCATAATTTTTATGATACTTTACAAACCCAAACTTGATATTCATCTTGTTCTCATCTTCAAGGTGAAATAATCACATGCAGAGTTCTAAGAAATGCCAATATTCACCTAAATTCCATAAAGTTTACTTCCTCTATCTTATCATTTTAAAAATGTTTATTTTGACTACAAAAGTTTCAAAGGTACAAAAAGTACAGAAAATAAAAGTACACGCATGCCTGGAGTTTCTACCACTTTTGTTACATTTTCATCAGATCTTTCCATGTGTTTAAAAAATATACAGAAACAGCTGCATCCCTCTCTTAGTTCCTGTTCCCCTGACTTTTCCTCAGGGTAGCTTTGCTCCCCTGAAGTTAGTTAGCATGTGTCCTCTCTGCTTTTTCTCTAAAGGCATCTATTAAACAACATAAAGTCCCAGTTTAACTTTGAAGCTATTAATTTAAAGTTGAAATAATATTCAATCTTGACAATTACTTTTTAAAAAATGTTTTTAGTAAACCAAGAATTAAAACCCCTTGAAACAAGGAAATGTCCATTCCAGAGCAATTGGATGGGATCAAGAGGATTATTCACATACACAATAGCTTCTGCTTTGCACAGAAACCTACTTCCTGTATAAATAAATTACTGGGACTATAGTTGATCTATAGGGTGATTTCAAAATTTTAAGCACTGGCATCTTCTACTACAGCAACCCATGACATATGCTTCACAAAATGCCCAACAGCTGAATGATGAAGGTGTCAGCTTCTGGGCCATGGCAATTATGGGTGGCACCTGCTAGTGGGTGCTGGCGTGGATCCCTCAAGCTAGGGACAACTGTGACCTGCAGGTGAGGCCCCTGTGGTTACTCAAG
Source organism: Chinchilla lanigera (assembly GCF_000276665.1). Taxonomy (NCBI): domain Eukaryota; kingdom Metazoa; phylum Chordata; class Mammalia; order Rodentia; family Chinchillidae; genus Chinchilla; species Chinchilla lanigera. The sequence continues at coordinate 26,908,422 of NW_004955416.1, forward strand.
CCGCATGGCTGACCCTGAACTCTTCTTGTGACATACCCAGGAATTTGTACCAGCTATGCTGACATGGGTTTGAGCACCTGTTGGACCAACAACTGGCCTATTGCTTGTCACCTGGCATTAGACATCACGAGTTGCCCTGGCCCTAAGTTGTTCACGAATTCCTGCCTCCCCAGAGTGGCTACCAATTCAGCTTCTACCTCCAGCCCCGGCGGAGAATCCAGGGCCAGTGAATGTCCTGGGAGTAGCACAAGATCCATTCATTGCATAGACAAGCATTTCTTGAGCACTCCATGTGCACATCCTGCAGTAGTCACTGTGCAGACTGCATGACCCATTTCCCAGGAGGAGAGAAACAATGAGGACAGGCCCCTCCAGCACACAGGAACGGGAATGTGCGGAAGCAGTCTCTCAATGGCAACTTTGGAAGTATCCCCTAATGATCTTGTTCTGTTGGCCTCAGTCCTCCATCGGCCAGGATGACGAACACAGATTTTGCTTCAACATCTTTGGAGTGCCCTTGGGGACCCACATCAATGACTTTGTAGGTGGTCTCTTCCCTCCCAGTTGTGTCACACCTAGACAGCTCAGTGGGTCCTTCTGTTCTGCAACCTGGCTCAAAGGTGCTCACTCAGGCATCTATGGATTGTCTTAGGGACTGAGCCCTTGCAAGGTGTTTCTTGTATAGCCTGGGATCCCATATGGTGTGTCTCCAGCTATTACTTAGAAATCTCTGGATCATTATCCGAGCAAGAAACTAATTCCTCTTATGCAAAGCAATTCTAATGTGGCTATGTCTGTTACCAAAGCCATGCCTTCCCTAACAAATACATAGGTTATGTCAGAGGGTGAAGAAATGTGGGAACAAAGGCATCAGAGGGCCAAAAGGGTACCCATCTCCTCAACAGAAACAGGAGAGCCAAGTGGGTTGCTCAGAGGAACTAGGGCAATGGTTTTTAATCCTTGGATGCACATTAAAATCACCTGAGGACTCTGAGGAACAATGCCCAGGCCACAGCAAAGGCCAATTAAATCAGAAGATTTGGGGGAAGGGCAAAGCCTAGGCATTTTAAAAAGCTCTTCAGTTGATTTTGATGTACAGTGAAAGTTGAGAACCACAAAACTCAGGTGAAGACTTAGGAATATGTTCCATGGAGGTAGGTCCAATGGGCTTTGACGTGCATCCCGTGACTACTAGGGAACCTAGGGAGCCCCAGAGCAGGATGAGGGAACATTGATCCTAGCCTGGGTAGACACCAACTCAAGGGGTGACTGTGCTTAAGAATCAGAGTGAACTGTAGATTTCCATCTTCTCTGTAGTTTCCATCTACAGAGAAAGGCCACGAGTGCGCGTCTCCCCGCATCCACCTCGATACAGGTCAGTCTGAGAAGGAAAAAGGAGAGACTTCTGAATTGGAAGAGAGTCTTCTTGAAATACCCCACTTTGCCCCCAGTTAGCTAAGGTTTACATTAGCTGCCATTGGGAGGAATTAGAAAATGTTATATTAAGATACTAGATTTTTGTACATGTTCAAGGTCATGTTTATAGTGAGTGTTTTGTCTTAATACAGCCTGTTGGCAGCTCTAGGAATTGCTATAATGGAAATTTTGGGCCCTAGTTTATCCATGCTCTGGTTCATGCCTGTGATGCTTACTAGGGAGTCACAAAATTCTTCGCTCTGGTTAGCCAGCTTGCAGACAGAATTCAGGGCAAAGCCATCACCTGGACTGGCAGGTAATTTAAGAGTACCTACCTGTATCTATGTCTGAGTAATCTTTACTTGTTTCATAGAATTAACTATGATGGGTTTTGCTTATTGTAGACATTTAAAAATGTTAACATCACAGGATGATAGTACCCATAATAATAATGATACTAACAAAATATACTGCACTCATACTTGATCAAGAGTATTGTTCATATTTGAAGGCTCATATATATACTACAGTGATACCTTGGTTCACAAACTTAATTGGTGTTGTACAATTCTGGGAAACATGGCTACATTCGTATTAGTGCAGGAAAGATGGCGGGGATCCATGTTCTTCATCCAATGTAGAGTTCAAAAACAATAAACTTTTGCCAAATGCTTCTGTTTGTGAACTAAGTTCTTGAATTGAGGTACCACTGCATATTTACTGTAAGTGAATTTGGTTATTGCTATGGTTTGGATAATTACCCATGAAAGGCTCAGTTATTAATGTCTTGGTTTTCAGGCTGTGGTACTATTTTGAAAGGTGGTGGAATCTTTATAGGTGGGGCCTATTAGGAGGGAGTTAGGTTACTGGGGACATGCACTTGAAGGGGATGGGGTGCCAACCCCTTTCTTTATTCCTTTTGCTTCCTAGCTGCCATGAGATAAATAAGTTCCTCTGTCATGCACTCCCACCATAATGCTCTGCCTCACTACAAGTCCAAAAGCAGTGGGCAAACTGACAATGCCTCTGAAACTATGAGCCAAAATAAACCATTTATTAAGTTGATTTATCTCAGTTTTCTGTTACAGTGACAGGAAGCTGACTAAACAGCTATGATTATAGAGAACCACTTGTTTTAGAAAGATAGCAGTTTAACTAAGACAAAGCCATAACACTGATATATAGTGACCAAGAAAACAAGAACGGTTTAGGGTATACATGATGAGAGAACCATTTTTAATTGTTTAGTTAATTCTATGGTGTTTTATGTAGTCTCTTTTTCAATCTAATGTTTCCTAACTATTCTTTCACAGTATAGAAACATTCCAATAAACCCAAAGTAAATTGAAAATGTTGGTAAGTTAAAAATACGTTTAGCACACCTAGTCTACCAAACATCCTGGCTTAACATTACACTCTGTGGAGTGTTGCTTGTTTCCCCTTGTGATCCCATGGCTGACTGAGATCCGTGGCCTGCTGCTACTGCTGCTCAGTATTAAGAGAGAGAACCATACCTCGTGAAACTAATCTAGGAAACCAAAGCTGAAAATCCAAGTAAAATTTTTATTGAATGTGTATCACTTTCTCACAATTGTCAGCTCAAAAATTTAAAGTCAAGCCATCATAAGTTGGGACTATCTGTACACAGTGTGTGCGTTTTTGAAGATAAAAAAGATTTGAAAAAGGAACAGTTTAAAAGGTTTGTGGTCTTACTATCCTGACAGCACCCATTGAAAATGTGTGTGTGTTTGTGTGTGTGTGTACAGGGTTAGAACATTTAAACAATGAATGAGTGCACAAAATTCAAAGAGACGGCTGCTTGGGACACGTCCCCAATATCCTAGTTTCATGCTCTGTCCTCAAAGAAGCTGTATTAGCAGATTCTTATTATCCTCCCAACATAAGAATGTCCATACACCAAGATGGAATTTCAAGTTCCATGTTGATATGGAATGCTAAAATGTGCATCAGAAAACTTCAAGATCAATCCATATCAGTGTGTATGGGTCTATTTCATTTTTAATAGTACCGAATATTCTGTAAAATGACTATGATTTTTTATATATTTTATCCTGGGCTCTTTTATTATTTTCAGATTCTTGTCATTACCAACAATGCTGCAATGAACATCCTTGTAGATCTATCTTGGCAAATTGTTTTGGGTAAATTTGTGTATGCTAAACTTGACTTGGTATATAAAATACTTCTAGAGATAATTTGTTATCTGAACTATAAAGCCTGCACACTCTGGTCTTATGGGAATTACACCCCTGAGGTCATCTACAATATGTAGATTGGCAAAATAAATACCAATGTGTACCTGTGGGATGGGAAAAAGTATTTTATCTTTTCTGCACTCTAGAGTCAATAAGACCAGAGCCAAGCAAAGAAAACTACACACTTTACTGATGAATACATCACTGATATTTCTGTCCCCAGATGGCAGACATAGCCCAAGAGCTTATGAATCCCAAGTAGTTCATCTCAACCTCAAGCCCAAACACTGTATCTGCCAATTACTCTAAGCAACAAGGTGACCTGAGGCAAAAAGAGAAATGGTTGCTGTGGAATCTGCTACCCTCTGATACCCTACATGAGAAAGCCTGAGAACACACATTTGAAAACTACTAACATTGGGGCCAGGAATATAGCTCAGCAGCACAGTGCCTGCCTGGCAAGTGCAAGGTCCTGAGTTCGATTTCCTGTACCAAAAAAAAAAAAAAAAAAAAAGCTGCTAACGCTGACTCTTTAAAAATAATTGTAGAAAACATGCAAATATATAATTTTCAGCAGGACAAAAGTATTGCACCCAGTCTTCCAGATTCTCTTCTCAGAAACAGCTACTGTTCTTACTTATGAAAATTTGCAGAGATTTGTCTAGGAGAGGGATTCTCAACCTCTGCACTGCTGATTTTTTTTTTTTTTCTGGACAATTCTTTTCTATCATTACGCAAGGGTTGTTCTGTGTGCTCCAAGATGTTTAACAGCATTCCTGACCTCTACCCACTAGATGATATTCTGAGGAAAAGTTGCTCAAAAATGCACCCTCTTGCACCTCCAAAGACCAGGACAAAGGACTTTGGTAAAGAATGTTGATAAAGTTGTTTAGCTTTTCGAAAACTTTCTGCAGGCTAACTCCAACTTATCCAAGTTGTTGGAAAGTGCAGATGATTCTCAAGCAGCGGGCCCAGCCCCTTGAAACTGTGTGCCAAATTCCCACAACGTGCCACAGAATAACTTCTTTTTCCTTTAAAGTTCATTATTTATTTATTTTAAAGAGAAAAAAATAGTTTCAAAACGGGTTAGTAGGAGAGTTACAAAAATTAATACATTTCATATTGTTATCTTCATAGTAGTTACTCAGAGTACAAGATATAGGCATGGAATACTGTCCAAAAAATATTAGCACAAGCCTTTCTTTTCAATGAACTAACACATACTAGCTGTGTAACTATCTTAACTATCTTGTGTGTATGTGTGTATATATATATATATATATATATTTTTTTTTCCTTTTCCCTTCCGTCCTTTCCCCTTTTCCCCATCACAGTTTCTCTTTTCTTTTGAAGAGTTTTTCCCAATTCACAGTATCTATTGTACATTTTGGATCTTATTTACTCATTCAGCTTCTCATACTAGTGAGACAATACAGTGTTTACATATATGGGTCTGATTTATTTCACTTATGAGTATGGTCTTGAGTTGCATCCACTTACCTATAAAAGTCTCCACTTTATCCTTCTTTATGGCTGAGTAGTATTCTATTATATTAAAAAAACACTTTTTTTTTATCCATTCCTTGGTTGATAGGCATTTGGGTTGTTTCCAAGATTTAGCTATTACAAACTGCGCTGTTATAAACATGGGTGCACATATATCGCTGTGGTATGATGTTTTTAATTCTTCTGGGAAGATACACAGAAGGGCAATAGCTGGGTCGAATGGGACCTTTAATCCTAGTTTTTTGAGGACTCTCCACACCGATTTCCATGGTGGCTGCACCAGTCTACACTCCCACCAGCAATGGAGACACGTTCCTTTTTCTCCACAGTCCTGCCAACACTTGTTATCAGTTGATCTTTTCATGACAGCCATTCTTTCTGGAGTGAGATGGAATCTCAATGTAGTTTTAATTTTCATTTCTCAAATGATCAGTGATGTTGAACATTTTTCATACGTTTATTTGCCATTTGTATCTCTTCATCTGAGAAGTGTATATTCATCTCAGGTGCCCATTTATGTATTGGGTCTTTAAATTTGAGGGGGTCTGATTTTTAAAATTTTTTTATGTGTTCTGGATATAAATCCTTTGTCTGAGGGACAGCTGGCTATAATTTTTTCCCACCCTGTGGGTTGTCTTTTCTCTCTGTTGGTGATTTCTTTTGCGGTGCAAAAACTTCTTAATAAGGTGAGATCCCGTTTGTTGATTCTTTGTAATATTTCCCTTGAAGTCTGGGTTTTGTTTGTGAAGTCTCTTCCTACACCTGTGTCTTTAAGATGTCTACCTATTTTTCCTTCCAGTAAATTTATTGTTTCTATTTTAGTATTTAAATCTTTGATCCATTTTGACTTTAGTTTAGTGCATGGTGATAGACATGGGTCTAGTTTTAGTCTTCAGCATGTGGAAAGCCAGTTTTTCCAGCAGTTTATTAAAGAGGCAAGCTTTCTTCCAGTGAACATGTTTGGTTCATTTGGCAAAGGTAAGGTGGTGACCGTGTTTGGGATTGTGTTTGCATCTTCTAATTTGTTCCACTGATCCTCAGGCCTGTTATTTTTGCCAAGATCATGCTGATTTTATCACAGTAGCTTTGTGGCATAATTTCATATCTGGGATTGTGATGCCCCATGACTTGTCTTTTTTTCTCAGAATTGCTTTTGCCATTCTAGGTCTTTTCTAGTTCCCCGAATTTTAGGAATGTTTTCTTTAGATCTGTGAGGTATGTTAAGGTATTTTTATTGTGACTACATTAAATTTGTCTAGCAGTTTTGGAAGTATGGCCATTTTCACTATGTTGGTTCTTCCTCTCCAAGAGCAAAGAGTATCTTTCCATTTTTTGTTTTTTGTGGCACCAGGAATTGAACTCAGGACCTCTCACTGCCAGGCAGGTGTTTACGCCACTGAGCTATATCTCCAGCCCTCCATTTTCTGATATCCTCTTCAGTTGCCTTTAGTGTACTGTAATTTTCATTGTACAGATATTTTTCATCCTTTGTTAGATTGATTCCTTAGTATTTCATGTTTTTAGATGCTATTGTGAAGGGTGTGCTTTCCCTAATTTCTCTGTGAGTTTGATGCTTATGTACAGGAATGCTATTGATTTTTTTGGGGGGGAGCGTTCTGGTACCAGGAGCAGAACTCAGGACCTTGCACTTGCCAGGCAGGCGCTGTGCTGCTGAGCTAAATCCCCAGCCCCTGCTATGGATTTTTGAGAGTTTACTTTGTATCCCACTACACTACTGAATTTGGACATTAAATCTACAAGTTTTGTGGTTGTTTGTGAGGTCTTCTATGTACAGTATCATGTCTTCTGCAAATAATGAGAATTTAACATCTTCCTTTCCTACCTTTATTCCTTTTATTTTTCCCTCTTTTCTAATTGTGCTGCCTAATGTTTCCAGAACTATAATGAATAGGAGTGATGATAGTGGACATCCTTGTCTTGTTCCTAATTTTAGAGTGAAAGTTTTCAGTTTTTGATTATTTAATATGATGTTAGTTATTGGTTTCTCATAGATGTGTTTTATAAGATTGAGGTAAAGACCATCTATGAATTTCTTTTTGGGTTAAATGTGTTTCTTGAATACAGCATATTGTTGGATCTTGTTTCTTTTTTTGTTTTTTTTTGGTTTTTCTCCAGTACCGGGAACTGAACTCACGACCTTGCGCTTGCCAGGCAGGCGCTTTTTGCCGCTGAGCTAAATCCCCAGCCCCTGGATCTTGTTTCTTGATCCATACTGCCAGACTGTTTCTTTTGGTTGGTGAGTGAGACCACTTACATTGATAATTATAACTGATACATATTGGCTTTTCTTTTTCATGTTGTTTTCCTGTTGTTTATTCCGTCTTTCTCCTCTGCTTAATTGTTTGCCACTGCATGACTTCTAGAAAGACTTTTTGTATTCCCATAGGTCTGTATATGATAAACACTTTGTTGTCATTTTCTGTGGTGTTCACCCCTCTAAGGGCTGTGACGTGCTGTTCACTTTCATATGTGCTGAGTTATAGATATACATGATCATAAAGTCATGACAAAAATCAAGCCTCAAAAAAATTTTTGCCTGCAGCACTTACCCAAAAATGTCTATCGTGCCAAGACTATGCGGGCCAAGTGAAGTCAGGAGTTGTGCAATTACCCAGCAGAGGTTGAAATTTTTGACAAAAACAGAGACCTCATTGAAAATCGAAGCATAACATGAAGTTGCATTTCTTTAAAGGCCACTTTGATACTTTGCTAACATGTACATTAAAAACCATCGTTTCTGATCTCTAGTAGTCATTTGCTCTGTAAAGCACAGGATGAAATAGATTTTCCATTTCCAGATTCTCTGCATTGGTCATTTTGGCTCTGATTTAAACCAAGTTTTTAGATCAGACCAGAGTGTTCCATGCCTTGCCTTTGCCTGATTGAAGACAATGATCTGTTCTTTCACTCAGGGAACATTTGTTGGAAGCCTACTATGTGTTGAGCCCTCAGATAGACTCTGGGATATTAGCAATTAAGATGCCGTTGGGGGGGGGACTGGCCAGTCCTCAGATTAGAGAAAGTGTTCAGAGAATAGAGGCTGGTGCCTCTGTGTGTGGTGGTTCCTGGGCCCACCAGCAAGAGCCCTTGGAGTTTAGCTTAGACTGGTTAAGGCTCAAGTAAACTGACCTGTCCAAAGGGCTCTAGTTATTCCTGGAAGAGGAATCATAGTCTGTGATCTGGTCACTTCCTATCCACTGTGTTGGTGAAGAAGGGATCCCCTGCTCTAATTAACATGAGATGGCCAGACACATGACACCTGACACTGGACAGATGCAACTGGCAGCAGTTTATTAGTCAGGAATACTGAGCCTGAGGGAAGAGGACACCACACACTCTGCAGTGCCAGAGGTTGCCCACAGAAGCACAGTGAACCAGTAGAGTCTGTGCAAGGCAGGTTTTGTAGTAAGGAATGGGTGAGGTGCACCCTTGTTCAAATCTGGTGGGCTGGCAGGAATGAAAAGCCCATTAGGTTTAGAGCTGGATGATGTGCATCTGGTTTGGAGAACAGCGGAGCTATGGATGGGGTTGGGGGCATTTTGCCCCTGGTCGTGGTACACCTGATAAGAGCAGGAGAACTCATGGCTAGGCCTTTGAGACCTTGCAAAGGTTAGAGCTGTGAAGGCAGCACACAGAATTTCAGGCTTATAATCAAGTCTGTAGACTTCTTATTGACAACTTTCCTTCTGTCTTTTCTCTAACAGGAGAAAGTTTAGCACTGATGGCATAAACCAAATTTCTACCACTTGCAGCCTAAATGCAAGCATACAAACAATGCTTGCTGACTGATTGTTGTGACACCATTTCTTTTTGTTTAGCATGCAGTCCCCCTTCCTTCAATAGCATCCCAATTTGCAGAGAACCTACTCCCCCACCCTCAGTCCATATGTCCTTGGGGTTTGGGGGAATTTGTGTCCCTTCTCTGGAGTCTGAGGGTGAGCTAGTACTCAGACTTGACCAATCAGAGCATCCTATTACCCTGACCACAGTGACTGGTTTGCAGAGAGACATGCAACCCCAGATGGTCTCAACTGGGACTTTGCTAATAAAAAATTAAAAGAAAGCTCTCTTTTCAATGGAGATTGCTAAACTGGAAACTGTAACACCACAGTTTCTGCAGGATCAGATGTAAAGAGGGCCTGTCTGGAAGTGAAAGCAACACAAGAGGCACAGGACAGAGTGAACTGAAAGAAGGGTAACAGTGGAGGATGTCATTTCAGTTTCCAAGGCAGCAATGCTGGGATGAAAATACAGTGGTCCCCTTGTAGCTGCAGGGGTTACATGTCACGACTCACAGTAGATGCTTGAAAGCTTGCACAGTTCCAAACCTTATATACATTATGTTTTCCCCTTTACAAACATCACTATGATAAACTTCAATTTATAAATTAAACATACGAAGAGATTAACAATGAAAGGAGAGGAATTACAATATAATAAAAGTCATGTGAATGTGAGCTCTCAAAGGATCTTATTATACTGTACCCACCTTCCTGCTTATTGATTGCTGGTAACTGAAGCTGCAGAAAGTGAAACCAGGGATAAAGGGAACTACTATACCTTCGAATATCTGGAGAGGTTAAACAATAAATTCCCCCTCTTAATTTTTTGCTTAAGTTGGTTTGACATAGGTTTCTGTCACTTGCAGCTAAACAGACTAATACGCAGTTGCCTTTCTTGTACCTTTTGCACAGGAAGAGAACAGTTCGTGCTAATCAGCTGGTGATTTAATCTTTTGCTTCCTTCTGGTTATCCTGCGAGGTAAGGACAATGCAACAGTAACCTTCCAATGACTGCAAAGTCGTCCTCTGTGCCAACTTTACATCAGCCAGGCTTATGCTTGTTCTGTTCTTTGAGCAAAATAACCTTGGTGCCACCCTGAGAACTTCATTCTTCTTCCCTCTGCCTCAAACATTGTCCCTCTGGTCTTCGTGTTGCCAGCACCTTTGGCAACTCAGCTGAAATGCCTGTCTCAAGAAACCTTCCCTGCGCCCAAAGCCAAGGTTTCTGCTCAATTATTCTTTCTGGTGATCTTCTGTTATCTTCACCATAATCCTTATCACCATCTGACATTTTCTTATTTGTGTATTTTTACTGTCTTTCCACCTCCGTGACTACGAGCTCCATGAGAATGTGGATCTTCCTTCTTCTCAGTGCTCAGGTTCCTCAACACACAGTACAGCCTCAGTAGAAGTTTGTGAGGTGTATAAACGAGCAGCCATATATGCAGCTGCTATTTATGTAGGTACACAAGCTTACATGTGTGCCTTATGTGGATTTACTCAACTGTCAAAGTGACCTCAAGTAACAATTCCTATACATATGGAGGGAAATTGAGTTTTGGGTAGGTTGAACAACTTGCCTCATGTTACATACCTGGGAGATGGTTGAGGTGTGATTTAAACAAAGGACTCATTACTCCAAAATTGGTGATCTTTCTTCTTTAGTGACTCCCAGGTTTGCTGCCAATCTCAATATTCTAAAATTCTAGCAACTAAAAATCCTGGCTAGATTGTAAGTCGCAGCTTAGGAATGGTTTGTAGCATGTGGCCCTCACAGAGACGACTGGCCATCTCTCTGTGTAACATCTTAGGTGAACACAGGACAAGAGTGGCTCCTAATAGATATGACACAAACTGGTCATGCTTGGAATGCACTGTGAATGAAATTATTGAGGGGAAACTAAAGTGTGTTTGGTAGGACAGCTCTAGCCTGCAGGAAAAGCAGCTGAATACAAGAATACACAGGCAAAGAGAACAGTAGAGAGAGATCATAATGGTTTCATATTCAGGGGCTTGGTGTGGGTGGGCTTAAGCAGGATGTATGAAATGCAGCCCCTCTTTGGAGGGATACAGAACGTGGAAAGAAAATAAACTCAGGGTTTGGAATTATTGTAATTGACAAGTGAATATACTGTTAGCTGTTGGAGAGAGTCACAAAGTCTGAATAAACTCTGTACAGAAGAAAAAATACAATGTGGCAAAATGACAACATATAATAGAAATTGAAAGACTTACTTGAAGTTGGATTGTGTAAAACATCCAGCTGTCAAAGATTCAATGTCTTGTATTTTTAAAGTTTAATCTTTATGTAGAGTTTTACATGTAAGAATATAAACTGAGCCAAGAAAGCTCTTTTATCCTCTTTTTTTGAGAACCTGAATCCATCCTTTTCATCATCAGCCTTTCAAGAATAAAAGCTCATGTGATATTAAACAGTGAAAACATCACTTTTGATGCCTGAAAAGGATGTAGCAGGCAGTGTTAGAAGTTTTACATGTGTATGTGTCACTTTTTAATATTCAGCCTCATGGTAGACATGAAACACTACTGCTTTGTTTATTAATTAGAAATAGTTTTTCCTTCAATCCAGAATGCTGGTCACCTCAAAGTAGCCATAATTATATACACGTGGTGCACACCTATAATCCTAGCACTGTGGAAGGCTAAGTAAGGCAAGAGGATTGTTGCAAGTTTGAGGCCAGCCTGGGCTATGTAGGGAGCTCATGGCCAGCCTGAACTCTCTACATAATGAGACCCTGTCTCAAAAAAAAATCAAAATCAAAATAAAGAGGCATGGTGTGGTGGCACACGCCTGTAACTGCAGCACTCAGGAGGCTGAGGCAGGAGGGTTGCAGTGAATTCAAGGCCAGCCTGGGCTACACAATGAGTTCAAGGCCAGCCTGAACAACATAGCCAGACCTTGTCATACACACACACCAAAAAACCCAAAACAAAGAAACCTCATTAATGCCTTTAATATTGCTCAAGTTGTATTAACCTACTATTGTACGGTACTGTAGTTGTACTTTATGTAACTGACATTTTCCAGTTATAACTTCCTCCAAGGAAGAATTCTATGTGCTTGCTAATCTTGATTGTCAATCTGACTGGATTAACAAACTCTTAGAAGAGATATGAGGGCACTAATCTCATCAATGGATTAACTCATTGATGAGTCCCTAGCTGAATGGGTTATTCAGAGGTGGAGACCATTTGGGGGAAGTGGGTCAAAGATACCGTGAGTTGAGCAATGTTACTCTACCACACCCTTCTGGCATGATGTTTCTGTCTTGGAATCAGCTAACCATGGATTAAAACCTCTGAAACTGTAAGCCAAAATATAGCTCTTTTCCTTTAAATTTTGTACATCAGACATTTTGTCCCAGCAACGGGAAACTTATTAACATAGTCCATGTGACAGTTATAACTGGAGATTTGAGTAAGTTATAAAATACTAAAATCACACCTGAGGATCAGTGGAACAGATTAGAGGATACAGAGACATCTTTAAATATGTTCAATCATCTTATATTTGACAAAGAGGCCAAACATATTCGCTGGAAGAAAGATAGCCTCTTTAATAAATGGTGCTGGAAAACCTGGCTTTCCACATGCTGAAGACTAACACTAGACCCATGTCTATCACCATGCACTAAACTAAAGCCAAAATGGATCAAAGATCTAAATATTGAAACAGAAACACTAAACATGCTGGAAGAGAAAGCAGGTAGAACTCTTGAAGGCACAGGTGTAGGCAAAGACTTCATGAACAAAAACTCAGTGGCACAGGAAATACTACAAAGAACCCACAACTGGGATCTCATCTTACTAAAAACTTCTGCACAGCAAAAGAAATCACCACCAGAGTGAAAAGACAACTGCAGAATGGGGAAAAAATCTTAGTTGTTCCTCAGACAAAGGACTAGTATCTAGAATATATAAAGAATTTGTAAAAATCAGTTCCCCCAAAATTTAAAGAACCAATCCATAAATGAACTTCTGAAATGAATAGACACTTTTCAGATGAAGAAATAGAAACAGCAAATAAATATATGAAAACTGTTTGACATCACTGGTCATTCAAGAGATGCAAATGAAAACAGTGCTGAGAATCCATCTCATTCCAGAGAGAATGGCTATCATCAAGAAATCAACCAATGACAAATGCTGGTGAGGCTGTGGGGAAAAACAAATCCTTTTTCACTGTTGGTGGGAGTGTAGACTGGTGTAACCACCGTGGAAATCAGTGTGAGATTTCTTAAAAAACTAGGACTAGAGGTTTCATTCAACCCAGCTATTCTCCTTCTAGATATCTTCCCAGAAGAATTAAAATCACACCATGGTGATATATGTGCACCCATGTTTATAGAAGCACAGTTTGTAATAGCTAAATCTTGGAAACAACCCAAACGCTCATCAACCAAGGAATGGATAAAGATGTGGGTTTTTTTTTTTCATACAATGGAATACTACTCAGTCATAAAGAAGGATAAACTTGAGACATTTATAGCTAAATGGATGCACCTTGAGACCATACTTTTAAGTGAACTAAATTGGACACACATGTAAATATTGCATTGTATCTCTGGTGTGAGAAACAGAGTCTAAGTAAGAACAAAGTATATAATGGATATCGTGAAATAGAAAGAAATTGTTTAAAAGGAAAGGGGAATGAGGGTGGGGAGGGAAAAGAAAAAAATGAGAAAAGAAGAGTAAAATGAAAACAAAGCTTTGTAAACAAGGAGGGGAAGAGAGGTTGAGGGGAGGGGAGGAGTTGGAAGACAAAAAGGAAGAACTAAGACTACCATGTACAGATAGAAGTTCCTTATCATGAATGTAATCATTATGTATATCGAAATTGTATCAATAAGCTTAATAAATAGAAAATATTTTACCTTATCGATTTAAAAGTTGTTTTTATCCTGAAATAATTTCAAACTTAATTACAAATTTCACATATGGTACAAAGAATTCATGGAGTTTTTCCCTGAACATTTTCATCTTACGTAAGGACAACACAATTATCATAACCAGGAAATTAACATTGACATAACACTACCATGTTATATAATTATGAACTATAAGCTAACATTTCATGAGTGTTCTCTTAAGGCTCCTTCTTATACTAGAATCTAATCCAGAGTCCCATTTTGCATTTAGTTGTCAGGTCTCTTTAGTCTTCTCCAATTTGTTGTGATAGTCCTTGCCTTGCAGTATGACTTGTGTCTAGATGTCCTCTCAAAGCCTCATTCAGTCATAGGTGGGGCTTTTTCAGAAGTGGCTGGGCCTAGAGTGTGTGATGCTCGGACTGATTCATGGTGCAATGCTAAAATCAATGCCCTGAGTAGCCTGGATAAGACATAAAGGACAGAAGGAACTGTGGTCACTGCCTTGTTCCTTTGCTACCTTCTGCCCACCAAGAACTGTTTCTCTTCTGGGATGCCTGTTTGCCATGTGTCACTGTGCCTTGGAGCCAGCAGATTACAGACTGAAACCTCTGCAAACTGTGAGCTAAATAAACCTTGCCTCCTTTAACTTTGGGTGTTAGGTACTTTGCATAGCAAAGAGAAATGTGGCTAAGACATTTTGCTCTCTCTCACCCACTCTACTACTGGTTCCTAAGTGAACCTTCTAAAATGCCAAACATTAAGCTATTCACCTACTTAAGACCTGTTATAGGCTCCCCATGGGTTTAAGAATAAAATGCAAAAGGGCTTACATACAAATGGTAACAGCTAAGGTTCCGCATCATCCCCCACCACTTTGCTGCTGCACGCCATCCAGACTCCAGGCGCGTGATGCCAGCTGCACCTTCTCTTGAACCACACCCAAGAGGTCCCTGTACACAGCACTCCCTCTGCCTACAGGCTGCTCCTAGATATTTAACAAATATTTATTTGATTGTACGTGATGCAAGGCACCGTCCTAGGCACTGTTAATTACTAGGAAGTCAATCATAGTTCTTGTATTTAAGGAATTAACTCTCTAAAAGGAAGGAAGCAGATATGTATGAAGAAATGCTCCACTAAAGCACTATCTTAGAAAAGGGCCCTTAGAGAAAGGGACGACTAGACTTGATGGATACAAAGGGGTTTGCCCTGAGGACAGAAAGAAATGGGTAGGTGTACACAAAGTAGCTTTGCGGTTTCTGAATGGGGACAATGAGGTGAGAGGAAGGGACAGGTGAGAGACAAACTGGGCAGGTAGTAAGAAATCCCTGCTGCCTAGAGAGCTGTACGAAGCCTTCCCTGATTCTCTTCCTTCCTAGATACTTACTGTCTGTGCTCTGGCACCTGAGGTAGCCCCTGTCATGCTGATTGTCCAGCTGGTGTTTTAAGCTGTCTTTTCCCCATACCTCTGAAGGAAGAAGAGCTGCTCTCCTTACCACTGTACCCCAGCGCCTTGGGAAATGCTGAGCTCTTATCACCCAGACCCACTGACACCTCAGTGCCCTTAAGAGGCCAGATGGAACGGGAGGACTGATACCACTGTTCCTTACAAGGTCCCTCCAAGTCGGAGCCATACACAACGGCAAATGATCTATGCCAAGCTGAGTGCTGGGAGTTGCTGGAAACGCTGGACTTCAGGGACAGGCATTTGAGATCTGCACAGAGCCTGTGATGACTTCCCCAAGTTAGCTGTTATCCCTATCCTCTGCTCTTTTACAACAGCTGGGCTCCAGAACTGTTACACGTACCCTTCCTTTTTTTTCTCCTTTCCTCTCTGTTTTCCTTCCTTCCTCTCCTCCTCTTTTCCTTTTTACTACTCCCTGCAATCCTTAGACAATGGCTTTGTTATGCAGGTGGTGAGGAGAGAAGTTCCAAGGCAACACAACACTCTTCATTTCTGCCTTGGCTGGACTCATGGCCACGTTCTCCGCCAGGCTTCTGGGGTGAACAGCAACACTGGAATAGATGATGAGTGGACAACCTGGGCTGACTGTCTTGTGCCCCAGGAGCCTCTGCTTCTAGGAACTGGAATGGAGTAATGAGGGTGCAACCTCTTTTGGAATAGTCTGTGTTCACCACCCTTGCAGGGTGAAGGGCAGGAGGAAAAGAGGGAACAGTTCCTCACTATCCCTCATCCCAGTTCCCTGACTTTGAAGGAAAAGCATCAAACTCTTCCTATTTTCCTGAAGCGGAGGTGCTAAATCCAGCTGTCTTTGCAGCCTCTGGCAGGTTAAAAAGCATGCATTTCTACACGACTTGCTGATTTACACCAATTTTTAAAATTCTCCCTGTAGTCCCTGGGGCTAGCTCCCCTGAACGCGGAGGTGCTCTGAGCAGACCTCCGGGCTCATTTTCATCGTCATGTGCCTCCTTTGTGTTGAGCTCTTCCCAGCTCAAGAGTCTCTGCTGTCCTTGATGAAGGAAGCCAGCTAGCCTCCAGCTTCCTTTGTTAACTTCCCAGTTCTTCTGCCCACCGCCTCTGTACATCTGCTTTGTTTTAATGCGCTACGCAGAGGATTGAATTTCTCACTTTCAAAGGAAAATAACCATCGCTTCTGTGTCCACCGCATGGGCACTTTTGGGTGCATAGTCATACGGTGTAGCCCAGAGAAACTTCTACGAGGTGAGCAGCTTTCAGGACAAGAGGGCCAGTAAGGTTCACCTCCTAAAGACTGGACAAAATCAGCAACTCCACAAAACACAACAGCTGTCCCAAGCAATCTTTGCCCTTCTCTCAGAAAAATCAATAGGCAGAGGGATCAGGAGTTCAAGTTCCCAGCGCCCTCCTCTTGAAGCTCAGTGACCCTGCCAGGTTACCTTGGCTGGCGCTTAGCTTCCCTTTCCTCAGCTGTAAAACGGGAACAGAAACCCAAGTCTACATCACTTGGGAAGTTGTAAGGACGAGATGAGATGCTGTGTGTAAAATGCCCATCATAAAATTTAGGGCTAAAAGCATACTAGCTATTATTACTAACTGCAGGTTGCTTCTCTCCTGGCACAGGAGGAGCCTGGGCGCCCTGCTTGTAGGTGTCCCTATCCTTCCAGGGCCCTTCAAGTCCCAGCGTCTCGGGTTGGCGTCCCCGAGGCCGCGCTCCTGGGGCACGGGTGCAGCGCGCTTGCCCAGGTAGGGGGAGCCGGCGTCCCGCCCAGCGCGAGCGCAGGTGCGGCTCTGATCGCGCTCAGGGCGTGGCGCGCGGAGGTCCAGGGTGGCCACGCGCGCGTGCAGGGCGGGGAGCCGGGCTCTGCC
>NW_004955416.1:26926728-26974563 GCF_000276665.1 Chinchilla lanigera
CGTCGCTTCCTTGAAAGTTGAAGGAGTTCCCTGGGGGCCTCGGCGCTTTCCGGGCTCCTTCCTGTCGCCGGGGCGGCCGGGGTCTCCCCGAAGGGCCGGACCCCCGGCGCGGGCGTTCTCCCCGGGTGTCGGACTTGGAGAAGTTCCCCACTTCTGCTTGGGGAGGAGGTTGGGGTAACGGGGCGGAACGCCGAGGGCCGAGGTATGCGCGTGTGGCTGGCTGTCGGTGTTGGGGGCGGTGTTTGGGGCGGTGTCCCGGGCCGGGGGCACCTGCGCGCGCGGACAGCCGGCCCCGCCGGGGGACGGGAGACGGCGCCGAGCGAGAGGCTGCGGCGGGAACCGCTGTCCCCCGCCATCCAGGTAGATCGCAGCGCGCTGGAAGGTGTCGTGTGATAGAAACTTTGCCTCTTGGTTCGCTTGTCGTCTGTGCACAGCGAGGGTTAAAAATAGGTGATAGGGCAGACAAGTTTTGGGAAGGTGAGCGTTTGTGTGTTAGATTTTTTCCCCCCGTGGAAGTGTAACTATAAAATTGTTACTCAGACCTGCAATAGATTTCCTGAGCAGCCAAGCGAGTCTCCTGTCCTGATCTAGGAGGGAAACGTGTGTGTATTGAATACAACATCGTGTTAACCTTCATTTTAGCTCACAATGAAATTGGGATTTCAGTAACTGCTATTTCAGAGGCCTGCTGTGATGTGTTAACAATAGTGTGTGTGTGTTTTAAAGCAAATACTGTCTAATGTTTTTCAAGTTTTTAGCACAGCATGTTTCCCTTGTGTCTTGAACCACCCATTACTATATGAAGATAAGGTTCCTGAAAGCCGTAATTACGTGTGTATTACACAAGAGTACTTTCCCTTTAAGAATCCAGCTGTGTTGTTTTGGCAACTGCTAAGTACTCTAGTTGTCAGTTTTAAAATCTGTGTTACCTTGGCAGTACTTGAACAGTCTGTGGAAAAGGTAAACAAAATAGTTTTTTTAACATTCAAAAATGATATTTCTTTTAATATGAATTTAGGAAATGAAGATACAAATAACTGCGTTGTGCTATTGTGACTTTAGTATATGCATTTTTTGGTTTTTTTTTTTGTGTGTGTGTTTTGGAGAGCTCTGCTTTTAGTCTTATTTCTTAAAAATGGCAACTTTTGTTTCAGGGAAAGAGTCAGTGTTTTCACTGAAGCAGATGCCAAGTTAGAGTTTATATTAGATGTAATGTTTATACAAATGTAGTGTTTATAGACACATCTCTATGCCGTATAAAACAGTGAGATTAGTATTTGTTGTACATGCTGATGCATTCATTGACGCTAGACTCACCTTCAATTCTCAGTGAACATTGTTGCAAAAGTTGAGCAAATGTTGTAAGTCCTCTAACCAGCTAAAACTAGTGCTTTTAGTGTTTGTCGACTCTAGATTAATAATTCTGTTGGAAGAGTGCTTTCAGTAGATACTGAAGTAGTCAGTGCTTATGAAGTAGTAGTGTTCTCTCTAAACATAATTATTTGCTTACCTATTTAATTCACATTATAGTTACATAAAAAAATTAAAGTCTTTCATGTTTTAAGAAAGATGTCAAAGTTAAATTTAACTCTTTCTATGACACGATTTTTAAGATTATTGGGATGATCAGGGGAAGAAAAGTTTATTGAGGCTCAAAAATAGTAATTGTCATTAGGTTGAATTATGGCTTGAGAATAATTCTTTCATTTAGGGCTTTTAAAAACATTTCCACAGTGGGTATATGTCACAGGAGTTTTTTTTGGCAAATATAATTGGGAATCATTTTAAAAAACATTGAATTATTTCATGTTGTGATGCTATGTTTTTCCAGAGAAGATTCATTGCAGCTTTGTATTTTCCATTTAGGATACAGTAGTAATTAATATTAATTTTATTAATATTCAGGTAATAACAGTGTTATTGTTTGATTACCAAAGGTATTAGAGGGTGGTTAAATAATTATGGAAATGTTTACTAGAAAATGATTTTGAAGTGTGAGATAATCTAATCTTAGTAGATTTTATGTTTTGATTTAGCTTCCCAAATACTTAGGACTTAGGACATAGTCCTCTAGATATATAAGCAGATTTGTTTTTGGAAAGTAGCATGTTTGTCAATCAGTTTTGGAAAACCCTTTCTTCCTCCCTTTGCTGCTTTTAGTCTGGCAAGAGGAATTTAGTGTTACATACAGTGGTGATGTGAATGTTCTGGGAGCATTTGGAGTTGAAATACAGTACTTTGTCTTATGGTCAGACCATACCCTCATTTTTTGTTTTGAAAGATATACGTATGGTACATACAAATGTTGCAAAGTCCAGTGTGAGTTTTATCAGTGAGGGGGAGCTTGGAATACTACTGTTTGGATTGAAAATGATCACTATTGCTTTTTTTCTGTAGATGAGAAAGGAAATCTGTAAATGTTCTCAGGAAATTGAGAGGTGTCTACTTTCTTAATATTTTAGTAGTAAAGAGAAGTGTACATGTAGAAATCGTATCAGTCTTTCAGCTAGATAACCCAGGACAGGAAAATTCTTTAACATGTCTTGCTGATTTGCAAACCCTCATAAAGAAAGGCTGTTTGATTTTGTGATTAAATCTTGATTCAGATGCTAGCTTCACTGACAAAGTAAGAAATACCTTCTCTAAAATAGAAATTATACCACTTGCCCCATGGTATCATTAGAATTTAAATGAGAATGTGTAAAAGGACCTAGTTCATTGCCTGAGGTGTAATGTACAAAAATCCGCATTGCCTGA
Organism: Chinchilla lanigera; assembly: GCF_000276665.1. Lineage (NCBI taxonomy): Eukaryota > Metazoa > Chordata > Mammalia > Rodentia > Chinchillidae > Chinchilla > Chinchilla lanigera. Next base: position 26,929,486 of record NW_004955416.1, read on the forward strand.
TGTCCCTTCCTCCTTTTCCTGCTTTCATCAATTCCTTCCTGTGAAGATTATATACCACCCTGCCCAGTATGTGTATGTTGAGTGTTTGTTACTAAAAGAACTTCATATAGTGTATCAGTATAGGAGAATGCTCATGTATTTATTTGTTTTGGATAAAGTATTCCAATGTCTTAAATTCATTGTCGAGTTAGACAAAATGTTCAGTTGGCTATTCTATATTAGATTTTTGATCTGCATAGGTTGCCTCTAACTTCTATAATCTCTCCTATTTTTTTAAAAAATAGGGTTAAATATAAGTGGTTTCTCTGGAGTCATCGAATTACATCTTTCAGAAATGATCTATGATAGTTATCTTAATGATAATATTTAAAATTTGAAGCTAGAAACATATTTTATAACCTACCTGGAATAAGTATGCATAAAAATAACTTTAGAGGGTAATTATGGGTAATTATAATTTCTTTATATTTTATCTTACCTAGTCTGTGAAACAAAATTATTTTATCCATGTATCCTTTGTGTACCCCATAATAAAAGAATATTGTGTCCAGTTTATAATTATGAACAGTAGTATAAACCCATTTATTGATTAGTAAGTTTTGTGCCTAGCATTGGCTAACTATCTTGGCACTTATTTAACAAATACTATATTTTTAATACATGTTTTATTATAAATTTTAATTATTAACTATATTTAATATTTTACTTATAGTTTTTATCAGTTGCTTAAGATGAAATCATAAGCACATAAATTTAAAAAATAGCTCATTTGTTAGGCAGAATACTCTATTTGAATATTTGTGTAAGATGGCAGGCAATTTACTTCATCATTTTAACAACGGATGATGTAGAAAGCCAGAGGATTTAATATGGCCAGAAACACAGTAATTAATTAAATTTCCAGTAAATATCAACAGAGGCACATATTTCTAAAATTTATTTTGTTTTATTTTTTTATTTTAAATGGAAAAAAATTAAAATTAAACATTGTTTCAAAAAAGGCTAATAATAGGGTAACAATAATTAATACATTGTATATTGTTATCTTCATACTAGTTACTCAGAGTACAAGATACAGGCATGAAATATTGTCCAAAAAATATTAGCACAAGCCTTCCTTTTCACTGAACTAAGACAAACTAGCTGTGTAACTATCTTAACTATCTTGTGTGTGTATATACATACATATATATATATTTTTTCCTTTTCCCTTCCTTCCTTTCCCCATTTCCCCATCACAGTTTCTCTTTTCTTTTGAACAGTTTCTTTCCATTTCACAATATCTAGTGTAGATTTGGGATCTTATTTACTTGTTCAGCTTCTCACACTAGTGAGACAATACAGCATTTACACGTATGAGTCTGATTTATTTCACTTACGAGTATGGCCTCGAGTTGCATCTATTTACTTATAAAAGTCTCCAGTTTATCCTTCTTTGTGGCTGAGTAGTACTCCATTGTATAAAAAATACCACATCTTTTTTATCCATTCCTCAGTTCATGGGCATTTGGGTTGTTGCCAAGACTTAGCTATTACAAACTGTGCTGCTGTACACATGGGTACATATATATTGCTGTGGTGTGCTGTTTTCAGTTTAGAAGGGGAATAGCTGGATCTAATAGGACCTCCAGTCCTAGTTTTTTGAGGAATCTCCTCACTGATTTCCATGGTGGTTGCACCAGTCTACACTCCCACTGACAGTGGAGTAGGGTTCCTTTTTCCCCACCGTCTCTCCAGCATTTGTCGTTATTTGATTTCTTGATGATAGTCATTCTTTCTTGGTGTTATGGTTTGTGTCTGTGTGTCCCCCCAAAGCCTCATGCTGCCATGGGGCAGGCTTTTAGAGTTTGATTGATTATGGGTGTGAGAGCTGCACCCACCCTGGGGTGGATAGTTTGCATATATATGGGAGAGGAAAAGGGTGCTTCTGGCCATTTTCTCCCTTGTGTGTTTTTTGTTGTTGCTGTGCTGTGTTCTGCCCACCTGAGCTGTAGCCTTCTGCCATGTGCCACTCTGCCTTGTAACTTGCCGCGTACGGACTGAAACCTCCTCCAGCTGTAAGCGAAATAAACTTTTCCTTCCTTAATTTTGGGTGTCAGGTATTTTGTCCCAGCAACGAGAGAAAAGTAACCAAGACACTTGGGTGAGATGGAATCTCAGTGTTGCACATCTTTTCACGGTTGTCTAGAATTAATATTTTCTTACACAAAAATATAAACTTCACAGATTTTTAAAAACTATCAAGAAGTTTTCGTGCTTGGAGGTACGTTTTCAGTCACGGGTGGTGAATTTAGACTTACTCTGTCATTTGGCAAGTTGTCTTTTTGAGGGCTAGTGTTTAAAGGGGTGATTATATCATTATCTATTCAGTAGTTACTTAGATGATTAAACAAGATGTGTATTGTAAAGCACAGTGACTGATGCAGCATACAGTAATTTTCCCCCTGCTATTACTCTCATTACTACTGAAGCTATTGCAGTTTATCAGTGTATGGATCACTTCATAATACGAGTCCATCTTTTTTTTTCCAGGCACATTGTCAGCCATTGCCCTTCAGTGTCTGTGTGCTCACCCACGCTAGCTCTTCCCTCTTCCTTGAACAGGCCATATATTTTCATTCTGATGACTCCCACTTTTATTTCTTTAGCACAGGATTCTCTTGAGCTTGATATCTATCTAGATATGTGGTAGGAATCGCAAGCATAATATAGTGTTAGCCATATGGCTAAAATTAGCTAGTTTTTCCTCCTCCAGCCTTCTTTTCCTTCCCAAACCCTTGTGCTGTTCCTTGCCTTTCCTATCTCAGTAAATGACAGTACTTACGACAAAACATTATGATGTTCTTGATTCTTGTGCTTTAGTCTCAAATGTAATCCATCCACAAGTTCTTTTGTACTTTCACAATTTATCTTGAGCAAATCTACTACTCTTAATGTTTACTGCTGTATCTTTGTTCTCAGCTATGATTATTTGCATGAATTATTGTATAAACCTCTTGATTGGGTTTTTCTTGCTCCATACAACTTTCTTCACACAGCTGCTCTAAGGATCATTTTAAGAATTTAAAACAGCTATTATTTCTCTCTTTAACATCTTCTAGTCACTTTTCATTCTCCTCAAAATAATACTCTTTTCCTTAGACCAAATGGCCCCGGATATCTTTCTCTTATCATTCTTCCTCCCATTCATTGAATAGCAGTCACAAGGGCCTTCCTCTCTTAGGACAGTTGGCACTTTTTCACTACATCCCCATAGTCTTCGTATGGCTAAAACCAAACCCATTTTGACCCACATCTCACTTTCTCACTCAGAGGCCAACTCTGCCCATCCTGTTGTTGTACTCTGTTTACATTTTCTCACGCAGTTCTTTCCTGTAAGACATCACTTTCATTGTACATATCTTCTTTCTTTCTTTCTTTCTTTGGTGGTAGTGGTACTGGGAATAGAACCCAGGGAGCAGTGAGCTACATCCCGAGGTGCCCCCGCCCCCTTGTGACAGAATCTCAGTAAGTTGCCCAGGCTGGGGTCAATCTTCGTATTTCCTACCTCAACCTCCTAAGTAGCAGGTGTGTGCCACTGCAGTTACTGCTTCTTATGGTCTTTTTTCATACCTGAATGAAAACTCCACAAAGACAGAGGCCTTGTTTGTCATGTTCATGCCTGTGTACCCAGTCATTAGCAGCACACTGCCTGGTATTTGGAAAATACTAAATATTTGAATGAGTACTTCTGTATTTTTCTTTGCTCCTATTTTTGCCAATAGTTGGAAATGCTCTTTTGCTCATACAGGTTATTGGACTATACCTTTTAAGTCCTGTTTCAAATTCATCTCACCTGTGATTCTAAGTTTTAATCTTGATAGATAGTTTTACTCTTGCTTGTATGTACTTCCAAAGCCCTTATATGGACATTGTTTGCAAAATAAATCCCATTTTAGAGTAATTAGAATATTATAACCGAAGTCTTTTTTTAAATTGAGGTTCTGTGTCAGAGACCAGTTTGCACCAGAGTGGCATAGTACATGATTCTGAGTGAATTCTCAGAAAGTATTGAAGGCAGTGGAAGTTGCCCTCATTAACTGAAAGAACCAACCGTAGACCAGTTTTCACAAATCAGACTTTAAAATTTATAAAGATACTGTGGTGGATTGACAACTGATGGTCAACTTGTAACACCCAGCTGAACCGAACCAGTGTGGTGCTGGGTGTGGGAGGCCCACCTGAGGATTGTTCCCAGCAGCCGAAGAGTCAGAACTGGAGAGAAGCTGTTGGGAAGTTGTAAGGAGCTGTCCTTACAGAACCTTGTAAGGCTTTCCTGCAGAACCTTGCCATGCTGGGTTTTCTGATGAACTTGGCTGTTCTCATCAGAGAGGAGCTCGGGACCTCCTTATTGCTAAAAATGGCTACAGTTCACTGTGGGGGAGCTCTGGTCCTTACTTTGAGCATCGCTTCCTGGCTCCGGAGGGGAAGATGGTGTACTACTCAGTGTCCTGGAGAAGCTTGTCACATTGGCTTTTCTGATGAGAACTTGGCTTTCCCCCTCATCGGAGGAGCTCAGGACCTCACTGTTGCTGAGGATGGCAAAGCCTCACAGACAAATGTACAGGAATAGCTGGAAATGCTCTGTGTTTATTGCCTACAGGAAACCACAATTAAACATGTTATATAATGTCATTGCATATGTCACATACTGTACTACACTTGATCTTAGCCAAAAGGCCGAGAAGCGATAATATGTCATATACTGTAATGTAGTATCAGGAATCTACTGTAAAGATTGATTTCTTTCTTCCTCTCCCCTTTTCCTTCCTCTTCCTATTATAACTCTTTTTATTACTGAATTCAGAGTAAATTATATACATCATAATCTGTTACCCATAAGTACTTCAGTTGCTGTCTCCCAAGAACAAGGACGTATTCACACATAATCACTGTGTGGTGGATTCAAGAAATTTAATGTTGATAATATTATTTTATACAGTTCATATTAGAATTTCTGTGGATGTGCCAGTAATCTTTAATGGCATTTTTCCATTTTAATATTACACATTGCATTTTATTTGTTCAAATATGAAGCAGTTCTTCAGCCTTTTTTTTTCTTTCCTAAAAGTCTTGAAGAATGCAGCCCTTTGTTTTGTAGGATGTCTGTCCGTATGAATTTATCCTTTTTGTTTCTTTGTCATCACATTCACATTATGCTTTTTTGGCAGAAATTTCATGTAAGTGATAAGACATCCTGGGTAGATCACATCAGGAGGCATTCTGATGTCAATTTGACCATGCTGGTGGTGTTTACTTGGATCACTCAGTTAAAGTTTGTTTTTTGGAGGCAGGATCTCACTATGTAGTGAGGCTGGCCTTGAACTCGCTTATGTAGCACAAGCTGGCCTCGAACTCACAAGGAGCCTCCTGGCTCATCCTCCCCAGTGCTGGGATTGCAGGGGTGTGCCACCAAGCCTAGCTACTCAGTTAAACATTTTGCCTGCTGCTTTTCTCCATTATAAAAGGAGTCAAAGGGGCATGGTGGCATGTACCTGTAATCCCAGCACTCTTGGAGTCTGATACAAGATCACAAGTTTGTGCCCAGCCTGGGAAATTTAGTGAAATCTGTTTCAAAACAATAAAAGTCTTTTCCTCTGATAGTGTTAACAACCCTAAATAACTACTTTCACTTAATTCTTCTACTTAATTCTCTAGTGATTTTGTCTTGTTTTCCATAACATATTTTAAGATTTTAGGGAGTAGGAATCCTATATTTTTATTCTCTGCATGCTCAGTAAATATGTTCCATAGTACCTTGAACGTGGATGATAGCCGTATGTTGTTTATAATATATACTATAATTATAGTGACTTACTGTTATCTCTATGACTCATACTGTAATTATGTTTGTTACAATATTTTAGCTAATTTTGTGGAAACCCTTTTCTAAATTGTTAATTTATGACACTTAATGACTGCTATTCTAGAAGAAATGAAAAACTTTTAAGATTTTTAACCTTAATTTTTTTTAACTTTAAATATTAAATAATCCATTTCTTGAAATTAAAGTATATAATTCAGTAATGTCAAATGCCTGACCAGGACATTGCTGTTTATTCTGTCTTATTATTTGGCAAGTAATAACCTTTCTGGGCAACCCTTTATAAATAAAATAAGATAACTAGATCATTTCTACTCTGTTAGATTCTCTTTTTTTATTTTTCTCTGGTACCGGGACTTGAACTCACAATGTTGCGCTTGCCGGGCAGGCGCTGGGCCACTGAGCTAAATTCCCAGCCCCTTCTGTTAGATTCTCTATACCCAATTAACATTCATTTTTTTTATGTCAGTAAAATAAAGTGCTATAATGTACATATATAATGAATGTATATATTTGCTATATAATATACACATATAATGTATATATTTGCTCCTAAGTAAGGAGTCATTCGGATTGAATCTTTTATAACCATTTTGTTACTTTGATTATTTCACTTTGGTCTTCATTACCTTATTTATTTGGTCCACTGGCCTAGGTACTGAGGAATATCTGTGAACAAGGCTTGGCTTTCACAGTGAAAGTGGGAATGTTTATAAACTACTTTGATTTGGTTGCTTGATTTTGATGTGTGCTTAATGTATACAGTGCAGAGTGCTATGTGAGCACGTAGAAAGGACAGTTAACCCAATTTCAGGAAGACCAGGAAAATTCAGTTCAGAGAAAGTGATATCAATATTGAAACCTGCAGAATGGATAGGACTTTTCCCTTGTGAAGAAGCATTGACTAGATTTTTGTTAAGGACAAGATTGGTTTGGAGAAACTGGGGAGTACAGTCTGATTGAATCAGTAAGTCCAGGAGAGCACAGGCACCAAAGAATAGTGGAAGATGAAGCTGAAGGGAGTTGGAGACTAGATTGTGAGGGACCCTTAAACTATGTTAAGGAATTTATTTATCGTAAGAAAAACTGAGGCATCTTAACCAGGGGAGAAGTTACTTAAAGAGATAACGCTGTCTGGACTGGCTGTGTAGCTTGGTGGTAGAGCACTTGCCTAGCATGCACGAGACCCTTCGGTTTCTGTCGCCACAGAAGAAAGATAGTGCTGGTCATACTGTGGAGAATTAAGACGTGTAGGTAGGGAGCATGACTAGAAGTGTGTTAAGTTACTTGAAAAGTGTAGGTGGCTTGGACTGTGATAGTGAGAGGAGGCTTGATTTAATAGATGGATTTGGGAGATATAAAGGAGTTAGGACTACAGAACTCAGTGATGAAGGACATGTTGCGGGTGAAAGAAAACCAGGGATAATGGCTAGAGGAGAATGCTTCAATTTATGGCTCGGGCAGTTTTGGAAAGATTGGGCTGTTTACTAAAACGGCAAGCAAAAGAGGGGAGCAAATTTTAGAGATGATTTTAGTTGTGAGACAGTGTCCTGGAAGAATGCAGAGAATAAATAGGATATATGAATTTACTTTTACGAGTGCAACAGTTTCTGTTAATAACATGACCTAGAATTTGGCCTTGGAATAGGTATTAAAAGAGGAGCAAAAAGTGAAGGTGGAAAGAGAAGTGAAAGGATTATCTGTTTAAAAAATTCTAAGGATGTGTCTGTCCTAAATCAGGGAACCATGTTTTAGTGAACCTGATAGTGTTCACTATTTGGTTTTTGGAAAATAGAAATGAAAATTTGCAAATACTGTATTTTCAATGACATTGTCTTAAACAAAAATAAAAAACCTGCAGAGTCTTTTTTTTTCCTAAAGAAAATAGAACACTATTTAATCATTTCATATAGTAAAAGTACTTTTCATCACTGTCTAAAAATTATGGAACATATCAACTATATAAAAATCAGTGAATAATGTAATAAATATTAGCAGAACGAATGCAGTGGACATTAGCCTTGTCATTTTTCCTTCACAGAACTCACTTTTTTCTCTTTCATTTTTTAAATGTCTTCTATTACTAAACAGTATGTTGTATTTTGCATATTTTAAAACTATTACTGAACTCTGCAGTTTGTCTCAGCAAACAGTCATACTGAAGACAGGTATCTGTTCTCTTTAGTATAGCAAGTTGGATATTAAGATTATAACAAAAAATGGAATACTATGTGTTGATGAATCATTTTGAATTGTCATAAGAATTATAGTTTATAGACTCATGAGTATTCCTTTTTAAAATGTTCTCAGTAAGTGATGTGGAATGTTAGATTTTGTAAAAGTTGAAAAATGTAGAATGTTTGTGAATATTCATTACCCAGTGTCCTCTAATGTTGGACAGCATATATAACCATAGTGTAATTATCAAAGGTATTAAAAAAATGTTGGTGTGATACTTTAACTAAAGACCTTGTTTGAATGTCATCAGTTTTTGTTTTTATAGCCTTTTTCTGTTTAGGATCCAGTCCACATTGAATTTATTTGTTATGTCTCTTTAGTTTACTCAGGTCTGTGATTTTAACTGTTCTTTTCATTTTTTTATGACTTTGGTGCTTTTACAAAGTACTGGTTACTATTCTGTAGATTGTCTTTCAATTTGGGTTTCTCTGATGCTTGTGATGAATTTGGACTTATGCATTTTTGAAATGATACTGGTAACATATTAGGAGGTGTATTTTACATCAAGCATACATAATGTCAATGTCTTATTACTGGTGACATTAATCTTAATTAATTAAGGTGGTATTTGCAGGTTTCTCCTCTATAAAGTTAGTTTTTCTCTTTATAATTGATACATATCTTTGGGGAGATATTTTGAGGCTATTCTAATTTCCAGCTTCTCATTCTTTCACCCATTCATGTTAATATTCATTAGTGGAACTTACCTGAAATATAAATTATTACTGCAGAATTTAGCTAGTGTTGGTCTTGTAGTTTTCTTGTTCCTTTTTCATTTACAGTATTGATATACTTCTGTACAGATAGATGTTCTTTCTCTTCCATTTATTCATTTATTTATATCAGTGTACACTCAAAAGATACTTATTTTGTAGATTATAATTTGATGCTGTCATTTATTTTATTACTTAGCTTGTCCTGCTTGGCCATTATGGTTCTTGTAGTTGACTCCTATGTCTCACTAACCTGTTCCTTATCCTTTTTTTTTTTTGGTACTGGGAATTGAACTCAGGACCTTTCGCTTGCTAGGCAGGCGCTATGCCGCTGAGCTACATCCCCAGCCCACTCCTGTCATTTTTAAAGCATTTTCTTCCTTCTTGGTACTGCAAGAAACTCCAGGCTTATCTTCTGTTTTACTTGCCCCAACCCTGGAATCATCTTTTTTAGAGCCCTGGCTTCTTTTTTGGAGGATATTTCGAAACTAAGGTCTGGGTGCTAGCATTGTTCATTGCTACAGTGGAGTTATTTTTTTCTTAGCATATGGAGCTAAGAAATAAATATAGGGGTGTATACTGACCCACATAGATAGACACATATACAGTTAGTTCTATAACACAGCATGTGCATTCCTAAAAATCTTGTGCTATGCAAAATCCTGTGAATACAGTTAATAGGATTTTATTGAAGTTAAGGAAACAGCATTCAGAAACTTGGTCAGTAACGCATCAAAAGAAAGGATAAGAACTTAAATAAAATAGCGTTGTTTTAGAGTTGCTCAGTTATTGACAAATACGTAAGTACTTAAATACAGCATTTTACCCTGAAAAAGATGTGGTTTGCTTATGTGTCCACGTCTTGTGGCTTGCTGAATTATTGTGACATAGTTGGGAGAATTATCAGAAACGAGATGAAACACAATACCAGATGTGGATGCATGCGGCTAATAACACAGGTGGTAGACCAGCTCCTTCAAGTCACTTCTCCTTTGGATCCCTTGCAATTTATTCTTTGTTTCTGTAATAATTTTCCCTCATTTCTTTTCTGAATTCAGTCAACTCTTAATTTTGCTTTGTATTTTGTCCATTTCTGTTTTTAGTTTTCTGATTTAAGGTAGTTTATATATTCCTCAAATGCTTGTTTGCATATGTTTAATTGTGTTTGGAGTGTTGGTTTTGGCATTTTCCTGCTTTGAATGTTTTTTGTTGTTGCTGTTTTTGGTGAGGGGAGTTTCCCTTTTATGTGTGAAATTCTGTTTTCTTATTTTCTGGAGTTTTCTTTTTTTCATTTTTATATTTTGAGAGTATTTTACAGTGTTCCTAGATTAATAATTACTTCTGTCAGTGTACAAGAGTCTTGTTATTTCCATGGCTTTCGTCTATTTTAATAATTGGAGAAGGATTGGGAGAATTCCAATTTTTAGAGTCTCTTGTCTTGCAGGATCTTAAATTTCCCTCCTTTCCTTTTCATTTTACAATAAAATTGCTGAAGGATATTTTTCTTTACCTTTTAACCTTGTCCTTTACTCCCCAGGAGCTGTGTGCTTCAGTCCCTCTGCATGGTAACTGGCCTCTTAAATGATGCTTGCTTCTTTAAATCACCAGGAGTTTTGAAATTTCTTCCCAGTACTTGTGTGCTCTGCTCTGCCCAGAAATTTTTCCCAGTATTTTCAGATTTAGAGTGGCTTTACTATTTTTGATGGTCTTCCAGAGTGACTCTTGGGCCTCTTTGCTACCCTCCTTGCCAGTCTTATGATAGAGTGGGAGTGGACAGGTTGAGAGATCAAGTGTCTGAATTTGGTTATTCTGTTTTTATTCACAGTTGCTTGCAGTTGCAGCAGTCTTTGTCTTCAAGCTATGCTTAAAGTGTGGTTTTGTGTAGAATTTCTTTTTTCGTGTTTTTTTTTTCATCTTTTAGGGAGAATATTTTTAGAGTTACTTAGATATGCAGCCACCATTGTACTCACTTTTGAAATCTCCACTTGGGTTGGAGGGGTCCATTGATTTAAAGACTGTCGGGTTACAAAGCTTTTATAGTGCTTAGAGCCTCTAGACAGTATCTTGGAGAAGGAGAAACGAACTAATTAAATTTAAATGCTCTTTCTTCATTTTGATAGCATGCAAATAGTGGTTCTGGATTGTTGCTAGAGTCAGTTTTGTTTTCCTGAAAAACGTTATTAAAATTGCAAATGCTTTGGTTTCATTAATGTTACGTTACAGGCCTATATATTCAGCCAGGGTCCTTCTTTGGTAATTTATTATTCTAATAGCAGTCTTGCAATGTAGTTCAGGCTGGCTTTGAACTAGCGGTGATCCTCCTGCCCCAGATTTCCGAGTGCTGGAATTACAGGTGTGTGCCACCACATCTGGCTCTAATAGCAATTTAATAGGTGCTGTTTTCTCAGAAGGTAAATTTTAAACATGTAAATTGGTTTAATAGAAGATGTAAAGTCTTTGAAAATGAAACATGACCTCTTTTTATTCTTTTTTTTTACTTTTTTTTTTGTTCTGGGAATTGAAATCAGTGCTTGCCAGGCAGGAGCTGTGCCACTGAGCTACTATATCCCCTCTGCTGTCTTTTGCTTTTCTTAGCTTTATGTTATAGTCTTGACAATATGCATTGCTTGCAGTAAATGGTGATGTTATTCTTGACTCTACACTCATTATTGTATTTAATAAGATAGCATAAATCTGTTCATTGCAACTAGAATTACGTGGTTGTCTTATGCTTTTTGTCTCCTTTTAACATGAAAAATGTAATATAAAATTGGAATTAGACAGAAGTTCTTTATATGTGGCTTTTAGAATTTAGTCATTTAATATATTTATTACCTTGAATTTTTTTCTTTCCTAGAATTCATAAGGTATTTTTGGGAGAGGGTGTCAGAGTTTTATGTTGGAGTAGAAATTGACTTGTTTCATTAGTCAGTATGTATTTCTTTTTTTAAAAAAATTAGTCAAAATTAAAGGGCATATTGACTTCAGACATTATCATTCTTTCATATTGTAAATTAACACCCTTTGCTATTAATGATATTTCTTTGGTTCTATCTACATGGCTTTCTAATGATGTTTAAATGTAGTCAATAAGCTTTCCGAACTGTCAATCTTTGGAACTTCATTTGTGAGCTTTCATTACTTTTTCATGGTTTTTACAAGTTTTAAATGATAATTTGACAGGCTTTTATACCTTAATTGTCTCGTCTGAATGCCAAGTTGCTCTCTTCCATTTTTAAAATTTCAGCTAGTAAATCTGAAGTGTTCCCCAATAAAGATTCAAGTTCAAGCCCTTCCCAGGCACTTTAGCAGTGCAAGACCTTGCATTAAAAGGTGGGGAGTGGGGTAGCTCAGTGAGAACAAAAATAAAAATAAGCAACCAAACAAAAAACCTAAATGTCTTTGGTTCTATTATCCCATACCCTCTTGTGGAATCTCTTATTTTTCAGTCTTGTTTCTATACTGTTGATTCTAAAATTTAAAAACACATACAAGACATAGCTCTTACATGTTATTTTTTATACATTAGTATCTATAGTATTTATTTATAGATACTGTATGTACTTTTAAGGCCTTGGTAGTAGTATTTTTTCAGTTCTACCAGACACTTATTGATTCCACATGTACTCTATAACTGCTCATTTGGCTTTTTATATATTTTTTACCTTTGTGGTATTTTAAACGAAGTGATGACTTTTTATAGGAATGTAGTTAAGAGATAGACTTACGGTGACATTTTCCATCTGTTCTGTTTGTCTGTTTTCTATGTTATTTTGTTATGGTACATCTGTTCTCTTGTAAGTAATTATAAAGGTAATGATTAAAAAAATAGACAATTAGCTGACACAGTTTTTACTGAGGAACACATACATGGTTATTTAATTTTTATAACTAATTAAGTATAGAAACTTTTACTATTACTTTATAGATGATAGTGCTGGTTCATCTCTTTTTATATTAAAGAGAAAAAATAGAACAAAATTTCAGAATAAGATAATAGGGTAACAATGGTTAATACATTGCATATTGTTATCTTTAAATTAGTTACTCAGAGTACAAGATATAGGCATTTAATTGTCCAAGCAATGTTAAGTGCTGGTTATTCTTGGTCTTTGTGAAATTTTTTAAAAAATTCATTAGTTATGTATAGGTTTTCAGAGTTGAGTGGATTTCATGGTGTGTGAATTGTGGATCATTGTGTGTTCTTAGGTGGTAGATTAAAATTTTGCAAATTTATTTTAAATGAAATCAAACAGTATGTACTCTTCAATGTCTGACTTTTTCCTTCAGTAAAATGTCTTTGCAGTTCTTCCATGTTTGTGTCTATAAGTAGTTTGTTTTGTTTTACTGACTGTTGTACTGTATGTGTTTATATACTGCATTTTTTCCATTCACTTTTAATGGGCATTTTGTTTATTTTCAGTTTGAAGTTATTATGAATAAAACTCTGTGAATAGTTGAGTACAAGCCGTTGAATGGGCATATGCTTCCATTTTTCTTGGTAACTACTAAAGAGTAGGATTTTTGGGTTACACAGTAAGTGTGTGTTTTACTTTATAAGAAACAAAAGTTTTCCAAAGTTCTTGTTACAATCCCACTGGCAATGAATGAGAGTTCTGGTTTCTTGCTGTTTTTACCAAAGCTTTGTATTGTCAGCCTTGTAAATTTTTAGCCATTTTAGTAGGTATATATTTACATCTCACAGTTTTAATTTACATTTCTCTGATGACTAATGATATTAAACATTTTTTTTTATTGGCTGTTCATATCTTCAGTGAAATGTCTGTTCAAATCTTTTGTCCATTTTTAATTGGATTTTTTTGCCTCCTGAACTGTCAGAGATCTGTATATAGCCTAGATGAAAATCTTGTTTTCATTCCCTCCACTGTATTGTGCATACTTTTATCACTTAATGATATCTTTGAAAAGCGCATAACCTTTCAATTTGAGTAAGTACTGTTAGGTTTTGTTTTTGGTTGTGGTACTTTTTTGTTTTGTTTTTGTAGTTTTTCTTCTGGTACCAGGAATCGAACTCACGACCTTGCGCTTGCCAGGCAGGCGCTTTGCCGCTGAGCTAAATCCCCAGACCCCACAGAAGCCATGGATGTGGTACTTTTTGTGTCCTGTCTGGTGCATCTCTGTCTAATTTCAAGTAGTGGGATTTTTGTCCTATGTTTAAGTAGTGAATGTTATAGTTCAGCTTTGACGTACAGGTGTATGTATGCTTACATATAAGTCTAGCTGATCAAGTTGTTGCATGTCTGTGATCCTAGCACTCTGGGAGACTGAGATAGAAGGATACAACTTTGAGCCCAGCTTGGACAACATAGTGATTTAATGAGACTATCTTACAGAATAAAAAATAAGAAGAACTGGTGATTAGCTCAGTCCAAGGCTTTCAGTTTAGTCCTCAGTATCTCCCCCCCTCCCCCGTCTCTCTCTTTCTCTCCCTCTTTCCCTCTTTCCCTCTCCCTCTTTCCCTCTTTCCCTCTTTCCCTCTTTCCCTCTTTCCCTCTTTCCCTCTCCCTCTCCCTCTCTCTCCCCCTCTCTCTCCCTCTCTCTCTCTCTCTCTCACACACACACAAACAATATATAAACATCTATGGTTTAATATATTTGTAAGTGGTATGAGATTATTAATGTTAGTGTTCCAATATTCTTTGTTCCTAAGATTTTCTTTTCCCCATTGAATTACCTCAATACCTATGCTGAGGATGAAATGTCCATAGGTATTTCAATTGATTTCTGGATTTGCTGTTATTTTCCATTGTTTCTCTGCTTTTTGTTTTTAACAAGAGCATACTATATTAGTTTTAAAATTAGAGTACAATCTCCAATCTTTATTTTCAAAATTGACTGTATTATCAATTTTGAGTTACTTTGTCAGTTTCTGTAAGATTGCTTGCTGGGAATTTGTTTGGGACTGTGTTGAACTTGCAGGTAATTTCAGGCAAATCAGTATCACTAATATTGATTGTGTTCACATCCATGAATATGGTGTATCTCTTGATTTATTTAGGTCTTAGGTTCTCTCAACAGCATTTTCTAGTATTCAGTATGTTAATCTTGTGCGTATATTATTAAATTTATCTTTAAGATATTTTATGCCTGTAGCCTAATGCAAATAACTGATTTTTAGTTTTGATCTTAGGTCCTGCCTCCTTAGTTTACCCTTTAGTAGTAAAACCCTGCTTCTTAGTTTCATTAACTTCGTTTGCTGTGTATGTTGTCTTGTTAAGAGTGAATTTTTTTTTGGTTTTTCTCCGGTACCGGGAACCGAACTCACGACCTTGCGCTTGCCAGGCAGGTGCTTTTGCCGCTGAGCTAAATCCCCAGCCCCTTGTTAAGAGTGAATTGAAGCTATTTTATGTATCTGTCTATTTATTTATTTTGAGACAGGGTCTTGCTTTGTAGTTCAGACTGGCCTTGAACTTGCTGTGTAGTCTAGGCTGGCTGCAAACTCTCAGGGATGCTCCTTCCTCAGCCTCCCAAGTGCTGGGATTACAGGTGTGCGCCACCACACCTGGCTGATTTGAAGCTATTTTTATTTTTTCCAACTTGGATACTTTTTCTTTTGTTTTTCTTACATCATTGCACTAGTTAGAATCTCTAGTCAAATGGTGAATAGTAATAAATGAGAGTATACATTTCTACTTCGTTTCCAGTATCAGGAAAAAGAGTGTTTGATCATTAACTGTGATGTTAGTTGTAGGTTTTCTGTAGGTGCCCTTTCTAATATAAGTGTATTACTTACATTCCTAGTTTATTGAGTTCTTTCCCCACTTCATGAATGGGTGTTTTGTCATGAAAGAGATGTTTTCTTGACGTCCGTATATTAAGATTAATTGTGTGGGTTTTTATGTTTATGTAGTGAATTACATTGATCTATGAATATTGAAAACCTGTATTCTTGAGACAAACCTTACTTGTACTATTTTCTTTTTTGTATATTGATGGACTTTTACCTGGCATTTTGTAAAGAATATTTACATCTGTACACAGGAGTGTTATTAGTTTGTAGTTTCTTTTTCTTGCTTTATTTTGATATCAGGGTTATTTATGCTGGCTGCCTTAACAACAGAAAGCATTTCCTAAAAGAGATTGTATAAGACTGATATTAAATCTTTAAATATTTGAAGAATTCACTAGTGAAGTCATCTGTGTCTGGACCTTTTGATTAGAAATTCAAGTTACTATTGAGTTATTCAAACTTTGTGTCAGGATAATCTGCATATTTTAAGGAATTTTGTCTGCATCGTTTAAGTAAAATTTTATTGGCATAAAATTGTATTCATATACTTAATGTTGAAAGTATGTGTAGTGGTATTTTCTTTTTCATTTGTAATATTGGTAATTTAAGTCTTTTTTTTTTTTTTTTCTCCTTTCCTTGACCAGTCTAGCTAGGAGTACTTTGCTTTGCTTTCACTGATTTTTATCTGTTGTCTCTGTATGTTTCACCAATTTATACTGTTACCATTTCTTTTCTCCTACTTTTAGCTTAATACAGTATACTCTCTTTTTGCTAGCTTCTGGAAGTGGAAATTCAGAACACTAATCTTAAGCCTTTATTTTTAACATAAGCTTTTAAAAGCTGTAATTTTTCAAGTATCTTTAGTTTTATACCACATAGTCTGTTAGTATAACTGTTTACTTATTTTAAAAATTTCTTTATGATTTCTTTGACTCACATTATTTAGAAATGTGTATATCTAAATATTTGAGGTTTTTTTTCTTTTTGAGACAGGGTCTCGGTATGTGATAGTCCAGGCTGGCCTCAAACTCATGGTAATCCTCCTGCCTCAGCCTCTCAAGTGCTGGGATTATAAGTGTGTGCCACCATGCCCAGCTTCCAATATTTGGAAGTTTTCCCAGTGTGTTTTTGTGTTGAGTTGCATTTTAATTGTTTTAGAGAACATTTTTCTGTATGATTTCAATTCTTAGCTTGTTTATGGTTTAGTATACCTTCTGTCTTGTTGACTGGACCAAGAGACTTACGTTTTTTCTTATGTGGTTGGTTGTAGTGTTCAGTTAAGCCAGCTTGTCTTATGGTGTTGTTGAGAGCTCATATATTTTTACTGATTTTTTTCTATCTGCTCATTTTACTAGTTATTGTCAAGGAATGTTGAAATCTCAAATTATACTTAATAAATTTACTTTTTTCTATTAGTTCAGTATTTACTTCATGTATTACTGGCTGCATAAACATTTGGAATTCTTCTGTTTTTAGTAAACTGACACAGGAAACATTATGAGATATTCCTTTATTCCAGGTAATATCCTCCTGAAATTCTTGATATTAATGAAGACAGTCCAGTCTCTGAAAATTACTATTTGTAGATATGTATCCATTCCTATTTTCTATTTAACATATGCATATTGTTGTCTTTAAAGTGGGTATCTTGTAGATAGTCCCATCTATTTTGTGTTTTTTTATTTTCATTATTTTAAAACTGTATGTTTTTCCTTTCTTTTTTTAAAAAATTATTTTAGTATCTGCTGTAGGGTTTTATAGCATGTCTTGAATTTATCACAATGTATACTTCTTCACCAAGGCCCCCTGTTAGCAGTATCTTACATTGAAGTGTCATACTGGTTACATGTGATGAGCCAGTATTGATACGTTATTACTACGTCCGTAGTTTACATTAGTGCTCGCTCTGTATTACACAGTTCTGCTGCTGCTGTTTTTCTTCTTCCTGAGGAGTTTTCTTCGGTGTTTTTTATAATTCAGACCTGCTGGTGATAGATTGTTTCTGGTTTTGTGTCTGAAATGTCTATATTATTCCCTTTTATCTTTGAAGGATATTTTTGATTTATGTAGATTTTCAACTTACAATTTTTTCGTCTTCCTAGCACTGTACCTGTTTTAATCCTTTCTTTTAAACTTGTTTGCATTACTTTTGACAGGAAGTATGTGATGATTCTTATTTCTCTTTCTCTTTGTAATATGTTCTACCACCCTTTTGGCTGCTTTTAAATTGTTCTATTACTGGATTTCAACAGTTTGATCACTATGTTCTATATGCTTAAACTGCTTTATGTTTATTGTCTTTCTTGAATATGTAGATTGTCTTCCTCAAATTTGGAATTCCATTGTTTCTTAAGGTTTATTTTCTGTCTTCTTTTCCTTTTGGGAAAACTGCAGTTTGGTTTTGTTTAGACTGTGGTTGATATTCTTACAGTTGTTTGATACTCTTTATTTTTTGACTTTTTTTATTTTTGTTTTCTATTTTTACATTTTCAATTTAGTGGTATATTTTTTATGTTTTTAAAAAATCTGTTAAATGTGCCCAGTTAATTTTTTAAGCTGTTCCATTTTTCACTTTTAGAAAATCCATTTGATTATTTTCAAAATAATTTTCATCTTTTTGTTCCTATTTTTTCTTTAAATCTTTTAATATGCTTGTAATATGTTGAAAGTTTATCCTCAGAGGTATCAATCTCTTGTTTTGGAGCCTTCTTCCTTTGTCACATTTCCCCCCAGGTTTACACATTTCTTCATTTTTTTTTGTCTTTAGTAAGTTTTGATTGATTTCTGGGCTTTTAAAACATAGTTCTCTGCATTTTATTGATTTCCTCTCAAGAGATTTTGATTTTATTTTGGCAAAATTTATTTGGCATATTGTTAAATTTCTTGCCAATCTATTTGAACTGTTCAGTGCTAGCTTTTACATGATATAGCAGGTACAGTGTAGCCATTACCACAGACTGGTAAGTTCTCTGATAAAGGGTCATTGTATTTCATTTTCTATTGGTGAACCCATAGTTGAGAGCTCTTTCTGTTCTCTGTCTGGAACTTGAAATCCCCTGGTCACTGTAATCTCTGGGAATATTTGAGCCACTGCTCCATGGCTACTCTCTGTGCAGCATTGTAGAATTTCAGTTTATTCATGTACAGCTCTCCATTCAATGAAAAACTGTAGAGCTATGTTGTCAAGTATAGTAGCCAGTAGCCACATGTAACAGAGTGCAAGAATTCGAGTAGTCCTGGATTTCAATTCACTGTAAGTGTAAAGCACACACTCAATTTCAGGGATTTGACAGGAATGTAAAGTATTTTCAGTTTTTAAAATTTGTCAGTTACATCCTGACATGATATGAACATACTGGGTTGGATATATTCTATTAAAATTCATTTCATCTGCTTTTTACTTTTAAAATATAGTTCCTGGAAAATCACAGATTACATTTTAGGTTTAGTTTGTATTTCTTTTGGGCGTTGCTACTTTAGAAACAACTGCAGATTTTAGGAGCAGTTTCTCTTATGAGCTCAATTTTTACTGCTATGCTGTCCTACACATTCCTGCTTTTCTCTGAATTTTGATCTTTGTCTTTTCTACTCTCTGGCTGGCTTCCATTTCCTCACTGCCGTATTGATTGATGGCATTTGCAGGGGCCAGTCCCTTTTCTCAGGTACCACAGTACTGAGCTGCTCATTGCCCAGTGTTCTAAAGTTACAGTCTTATGTATTTAATTAGTTCTTAAGTCAAGTTCAGTGGGAGAACATGTCTGCTTCCAGTTCATCATGACTGGCAGCTAAGTCCTGAGTAGTTAGCTGCCCACCTGTGCTGACCCTCATTTGAATTCACGCCATTACAGCTAAACCTAAATTTTGGTTTACAAGTGAAATTTATGACTGAACAAATGTGTACTTTTTATTGTGTATATATTGATCTTTATGTCTTTTTACTCATTCTTCGGTCAGTTTTTAAATTTTTTTAAAATTTGGATTGACTTTTTATATAGAAACTTCCTTTCTTTGGCACTGTTATGCTCAGGACAGAGGCAGCCAATGAAATTTTGGTAATTTTCCAGTGTGTGACAATTCCAAGAGTTTGAAGTACCATTGGTTGAAATGGTCATTTTAGTTAACCATTTTTATTAACATGGAAAATTGGGGACTGGGTAATTTGTACCACATATAAAACATGGTATTCAACATTTAACTATTTTCGAAATGACAGTGCCTTCCAAGATTTCATTTCTTTGTTTCCTTTTCTTTCTTTCTTTCTTTCTTTCTTTCTTTCTTTCTTTCTTTCTTTCTTTCTTTCTTTCTTTCTTTCTTTCTTTTTTGTGTGAGTACTGGGAATTGAACTCAGGACCTTGTGCTTGTCAGGCAGGTGCTATGCTCCTGAGCTATATCCCGGCCCAAGATTTCATTTCATCAGGCTAATCTACCTTTTAAAAAAACTTCTAATGGTTTATTTTTTTGAGATAGGAAAAAACAGAATTATGTTTTTCCGTCTCTTACTCTTATCATTCACCACACAATACTTCAGCTCTGGTCACCAAAATGAGTACACATTTTTGTCCATACTCCACACATTTCTACAGTGGAAACAAGCTGGTTGTTCTCTAATTCAGTTTAGTTCTGATACTATGTCCTGCAGATAACATTTGATCCCACAAATTATAGGTTCAGTCTCACAAGACAGGTGACCTTCAGATAGTTGCAAACCCCCAGTTACGATCTGTACTTCTAACCAACTGGCTGTGTATCAAGTTCCTAGAACTCTTCTCCCTGGTTTGATTAATTTGCTAGACCGACTTACAGAACTCAGGGAAACACTTCATTTAGATTTATCTATCTGTTGTACAGGTTTAGTACTGTATTCCTTATCCGAACTTCTTGGGACCCAGAAGTGTTTCAGATTTAAAGTTTTTACTCATCATATGAGATAAGATGTGGAATTTTCTCCTTGTGAGATCATGTTGGTGCTCAAAATATTTCTGGCTTTAGATAGGATCTTGTAAAGGATATTAGCAAGATGAACAGCCACCTGGAAGAAACAGATAGGGCAGCATATGTGGGAAGGAGCCCAGATCCCTCTCTGGATGTGTCACCTTCCAGGCACTGCTATGTATTATGGCAGTTTGAAAGCTTGCCAAATCTTGTCCTTGGGTTCTTATGGAGACTTCACTACTTGGACGTGATTGATTACATCTTTGGCCATTGGTGATAACACAACTGCTAGCCCCTGTCCCTACCCTACAGGTTGTGGGCTAGGAGTGAGACTTCCAACCTAACCGTGCCTTGGTCTTTCTGGTAACCAGTGCACATCTTGAAGGTCTCGAGGTGTTCCTAATGGCTAGTTATCTGATTAGCATACAAAAGGCATGTTATTACTCCAGAAATTCCAAGGAGTGAAATTTTGGGAGCTATGTGCCTGGAGCCAGGCACAGAAACTATATATATATATATATATATGATAATACTTCTGAGTTTATTACACTGTCATTCCTATCTGTGTGATATTATCTTGTATAATTTTTATTTATGGTAATTGTCTATAGAAATTGAAAATATATTTTAAAGGGTATTGAAGTTACCACTGTTTATATTTTTGTTCATAGTAGGTATTGTCATATTTATCTTTTAATAAGTATTTATGTACAACATATCTGATACTGCTCAGATGTAGTGTTTCTCTGAGACTGAAATTTGCTATCTTTTGAATCTATTGCTATAGTAGGTATTAATTTTTTGACTGTTTAATATATTCCACAAAAGCTTTAATGGAATTGTGGTTATGCATAGCAGTTAAACTGATGCCTGGGTTTTAATCCTGGCTTTACCACTTTACTAGTTATATGACTTTGGGAAGTTGTTGTTTTTATTTTTGGAGCTTCCTCTTGAGAGTAGTAATGGGAGATAGTAATGAGGTTGTTTGGCCTTGTGTAAAGGAATTAATATACTGATTTATCATCTGATAATACCTAAATATTATTCTTCCTATTGCAGTTGTTACTGTATTAGGTCTTCCCTGGATACATTTTTCTGGTAATTTTAATTACCTCTCTCTGATAGTATTTCCTTCCCTGATTTATTACTTTTTTTCATTGAGAACTTTTCATTCTGATCATACATGTTGTATATTCCTTATTCACCTTCTGTTATAGTTCCCCCCACCACTAGAATCTAAGCTCTGTGAGGTCAGATGTCACATACTGGCTTAGGGATTTTTTCCTAGCACCTAGGAAAGTGCCTGGTTGTATTCTCCATAAACATGTTACGAATGAATTACGCATTGAATTGTATGCCACGCACTGACTAGACATTGAGGATGTAAAAAATGAACAAAGTATGAAGTTCAGTTTTTGAAAAAAGCGTGTATATACATATATATCTCAATATATGTATCTATGTATATATCTGTCTGTCTCTATGTATCAGAATAGGCTCATACTTGTAAAACTAACAATATTAATTTTGCTCTCTGGAAATAATGATTGTCAGTATCATTCTGGGGATGGTCTTACAAAAGGTGTTCTTGTTTGGAAATAAAAACAACCAAAAGGTGTTTTTGAACTGGACATTTGATTCATGTAAAAGACAAAGGGAAATGTTTGCCAGCAGAGGTAAAAAATTAAAGAGTTTGATAGTGTGGGCAACAACTTGTAACAACTTACAATGTAGATAAATGGGTTGTAGAGGGAAATAGGATAACAGTTAAAGATGTCTCGGTCCTTTTGCTCTTGACAAGACAGAAGCAATGAGATTTAGAGGTTCAGTTACATGAAAGTTTATGATGACTGGGTATAGAAATAATTTTAGTTTTGAATATTTTTATGAAAGTGAGTGTTTCATTATAGATTATTATAAAAGGAGTATAAAAAGTTGATTTTTAATGTCTCAGGAACTACAGTATTTTAGCACTATATACAATACAAAATATAAGTAATTGTCTTATTTATTTTTCTTGTGGCTGAGACACAATACCTGATACCCACAAGTTAAAGGAGGAAAGATTTATTTCAGCTCACGGTTTGTGGAGATTTCAGTCCATAGTTGGCTGGCTCCAAGGCAGGGTGGCGTGGCAAACAGAAAGCAACAGGCAGCAGCAGCAGCAAGCCTGCCTTCCTTCTGTCCGTTTATAGTCCACCCAGGCTACAAGCCTGTTGATTGGTGCCACCCATATCCAGGTTGATATTTCCATTATCCACATCCTTAACCTACATTTACACACCCTAGCCCATCCACCTTGAAAACTTCCATCCATGACGGATGAAGCTTTGGAAGAACTCAGAAGTGCAAGCCATAACAGTAATCAGTAATAGTATATTTATAAAATTTTGACATAGGGCTGGGGATTTAGCTCAGTGGCACAGCACCTGCCTGGCAAGCTCAAGGTCATGAGTTCGATTCTTGGTACCAGAAAACAAAAACAAAAACAAACAAAAAAATAAAATTTTGACATATATGTGCCATGATACATAAACATGAAATTTACATTTAATCACTTACCATGGAAAAAATTGCCAAACTTTAGTGTTTACTCTGGCACACAAACCTAAGAGATATTAAAGCAGTAATTGTATTCAGAGCATCCTTGAAAAAATAGTATCACTTTGAAATATATGATTTTAGAAATTGATAATACAACTACATTTGAAGAACTTTTTTATTTTCTGTATTTCAGTACAATTAGATTTAAAGTTGAAATTGACTTTTTAAAGCAAGCTCCTTTTACTTTTGCAAAAAGAGTAAAAGTTTTAAAGTCAGAGTTTTTAATAATTTGTCAATATAAAAAGAATATTTGGCAGTTTGTGTGTGTGTTTTTTTCCTTTACAGGCAGTGTTCCTTTCCAAATACAGTAGAAACAAAATCATGGTATCACAATAAATAAGATTGCTGAATCTTATTCTTAGTGTTTCTGTGGAGAAATCCATTTTCATCTGATAAAGCAAATTTACTCTGGGATTGGTTGAACTAACTCAGTCATAGAATTTTACACTATTGTATTAGCATTATAAAATTGATTCTCATCATTTTGGGTTGAGAGAGGAGTTTCTTTTACCATCTTACTCTTTTCTACCCAGATGCCCTGTTACTATATCCAAGCAAAAATGTAGCAAGACTAGGTTATTTTTAATGCACTTAATACATTGGAGAGTGTTCATTAGTGTTCCTTTATTGAGCTGAATTACTGACAGTGATTGGTTTTCTATTCATTTTTGTCATTTTTTGTTGATTGCTTTAATTTTTTTGTTCCCTTTAAAGGGTAGCTAGTGAAAAATACAAGTATATACACTGTATTGAAATAGAGACAAATGGTGATACAAATCACTTACCTAATGATGGTTTTCTAGATGAAAATATAATACAATGAACACTTTCAACTGTTTTAAACTAGTTTAAATTTTTTTATTGTAACTAGTAAGTTCAATAGGCTGTATACACAGCATATAAATACAAATATATGATATAGAGGGTAGGAGAATGAGACTTAGGAGTTCAGTTTTTTAAATCTTGCAAATTCAAATAATATTACTGAACATTTGAATATTTCCTAAAAGTAGATTAGTGACATTAGAAACAATCAACTAACGTTTTATTAGCCAAGTTAAGAAATAATTTTACCAATTTAATTTTCTTTTAGCAAGTATTTGTGGTAGTATCTGTGGCAAATGGTGTTGTCGAGTGCTAGAGTTTTGTAATAATAAAAAATATATAGCGAGAGTCAAGATAGTAATCTATCTCATTTTTTCTTTTTTAAGGAATTACATTTTGTGAAAAAGAACAGAGAAGATTCTGCGTGGATGATATTTAAGAGTACTTTTGCTGATGCTTCATTTCCAGTAAGACATTTTCTCTTTTTCTAAGTGTTAAAGTAAATAAAATGAGAATTTTTCTTGAAAATTCAAGCTGTTTTTGTGAGCTTGAATAGCAGTCATTTTAGAGTTTATTTTGAGGTTTAATGTATATCAGTTGAGGAAATTTATAAAATCTAGTTGAAGTGCATAATATTGTATAGTGACAATTTCTCCTGCTTTTGTCTTGACACTGCTGAGATAACCCCCAAATTTTTTCTCTTTCATATTCTATATTAATTAATCTTTACTTGAAAAAAGAAAGGTGTAAAGTAGGTCGTCTATATTTATTGTGACAATAAATAGGAAGGGAAAGTTAGAGGACATGAATTGTATGATTTACAGGAAGATTTTCAAGTGAAAGGTAAAGCAGACAAACTAGCCATATCCCGGAAGAGGTAGCAAGGGTCAAAGAGAAAAATAAGCAGTTTTAAGAGGCTCTTTTAAAAATGTAGATGTTTTAAATGACTGAATTTGTTGCCTTAAATCTTGGGCCTGTATTTACATGAAACTTGAGTAGATTATTTTGAGTAAAAGATTATTATTGGCCTAGTTTAATGTTTACAGTGTTCAGTTAAGTTGTGCGGCCTTCAGAAGTATTCATGAGGGAAACCTTTTCTGCATTTCACCTTCTATTTACAGTGGAAAATAACTGTATTAATACTAGATATTTTAAAAGTAAGTAATTCTGAAACATGTAAGAAGGGGAGATAGTCTTTGATGTGTTAAAAAATTGACATTAACAGTTTAAATATTAGATATCATTGAACCTGATGATTATGTGAGTAAAAAACCTGGGAAAAGTATTGTAAAAATATTTGGAGTGGCATACACCTGTAATCCCAGCACTTGGGAGGTTGAGGTAGGAGGATCACCACAAGTCCAAGGCCAGCCAGGGTTACACAGTGAGTTGAGGACCAGCCAAAACTGCATAGGGAGACCCTGTCTCAAAAAATCAAAATTTTTTTTGGTCATTTCAAGAACACTTTTGTTATTTAACAGTCTTTTTTCTTGAATAATTAAATGGTAGTGATGACCTTATAAGTTGAGTTCTTTAAAGTTATAGTGTGATAGCAATTTCATATGGCCGTTTTAATTGTCTTGCTATAACAGAACTGAAGAACAGTTCATTTAATTAATTATATCTATTAGTTTAAGAAACAAGGAGAAAAAGGATTGTTTTTCCAATTGAAGTGTATCCATCAGTTTAAAACTTGTATGTATACAACTGGGATAGACAGATAAGTGTAATTCTGATGTTGCTTGGTTTTTGGTAGGTCTCCTTGTATTTTTCATCCTCATCGTTATTCACATATCTCATGTACTTTATTCTAAGTGATTTGAGTTCTCAAATCACTGTGTGCATTTAGCCATTTTCATGCCCGTAGCTGCTCAGAACAGTGTACCTTCTCTGAATCTCATTGATGGATAGGGTCCTAATTTTAGCAGTTACGTTCTGAGTCATGATTAAATTTTAGGCACTCCTCTGTGCTGCTGCTTTCATTAGGCCCTCAGGGTGTACACCATCTTATTTCTCGTGGCAGACTTTCTGTGGTTCCATGGGTTATTCTTGAATTTATAGCTACTTGCTTAGGAGTTACTCAAGTACAATATTTTATAGATGAGAAATGTTCTTTCCTTTAGAAGTCTGTCATAGAAATTGGGCAAACTTTTTTTATTTTTCTTTTATGTCTTTTGAACTGCTTTGAACAATTTAGATCTATAACACATTGTTGTTACTTTTTGTATATAATATGAGGTAAAATTTAGTTTTTATTTCTTTAAACATGGATATCAGATTGTTTCTGCATGTTTTTTTGAAAAGACTACAGTATTTTCCCCTGTTGAATTACTTTGGTGCCTTTGTTGAATTATTTTGGCACCATTTGATCATTATGTGTAGGTCTATTTCTGGACTTAATTCTGTTCTGTTGGTCTACCCTTACAACAGTGCTGCACTAAGATTTGTTACTGTAGCTTTGTAGTAAGTTTTAAAGTCAGGTAATATAAATCCTTACTGTGTTCTTTGATTTTAAAGTTGTTTATTCTAGGTAGGTCCTTTCCATTTCTGTGTAACTTAGAATTTGTGTGTCAATTTCTACAAAAAAAGCCTAATAGGGTTTTCATTATGAATGCTTTTACCTTTGGGACCAATTTGAGGAGAATTGACTTGTTAAAAGGATATTGAATTTTCCAGTGTGTAAACTTAGTATCTCTCATCATTTAAGTCTTTGCTTTTTCTTAGAAGTGTTTTGTGATTTTCAGTGGAAAGATCTTATACATAGTTCATTAAATTCACCTGTAATTGTTTTATATTTTATGTTATTATAAACGGTAATCTTTAAAAATACCAGTTTCCCAAAAAAGAGGAATCAAAATATATCATGTACAGGTACCGATTCCCTATGATAAGTGTGATCATTATGTATTTCTAAATTGTACCAATAAACTTAATTTTAAAAATTGTTACTATTGAATCTAAAACCCCCCCCCAAAAAAAAACCAAAAAAAAAAAACAGTGGTAAGGGGGTAAAGCTAGGAATACAAATTTGTTATATGTGCTGGGTGTGGTGGTACACCCCTGTAATCTCAGCACTTAGAAGGCTGAGGCTGGAGGATCATTGTGATTTTGAGGCCAGCCTGGGCTACAAAGTGAGTTCAAGGCAAGCCTGAACTGCCAAGTGAGACCCTGTCTCAAAAAGACCAAAACAAAGAAAGAAAATTTGCTGTGTGATTCATTGATGTAAAGTAAGAACAAAAATCTCAAAAATATAACAGGTAAATAAACTATGATGTTTAGGGATCTGTATTTATTTCAAGAAACAAAAGACCATGACCAACAAAACACAAGAGTTGCTATCGAAGTAATCAGGAAAATAGTCACCTCTTGAGTGAGGTGGCAGAGGTGTTCATGATTATAAATGCCAACTGGACACAGATTCAAGGTAATAAATCCTTAAGCCACTGGGTGTGGTGTCACCTGCCCGGAATCCCAGCACTCAGGAGGCTGAGGCAGGAGTACTTCAAGTTTGAGGTCCGCCTGGGCTACATAGTCAGTTTAGGGGCAGCCTGAACTATACAAGCAAGACCCTGTCTCAAAAAAAAAAAACAAAAAAAACCCTTAAGCTATGCACTTTCGTTTTCTACATCTTCATAGCTATTATAATTTGATAAATAAAAACCTACACTTTAATCTATGTTTACAGATATTATGTATTAAATATCAGATATACCAAATACCAGATTTCAGGTTTCATTGTACATCTGCCTATATTACTATACTCTTTTCTTTATTTATTTAGAAGTCTTCTGCTTCTGGATAAAATGGTTACAGAATCATGTTTGTATGAATAAATACAGGTAAGATTAGACCCAGAACAGCAGTTTTTGTGGGTTTGGTTCAAATAACATTAAATTTAAAAGTTTTAATATATTTAATATTTGAATCAGACTGTGTAGAACTAAGGTATTTGCTAGTAATGAAAATTCTTCATGTCAAATTTAAATTCTTTGCAAAACTTTTTTTTCCAGAAATTCTGATGCTATCCTGAGAAGTGTTTGGGATAGGCATAAGTATCTGCAGTTTAGAAATGAGTGTTTATTGTGAGAGCATGTTCGTACTGGTAGAGCACTAGAATCTTCATTTCTATACTTTGCCTTGCTTTGTCCTTTATTTGCCTTGTGTATCCCGTGTGCAGTCAAGTTATTGCTCATTTTACAAAGATATAATTAATTTGGGAATAAAAGGCCATGTATGGATGGGCTTTAGTTTTAATGGGCAGCTAACAAAGTTTCTTTATAATGACTTTAATAATAACATGTCTATCTCTAAGGAACTTAAAGTTCCCTGTGGTTATATCCTCAATTCTCATAATTTCCTGTAAGAGTTTTGAGCTACATTCTTGTTCCACTTTGTAGAAATGAATAGAGTTAGTAAAAGAAGTCACTGAAAATCACATGACAATTTATTGATATTATCTAGAAATACAGATTTTATAGACTAGTTATTCTGATAAACATTTTGAAGTTGTCTTTGTAGTCTGGATGACTTACCATGTTTAATATTTTATACAATTTTTAAATAATTATATGTCTTAAGCACAGTTTTAAAAAACTTTGAAGTCTATATAGAGTTAAATAAAGGACTGATTATTGACATTACATGCTTCTAGCTACCATCAAATTTAGTTCAATTTTTTTGTGAATTCAAGATGCTTTAGGGGCTAGTGTTTATGACCAGCACATAAGTTCTGGCACTGTACCTATTACCTGTTGTGCAAAACATAGTGTCTGTTTCTCTAACAGATCCTAATAGGAATAGGTCTTTTAACATTTTACTCATAAACTTCTAGTTTTTCAGCTTTCAAGTTTGAATGTTTTTAGCCTGAAACACAGGGTTGAGGCATACAAAAATGTGTAATGTATTACTAATAAAAAATCCAAATTAAAATAGATATACTTTAAATTACTTCCTGCATTTTCAGATGATTTCTCCATTCCCCCTAATCTGTTTTTGTTTGGATATTTTGAATATTCTACCTATAATTTAAGAAATAAATAAATTCTAAGAAGCAGTATTTAGGGGTTTTGATTTGAGGCAAAGGCAACAATATTCATCTGTCCAAACTTTTCTAACAGTTGCCTAGATTGAAGGTATCATGCATAGCCAGGCATGGCTAGTCTGCAGAATTAGAAAAAAGGAGGTTCTAATTACTAGTGAAGGAGGCTTCTGACAGAGTTGAAGGCTTACAGAATGGAGAAAAGGTGAGTTTGAGTCCCTATCTTGGCACTACACCCAAGTGCAGGGTGCCTCCGTTGTTGTTCATAAACGCCTTGAGTCATGATGACTTCTGGTCTTGCTTTTAATTGATTCATAGCATTTGAAAATCATTTTGCAAGCCAAAAATATCCATCATGAGACCATTACAATCACTTTTAACTAGAAAAGTAGCTCCTTTTCTAGTTGGTAAAAGTTTTATTTTTCTCAACGCTATTTTTGTACTTCTGTTGATCTTATTTCTTGTATCAATAGAATTTTCATATTTCATATAAAATATAACCTAATTTAAGTCATAAATTAAGTATGAATGTTTGTAGATCATGTTCTTCTTTTTCAAAAGTTATGTACAGCCAAACTACATTTTCTAGTAGGTA
Organism: Chinchilla lanigera; assembly: GCF_000276665.1. NCBI lineage: Eukaryota > Metazoa > Chordata > Mammalia > Rodentia > Chinchillidae > Chinchilla > Chinchilla lanigera. The sequence goes on from NW_004955416.1 coordinate 26,959,045, forward strand.
TGTAAAGCAGTTTGTGTTTCCTTTATTTCACTACTTAGCAATAGCTGTCATTGTGTTCATACAACATCCATTGTATTATTAAAATGTGTGATTATACACATTTTAGAATGTAATTCAGAATAAAGTGGAATGCTTCAGTTATTTTTCATAGAACAATAGCTTTGATCAAATTAATTTGACTTGAATTTCTGCCTGGATTTAATGATAAACAGTAATGAAAATATGTTTTAGAAGGAACAAAGAAAAATGTTCTTATATTAAAAGTAATTGAACAGTAATTCTGTAAGGGTAAAGTACCACTGGTTATGTTACAGATCACAGTTGGATAATTGTTTGTTAGACAAAGTGTACAAAATGAAGTTGTTTTGTTTGTACATTTTATATGAAAATATAGGGTATTGTTTTTGTTTCTATGTGGAATGTAGTTGGATTGTCTCCTGTAGAAATTGGAATTAAAATGGTTTGGCATTGCTTATTCTGATACATTACCAAACTGGACAGCCACTAGGGTTTCTTCCTTTTTTAGACCATTTCCTTCCTTTTTAGTAGTAAACAGTCCCCAATTTATAATAGTTCCACTTAAAATTTTTGGCTATATAGATGGTATGAAAATAGATCCTTATAACCATTTTGTTTTGCTCTTTCAACAAGTTACATGAAATAATCAACACTATCATAGAGTAGGTCTGTACTAGGTGGTTTTGTAAGGATGGTAAGTATATAGACTAAGCTAAGCTATGAGGTTCAGTATCTTTTTTTTTTTTTTTTTTTGAGGCAGGGTCTCGCTATTAGTTCAGGCTGGCCTTGAACATTCCAAAATTGCAATTAGGAAAATTCCATTTGTAATGGTGTCAAAACAATAATTAGGAACATGTTTAACAAGAGAGGTGAGACACCTGTACACTGACAACCACAAAATATTCAAAGAAATTAAAAGAAGAACTAAACGAATATAAAGTCCTACTGTATTTATAGGTTGACAGACTTAATGTTAAGATTGTGACACTCTCGAATTCATCAACAGATTCTGTATGATCAGTTTAAAACCCTAGCTGGTACTTTTCTCTTTTTTTCCTTTTTCTTTTTTTTTTTTTTTCAGAAATTGATAAGCTGACTCCAAAATTCTACCAGTAACCAAAATAGTATGATACTAGAAGGATAAATACATAGATCAATGGAAAAGATTTGATATTTCAGAAATAAATTTATATTTTTATGATCAATTGATTTTTGACAGAGGTGCCAAGATGATTAAGTGAGGGAAGAACAGCCATTTTAATATACACTAAGTGGTACTGGGACACCTAAATATCCACAAGCCAGATAATGGAATTGGATCCTTACCTCACACTGTATACAAAAAATTGACTCAGAATGGACCAGACTTAAATGTAAGAGCTGAAACTCTATAGACAACATATTCATGACCTTGAGTTTGGCAGTCGTTTCATAGACGTGAGTCCAAAAGCATAAGCAACCAAAAGAAACAGGTTATGTAGACTTTTTTAAAATTAAGAACTTTTATGCAAGCTTGTTTTGGCAAAGAACTTCTGGTTCTATTATAGTTTACAGTAGGGTAATTAAGTTTGTCAGACATGTGCAGAATGAATTAAATTTTTTGTTTGTGGAAATGGAGAGAACCTCAATCCAAACTATACCCACTTAACAGGGCTTCTTCTCTGTCACACCAGGGACATCTTTGACTGATTGCCTGTTTCCTCCTCTCTCCATCTCCCCTTTTCCCGCTCTCCATCCCCTACTCTGCCTCTCTTTTTCCCTCTTCCTCCTCCCCCCCTTTCCTTCCTTCTCTTCCCTGTCTCTCCAACACTCTCCCTCTTTCTTCTCTCCTTTCTTTTTCTCCCTCACCCTTCCCTTTTTGTTCTTCCACCTCTCTTCCCTTCCTTCTTAGTAATCCTGTCATTATAATCCTTCTAATTGTCCAAGAAGTGGGAGTGCAGGGTTTTTATTTGTTTTTAAGTTACCTCGAGGCATGAGTTAGTAGTTCTTTTGCAAATGCATAAAACTCTTTGGAGGACTGGAAATAGTATCGGCTTCAGTGAGCAGAGTCAGTGAAGATTTTGGAAGAGATATCAAAACTGAAGATAGCTCATAAGTAAGTGCCCATGACTTTTGTAGTTTGACCGTCTATTTTGTGGCATTGAGTACGGTAAATTGCCCATTAGTATTGAAACAGGGGAGAGTATAGTGTAATGCAGCTGTCCTGTTCATGCTCTAATTTCTTTTGAGGTATGCTTATCTTACAGAAATTGTCTTAATCCTCCACTACTAAAGAAGAGTAGCATAAACTCACAAAATTGAAATTAGATGGCTCCTTGCACAGTTTTTTTGTTTGTTTTTTGTTTTTGTTTTAAGACAGCATCTCACTGTGTAGTCCAGGCTGGCCTTGAATGCACTGTGTATCCCATGCTGCCCTCAGGCTTGTGGTGTTCCTCCTACCTCTGCCTCCCCAGTGCTGGAATCACCACGTGCACCACCGCATCGGGCTTCTTTGCACAGTTTGTAATTCAGCCTATGTAGTGATAGCTCACACAGTGAGGTCTTTTCTTTAGCTACCAGTTGACCATTTCCAGTAGTGATAGCGTTCTATTGGACACAGTGTTGAACCAAAATTTCAGCTCTGCCTCCCTGTGTGACTTTGACTAAGTACTGATCCTTTTGACCCTCATATGCTTCACTCATGGAAAGGAGCAAATACTATATACTTCACAGGGTTATTTTAACTATTGAATGAAGTAACATTAAGGAGTGATAGAGCCACTGGTACATGTAGGTACTTGTTAAGGGTTAGGTTGCCTTTGCCCTGCATTTCAGTCAAGAATGTCTTTTGTTTTGAAAAGCTTGACTCTTCATTTTCACAGCTTGAGCCTGAAATTTTTCTTAAACTTTGAGTTTTGCTTTTCTTTACTAAGCAGTTATTTATTGGACATCTGCTAGTGGTATCATAGGGGTTAATAGAATAGACTTGATCCTGTCTTCCTTGAACTTATAAGAGGGTGGAGAGAAACATTTAATCATGTAAGGACTTAGGTAGAGTTGTAAATGCTGTAAGAGTCCTAACAGGGGTTGGATGTTAGGGCACATTTCCTTGAGGAAATAATGGTAATGCCAAGATTTAAAGGATAAGTAAGACACTTAGTAAGGAGAAGTGCTTGGGATAGAACCTAGCAAGATGATAGTATGTGTGAAAGCCTTGAAGCTGATCAGGTGCTGATCTGTACAGAAGGGCCTGGGTTTGGAAGTTTAGTGGGGAAAAGGAAGAATAATAGTGAGGGTGCAGTACAGGAGGAATAAGATTAGTCAGGATTTTCCAGGCCATGTTAAATGCTTGGATTTTAAGAATAGTGATAAATGACACAATTATATTTGTTTTAAAGGCTCTTTTTGATGAAGATGGGGAAATTGATTGGAGGGAAATAAAAATGCCTGCTGAGTTCATTTAAGGGGATTTTACAAAACATAGGTGAAAGGTGGTAATAGTTATTAGAGAAAAGGGATAGATTTTGATGTTCTTGGTTTAAAAAATATATTGGGTGGCACACATCCACAGTCCCAGCAATTTAGTAAGCTGAAGCTGGAGAATTGCAGGTTGGAGGCCAGCTTGGGTAATTTAATGAAATACTGTTTCAAAATTTTAGTGGAAGGGGCTGGGGATATAACTTAGGCACAGAGCATTTGCTTAGCATGAATACGTCTCTGGGTTTGAGCCCCAGTACTACTGAGAGTGGGTGCTCGGGGAATTAGGTCTTGACAGACCTATGGACACTTAGGTTGAGTAGTTGAGAATGTGGTTGGAAATAAAGGCCAAATTTACAGTAGCTGTGTAACTCTGGTATTTTCACAGTATATGTTGGTGGCCCTGGCTCTTTAGTAAGCCCATATCCACATTCCTGATACTTGTCTTTTATGCATATTTTATAACAATTCGAGTGCATGTGTTATGACATTCATGGCATTTACACATTTATTTTACTGCCTGACAAACTCTCAAAGAGTGGTTACTTTAAAAATTGTAATGAGTGGTTTCACATTAAGTAGTAGCCAACATTTATTAAGCACTTGTGTAGGGTACGAGGCTGAATGTATGTGACTGTACACATATATTATCTCTTAATCCTCACAAGTCTATGAGCATTATTTAGTAGTATTCCAATACTGTATTTTGAAGATTTACTAGGAGAAGCTAAGAGAAACTAACTTCCTCAACACTACATGTGTACAAGTGGTGGAGCTGAGTTAAATATGGGCAGCAGAGCAGTTCTCTTAACTCTACCATGTGTGATTCAGCAGTTTTTGATTATTTATTTCACTTTTTTTTTTTTTTGGTAAAAAGTATACTATACTGAATACCTACAAGGATAGTCACCCTTTTCTAGAACTGCCTGAGAAGAACTCATTTTTGTGTTCATTATATGGTCTTTATAAGGCATTTTAAATCATACTTTGAGAAGATTTTGGTTTCATCAGCACTTAGTACAGCATTTTTATGGCTAAAGTAAAAAGTATAAGATAAAGTGACAGATCAAGAAAAGAATATGATCTGATATAAAATAGCCTAGGAGAAATATTTCTGAGTGATCTATCATTTCTTGTTCTGTTGGGAACAAATTATAATCAGCTGTTAAATTATTTTCATGTACATGTCATGATGTTTTCTGCTTCAAGTAAGAGGCTAATCAGAACAGGCTTATTTCACATATAATAGGAGGTGTGGTTAGAGTTACTGAAAGGTTGGTTAATTCAGGGTTCCACCTCCATCTCTTCTGTGTTATTTTCTTTGGTGCCAGCCAGCGTCCTTTCTATGGAAGAAGGGAAGCTCGAGTGTAGGTTAGGGAAGGTAAAGAAGAACCTGTGGTAATTGAAGGCATCGATATAATGTATCTATATTTTATCTACCTATTTCCTAGAAATAGCTTACAGCAGCAGTATTACAGTAGCATACCTAGCACCACCCAGATCTTGGTTTTTAAATACCATTTCCTAGTAAAAAATAATCAGAACCACTTGGATAAGTAGCTGAGATTCAAGAGATGGCTCAAGGAAATACAGGTTAGCCTAGAACATTTTGTATGATCAGAAAGTAAAGAAAAATAAATAAATTAAATATATTTATTTATTTAAAAAAGTAAAGAAATACTCAGTGAAATGGACATGGCTAAAATCCATAGGGCATGGCTTAGCACTCCCTTTTCTGGTTTAAGTACATACGTAATGAGGTAGGATTCTTTGATCTGGTTTATATTACAGCTACAAAATGGCATGGTCTTCCTAAGTAAAATGGAATCTCTCTTTAATACTAATTGTATGCATTCTTCTCACCAACGAGATTATTTTCATGTATGCAGTTTTGTATATCAAGTGTTTAGACTTATTACTTGTAGTTACCATGGTTGTATACATACTGTATATGTCTGTTACATGTATTTACTGTATAAGCATGGAAGTTATAAGTAATAATATACATAGTTAAAGTACACATAATTTTGGTAAGTTACTGCCATTTTGCTTGATATTTAATTATTTTTAGGGTTGTTGTCCATCATGGCAAGTTATACTAATCTGTTTTGTAGCATTAATGGAGTTTTATATTTTACATTTATTAAAGTTACTTCTTAGAATACATTCTTGAAAGTAGAGTTGGTATTTTTGAGGGAAGCTAAAAATCAGTCTTTCTGAAATGTTCAGTTTTTAGATGTTGGCCAAATGGTTTACAAATCTTCTACCTACGAGATGATTTGGGTCATTCACTTGCAACAGAAATAAACGGTTTTCTTTCCATTTTATACTTTCATCCTATTAATATTGTGAGTGTGCCTAAGACTCCAAATGTGTATTTTTAGCCCTGAAGTATGAATCTTATACTATTATATTACATTACATTGCATTATTGAGCTTTCTGTCTGACATTTCCACTTGTTCATGTTCAAGTTTAGTAAGTCCAAAACTGAATTCTTAAGTCTTACTCTTTTAAGGAAGTAAGGAAGTAATGAATGAGTAAAGATTTTCCCTTGATAGATGCCTGTTTTTAAAAAGCATTCTGTTGTTGAGTATACACAAAGTTCATTTTGGTCCTCCTGAAAAAGTTAATCTGTGATTGATTCACCATAATCATAACCATAACCATAATCATGAAAAGAGGCTGGAGATAAAACTCAGAGGTACAGTGCCTGCCTGGCAAGCACAAGGTCCTGAGTGTGATTCCTGGTACCAAAAAAAAAAAAACCAAAAAACCATGAAATGTAGTTCTGCTGAGCTCAATACTTGGTATTTATAAGTAAAGCTTACTTTCTGGTTAAAATCTACCCTCTTAATTTAATTATTTTCTTAGCTAACAAAGTTCTTCGCAACAGTAAACAAATTGTTTTTAAAAGATGGTGAACATCTGTCATCAGCATTACCTAGAATTCTTCTGAATTTGAGTGCTTCGTTCTACGATATCTCGTAAATTGAGAGCAGAGCCCACAGAGCCACGTATAGTCACACACTTGTAATCCCAGCTACGTGGCTGACTGAGGCTGGAGGATCATGGCCTCACTTACTTGAGTCTCTGTCTCAAATTAAAAAAATAAAACGCAAAAGGTCTTTGAATGTAGCTCAGCACTCTTTTGGTTCTGTTCTAAGTTCCAAGGTCGAGAGTGGGGTGGAGAAAGAAAAAGAATAGTTAATGCTAAAAATCTTATTTAAAAATTTCATTCCTGAATTTTCAAAAAGGAAAAAAGATTCAGTTATCTGAGGGTTCATGTTAATTTTTTTCTTGGGTTAATGTCTGAATACAGATAAAGGCTCTTCTATTTAGTTAAAGAGATCCGTCCCCACTAAATCTTCTCACAGGAGAAGACAGATCACTTATTTTTCTGTGAAAAATGCACATCTGTGTTTTCTAAACGTAAGTTTTAAATGCTGCTATTTTTAGTAAAACCTTTTAGTTTTACCATATAGAAGAATGAGAACTTAGTTGATCTACAGTTAGTAGTTAGCTAGCATTAGTGAAAATTTTCTCCTGCAATTCTTTTAAAGACATGCACATATGTTTTTTGTTTTAGTAATTTCATGTTTGAAATGGTGGTAAAATATACATGGAATTTACCGTTTTAAGCATTTGTTGTAGTGGTAGCTTTAAGTACATTCAGGTTTCTGTGTATCCATTACCACCATCTGTTTAGTACTAAAACTCTGTACCCATCAAACAATAACTCACCATTCTACTGTTTAGTCTCTGACCAGTATGAATCTACTTTTGTTTCTATGAATGTGCCTATTCAAGGTAACTCATATAATTGGGATTATAATAGTATATATTCTCTTGTGAGTGAGTGGCTCATTACCCTTAGTCTTCAAAGGTCCTTCTCCATGTTATAGTGTGTGACACAATGTCTTTTTAAAGAAAGGTTATAAATAGGTCAAATAAAATTCTAGACTATGTCTATACCACATTTTATTTAACGTTTCAGCCACCAGTGGATATTTGGTTGTTTTCTTCTACCTTTTCACTGTTGTGAATAATGTGTCTATGAATATTGGTGTACAAATATTTCTTGCAGTCTCTGTTTTCAGTTCTTTTGTTTATATATCTGAATTAGAACTTTTGGATCAAGTGATAATTTTATGTTTACTTCTTAAAGCAACTACTGTGTTATTTTCAGCAGTAGCTTCAGTATTTTACAATCAACCTAAACAGTGTACATGGGTTCCAATTATTTTCATACATACACTAATATTTTTTGTTCTTTTCATAGCCATCTGAATGGGTGTATATTCAATTTTATCTCATTGTGGTTTTGATTTACGTTTGCCTTGTGATCATTGATGTTGTGCATCTTTTCATGTGTTTCTTTCCTTCAAAGAAATGTCTATTCATGCCTTTTGCCCATTTTGTAAGGAGTTGTTTTAGAGATTCTGGATATAAATTCATTATTGTATGTATTAATGAACTCTCTCATTGCTGGAACAAAATGCCTGATATATTCAGTTGAAAGAGGAAATGGTTATATGGCGCACAGTTTCAGAAGTTTCAGTCCACCATTGACTGACTCCAAGGCAGGAATAGATACGATTGAGAAAAGCTGCTTACTCATAGTGGTGGGTAAACAGAGCACAGGGAGGGGTGCTCCATTTTAATTTTTTGTATACAGTGTTAAGTAAGCATCCAACTGCATTATTTCCATGCAGATACCTTGTTTTTCCAACACCATTTGTTGGAAGCACTATTTTTTCCCATTGAATGGTTTTGATACTCTAGTTTAGAAAGCTTTTTTTTTTTTTTTTTTATTAAACCCCTAGAGTTTTCCACTCCATTGATCAGTATGTCTCCCTTTATGGCAGTATCGCACTGTTTGGATTTCTGTAGCTTTGTAGTAAATTTTGATTTCAGGAAGTGTGAGCATTCCAATTTTATTCTTTTTTGAGATTATTTTGGCTATTTAGACTCCCCTGAGATTATATATGAATTTTAGGTGGGTCATTTTAATTTTTATAATAATAGCAGGGTTTTGCTAGGATTTCACTGAATTTGTAAGATCTCTTTGGGTAATGTAGACATCTTAATATATTAAGTCTTAGAATCCATAAATAATTTCTTTCATCAGTATTTTAAAATTTTTACTATGTAGATCTGTTACCTGCTGGACTACCTATTTTTTCTTTTTGATGCTATTGTAAATGGAAGTGTTTTCTTCATACTGTTCATTACGTGTGTACAGAACTATGAGTTTTTCAGTGTTAATTCCATATCCTCCTACTTCGCTAAATATATTAGTGCTAACATTTCTCATCTGAAACCTGTAGGTTTTCCTACAAAAAACTTGTCACCTGTGAACACAGATAATTGTACGTACTGTTTTTCAGTTTGGATGCCTTTTCTTTCTGTTCTTTCCTAAATTACTGTCTAGAACTTCCACCTTTAATATTGAATAGAAGTAGTGAAAGCAATTATCCTTCTATTTCTGATAGTGGCTTTTAGTGTTTTATCATTGAATGTGGTGTTAACTTTGAAATTTTTCACATATTTTTTATGTTCAGGTAGTTTCCTTCTGTTCCTTGAATACTTCTTAAGGAATTGAATTTTATCATTCTTTTTCATTAAGATGATCACGTGGTTATTTCATTCTTTCCATTAGATTTATTTTGGTATGTTGAACTATCTTTGCATTCTAGGAATAAATTATACTTGGTCATAATGTATAATTCTGTTTTACTGAATTCAGTTTGCTAGTGTTTTATTGAGGATTTTTACATCAGTGTTCATAAGGGATATTGGTCTGTAGTTTTCTTGTAATATCTTTGCCTTTGGTATGAGGGCCGTGTTGACCCCATAGGTTACATTTAAGTGTTCTTCCTTCATTTTCTTAAAAGACTGCAGAGGATTGATACTAGTTCTTCTTGAACTGGTTGGTAGAATTTTGTCAAGAGGTTTTAAATTAGTGATTGAATCTCCATACTAATCTATTTAGCTATTTTTTTGTTTGTAATTCAGTCTTGGTGGGTTTTGTATTTTTAGGAATTTGTGTCCTTTTTCTAGTTTATCATATTTGTTAACATACAGTGGCCCTATTGTGTCAAATTGGTTGTAATGTCTTTACTTTGATTTCTGATTTTTGTAACTTGAAATTTTTTTCTTTTTAGTCAGTCTAGTTAAAGGTTTATTGTCAATTTTGATACCTTTTTAAAGAATCAACTTTTGATTTTTTTTGATTGATTTTTTGTCTACTTGTTTTCCTCTTGTTTTATTTATCTCTGCTCCAAAATTTATTATTTTTTTCTCTCTGAGAACTTTGGCTTTTCCCGTGGGGCAAAATCACAGCCTCTTAATGTAGTTTTATAGTAAATCGGATATATGTTAAGTATCTGAGTCTTTTAGCTTTGTTGTTCAAAGTTGCCTTATTGTTGTATGCTTATTTGTATGCAAGTGAATTTTAGAATTACCAGCTCAGTTTCCAAATAAAAGAAAACCTACTGGCATTTTAATTGGGAGTACTGAATCTCTGGATTAATTTGGGAGCCAGATACTGTGGCACATGCCTGAGCACTAGAGAGGCTGAGGGAGGAGGAGGACCACTGTGAGTTTGAGGCCAGCCTAACAATATAGTGAGTTCAAGGGCAGCCTAAGCTACGCAGGCAGACCCTGCCTCAAAAAATAAAACAGAAAACTAAATTGATTAATTTGGGGAGAATTAATACTTCTATAAAATTGAAACCTCCAGAATTCTGCAAATACTGCTCAGGACATCGTAATTTTCTCTTGGGACATTCTTTCTTTGTTTCCACTGTTTTGTTTTACTTATGCGAAATAATAGATTTATCATTTATTCTGCTGATAGAAATGATCTGGAAGAAAATTTTGATAGGAATGGAAGGATTACTGGAACCAAACCCTAAACAGAAGGGAGATGGGTACTGATGGATTGGTGGTTGTGACGGCAGGAATTTGAGATTATTCTCTTGTGATTGCTTTTATTTTGCCAGTAGAATAAGTTGCACACTCACCAGTTAAGGGTGAGGATGAGAGATGAGTGTTAGAGATGTGGGCAGAGAGAATTTGTCATAAAATAAATAACTAGGAAATTGAGAAATGAAAGATTATTGAACAATAAATATGAAGGAATATTTGAAGTTTGAGTTCATAACATTTATAAACTTAAAGTCAGATTTATAAGCATGAATAGGATGGTTATTCTTTTCTCCAGTCATATTTAGTTACACAGGATCAGGGTTTTAACACTGAATGTAGTCAAAGGAGTGGAGGCCAGGGAGGGTGAGAGTTTATGAAAATTTAATCAGGTAAGTAGGGAAGTAAGAAAGACGAAGTGGGCCAACAACAGTGAAAAGAGATAGGCTTGATAAATTATAGGAGTCATTGGTTTCAAAGGATTGTTGCAGTTAGATTATGCGAGTGTGCGTACTGGAAGTAATAGATGGTTACAGGTATAATTTCTGGTCGGAGTTTTGTTAATTATTTATAGTAGTCTTAAAAGTGTCTCCCTTGTAGCCATGGTTTCAGCTATTATCTCATTCATTTTGATGTGAAGTATTTTTAACAGCTTTTTATTCAAAATATTTTGTAATTTTCACTGTGATTTTTTTCTTCATGCATTGCTTAGAAGTGTATTACTTAGTTTTCACATAAATGTGTGTCCAGGATCAGTTTTTTTAAAAAGTTTGTTTTTCATTTCTATGTTAATTCCTCTGAGAATAGAGAGCGGCATGTGTCCTTTGAAGTTTGTTAGGATTTAGTTTATGGTCCAGCATGTAGTCACTTTTGGTACATTTCTTCTGTGCATTGTTCCTCTACTCTGATATGCTAATCCCATTTGTTGCTGAGAAAGCTCTGTTAAAATCAACCTGTTATACTTGTGGATTTGAAATTGTTTGTTTAGGGCTGCTTTATTACAGCATGGCTTTGTTTGTTAGCCAAGGTTAATTTAGGAAAACCATATTTTTACATATGCAAAATTAGGACAGTATTTAAAGAAACTGGCATATGGAAAAAGTCACAAATTACATTTAAAGTACACTTGGTAATGTGTTAGAATCATGTGTAAACATTTTAAAGAAATTGTACTGTGTGTCAGAAATAGTAATGTGCAGCTCTAATGTTGCCGGCAATAAGTCAGATGTTATTTATTAAAAGCCTTTGAGCTGTTGTTTCCTGTGTGTCTTGAGCAAGTTCATAATTGCCTTTCATATTTAACTCTTATTTTTCTTAAATTTATAAATACACAAAATGTTGAGAAAGTATTACATTGTGGAGAAGGAGGAAAAATGCAAGTGAGAAACTTACTGCCTATTTATAAGTATTTTATATCCTACCCATGATAACTTATTATTATGAGTGGACATTTTCTGTGATTTAAATTTTAAAAGAGATGCAATTGAGGATTATGAGTTCATGTGTAATGTTACAGTTCTTCCCTATCAAAAAATAATACCAGGGGCTGGGGATTTTGCTCAGCGGGAAAAGCGCCTGCCTGGCAAGCGCAAGGTCGTGAGTTCGGTTCCTGGTACCCGAGAAAAACAAACAAACAAAAAAATAATACAAAAGACACTCATGATTGTTGTTCTTTGCATTTCAGGAAGAGATTTCTGGCTACATGTAAATGTTACTATGTGCACTCAAATTTGGAATTATTATCTTTGTAATGAATTGACTTGTATTGACCTAGTGTCCTGTGTCAATCCATGTATCTGTATGTATTACATTGAAGTTCACTCTGATAAAGTTAGAACACCCAACTTTCTTTTGGTTTGTATTTTAAGTAGTGTATCTTTCTCCCTGCTCTGATTCTCATTCTTTCTGTGTGCACATGTATAAGACATATCCTGTATAATCATTGTATTTGGTTTTGTTCTTAGAGTTCTTTTAGAGTTGATTTCTGTTCATCTCTCCTTCCTTGTTTTCTTGTGAGTTATTCATTAGTTCCTTTTTCCCGTCTTTTAGCTTTTTAGCCATGCATACTTCTCTTGTTCTTTCAATTAATCACCCCAGAGATTACCACTTGCAAACGATTTATTAAAGTATAAAGTAAATGATAATTTTTTCCATTTCCTAGTCAATAAAAGACTTTAGAGCACTTTTAGCTTCATTTACTACCCTCCCCAAATGTGTACTGTGGTTATTTAGGTTAGTAATACTTATTTGCTCTGTTTATTACATTTGATTTTTTGATGCACATTCAAGTGGTATCTGATAACTTTTTTCTTTCTATAGAAGGAGGTCCTGTCATTGTTTCCTGGTGACAAATTCTATTTCTGTTGTCCTAAAGATGCCTCTCTTTTTCCTTCATATCTGAAAGATTTTTTTTCCCCTTAGATACAGAATTCTAGTTTGGTACTTTGCCCAGCACTGAAGCTATCATTTCATTGTCTTCGTGGCTATTAATCTTAGTCTTGCCTTTTGAAGTATATCTTTTAAATAATTTTTCTGGCTGCTTTTATGCTCTTCCTATGTGTGAGGGGACACTAACTGTTTCCTTTTTTGATGTGCCTAAATGTATTGATTGTATTTCTTTTCTTTGGGGATTTGTAGTGCTTTTTGAATCTGTGGCTTGATTATTCATTTGAAGTTCTTAGCTATCATGACTTTATTGCCTCTCAACCAGTTGTTTTTTCCTATCCTTCTAGGACTTTATTTACATGTATTTTTTGTTCCTTTCTCCATGTTCCATATCACAGTTTTCTATATTTCTTATACTCATGTCTTTTTATATTTCAGTCCAGGATTTTCTTTTCTCTTGTTTTCTGGGCCTTTTTTTTTTTTTTTTTTTTTTTCCAGTTGTGTCTTAACCTAGTATTAAAGCAACCCATAAATTAATTTGTTTTCAAAATTATATTTTATTATTTTTTCTTCTATTTGTTTCTTATTGTCTGTTAGGATTCTTTTTGCTCATTTGTTTTTTAATTCCTTGAACAAATTAATTAAATCTTTTTCTGTTAACACTATTATGTGGGTGTATTGTAGGTCTGTTTCTATTGCCATTTTTAAAATCTTGATTTTTCAGTCATATTTTTGCTGCTCATTTTTAAATTCCAGGATTTGATGTGAAAACTTATAATAACTTGAATTTCTGGGTAGTGTCTTTCTTCTAAGAATATTTACTTTTGTTCCTGTCATGTGGCTAGGCTAAAAATGTGCACTAGCTCAGATTGTCTCAGTCTAATCAAGGTGACATGATGAAGCTATACTTCCCTCCCTGTACATGGCTAGGCCATTTTTGGTTTACCTTTATGACGGTGGTATATAGTCCTTTGGAGTCTGTCCAAATGCCTGGTGTGTTTCCTGTTCCTCTTTGTTAGGCTCTGAATCTAATCTTTGCACCCCTACTTTCAGTTACCCTGAAAGATCTGCTCACTCACCTGATAGTTTTGGAATCTACAGGCAAAAAATGAACTCAAAGACTGAGTTTCACCCATTTCTTCTAGGACTCAGCCCTGCAAATTATCACTGTTTGAAAGCTCTGCATCACTTTAAATTACCTTTTCTAGTTTTTTCTCAGGAGGATGGTTTGAAGCAACCACAATGACCAAGAATAAAATGCCCAGTTATATTCTAGAATTCATAATTCTCTAGATTATAGCAGATATCACAGGTATTAATTACCAGATCTTGCATACTTTAGCAATAGTATATTTGCAGTGAACTGCATAAATACTTACCTGGCCTGTTACAGGTTTTTAGTGAAAATTAGAGGGATGTGTGTGAGAACTTGATTTGGAGTAACTCACATTCTATTGTTTATAATTCAGTCTGTTGAGGAAATAGACATGTTCTTCCACACAGCTGCATTTTTAATTGGGTTCTAACATCGTTCAGATCCTCTAGCTCTTCCTACTCTTTTGTCAGGGGACATTTGTAGTCATTGTTCCCTCCACCTGGCATTTGTATCCTCATACTTGGGTTTGAATATGAGGCATGTTTTAGCAAACACATTTTGTGACCCACAAATTTAGCTCATGTTTCAGTCAGATAAATGAGCTTTTTAATTTTGAATTACATAGGTTCATTTGTGTGATGATTTGATTTAAAGTCTCTTTTTCCCCTGTACTAGACTCTAAATTATTCTTCTTCGTTGTTTTGTTTTTTGGGTTTTTTTTTTTTTTTTTTTTTTTTTGAGATAGGGTCTCGCTATGCAGTTCAGGCTGGCCTTGAGCTCACTTTTTAGCTTAGGCTGGTCTCGAACTGGCAACAATCCTTCTGCCTCAGCCTCTGAGTGCTGGGATTACAGGTGTGTGCCACCATGCCTGGCTTTTTAGACTCTAAATTCTGAGATTAAGAATGATGTCTTGTTTGTTTCTTGACCATTTGATCTTTTTCTAGTTGTGTTTGGAAGTGTCTTTATTGTTAAGTAGGTAATCAGTTAATAATCAGTTGTTAATAGACAGTAAATATTTTTATGAATGAAGAAAATAGCTAAAGAAAATAAATAAGAAATAATGCACTGATGCTACTAGTACAGGTAGTGATGAGAAGTGAAAGCTCTGGTGCTTTTGTGCAAAAACCATATTTATTCAAATACTGGCCTTGCATAGCATGCTTGAAGCTTTGTGGATATACATGTACAATTAATAAAATTCTCTTGGAAATTTAGTACTGTGCACATTTTGGGATTTATTTCGTATTCCTTCATAGTTTTTTTGTTTTGTTTTTTATTTATTTTAAAGAGAAAAAAACACTAAAAATGGTACAAAATTTCAAACCAAGATAGGAGAGTAAAAATGGTTAGAATATGGCTTATTGTTCTCTTCAAAGTAATTGCTAAGATTACAAGATATAGGCATGGAAAGCTGATCAAACGATACAAGTACAAACCTTTCTCTTCAGTGAACTAATAGAAATTAGTAGTATATCTTAACTGTCTTACTTTTTCTTTTCCCTTCCTTCTTTCTCCTTTCCCTTATCCCAGTTTCTCTTTCCTTTTGAACAGTTTCTTCCTAATTCACAGCATCTATTGTACATTTTGGCTCATACTTACTCTTTCAGTTTCTTACACTAGGGAGACAATACAATAT